>NC_048591.1:35623160-35853160 GCF_013265735.2 Oncorhynchus mykiss
GTGAGAGTGAGAGAGAGAGAGAGATGAGAGAGAGACAGATGGGAGTGAGAGAGAGAGATGAGAGGGAGAGAGAGACAGATGGGAGTGAGAGAGAGAGAGAGAGAGAGAGAGAGACAGATGGGAGTGAGAGAGAGAGAGAGAGAGAGATGAGAGTGAGAGAGAGATGAGAGGGAGAGAGAAAGGGGGACAGAGAGAAAAGGGAAAGAGATGAGAGAGAGAGAGATGAGAGTGAGAGAGAGAGACAGATGGGAGTGAGAGACAAAGGGGGACAGAGAGAAAAGGGTGAGAGATGCGGAAGGAAGAGTGACATGAGAGAAGAGAGGTGGGAGAGAGAGGGAGTAGAATTTAATGAATAACTCTGGATGGATCCCTGGTTCCTTCTCATGTCAGTGTATTTAACTGGTGTGTTAATTACTGTATGTGTTCAATCCATGATGGGTATAAATACACTCAGCCTAATTATAGCTATCAATTACACATATATGTCATCAAATCAAATCAAATGTTATTAGTCACATGTGCCGAATACAACAGGAGTAGACCTACTTTCGAGCCCCTAACAGCGCAGATAAAAAAATATAGATAAGAATAAGAGATACATGTAAAAAGTAATTAAAGAGCAGCAGTAAAAAATAAAATAACAATATATATAGGTGGGTGCCGGTACAGAGTCAATGTGATGTGCAGGAGCCTTATGGCTTTGGGGTAGAAGCTGTTAAGAAGCCTCTTGGACCTAGACTTGGCGCTCCGATACTGCTTGCCCGTGTGGTAGCAGAGAGAACAGTCTATGACTAGGGTGGCTGGGGTCTTTGACAATTTTTCGGGCCTTCCTCTGACACCGCCTGGTTTAGAGGTTCTGGATGGCAGGAAGCTTGGCCCCGGTGATGTACTGGGTCGTACGCACTACCTTCTGTAGTGCCTTGCAGTCGGAGGCTGAGCAGTTGCCAAACCAGGCAGTGATGCTCTCGATGGTGCAGCTGTAGAACCTTTTGAGGATCTGAGGATCCGTGCCAAATCTTTTCAGTCTCCTGCGGGGGGATATGTTTTGTCGTGCCCTCTTCACGACTGTCTTGATGTGCTTGGACCATGTTAGTTTGTTGGTGATGTGACCTCTTAACGACTGTCTTGGTGTGCTTGGACCATGTTAGTTTGTTGGTGATGTGACCTCTTCACAACTGTCTGGTGTGCTTGGACCATGTTAGTTTGTTGGTGATGTGACCTCTTCACGACTGTCTTGATGTGCTTGGACCATGTTAGTTTGTTGGTGATGTGACCTCTTAACGACTGTCTTGGTGTGCTTGGACCATGTTAGTTTGTTGGTGATGTGGACACCAAGGGACTTGAAGCCCTCTACCTGCTCCACTGCAGCCCTGTCGATGAGAATGGGGGCATGCTCGGGCCTCCTTTTCCTGTAGTCCACAATCATCTCCTATGTCTTGATCACTTTGAGGGAGAGATTTTTGTCCTAGCACCACACAGCCAGGTCTCTGACCTCCTCCCTATTGGCTGTCTTGTTGTTGTTGTCGGTGATCAGGCCTGTTGTATCATCGGCAAATTTTATGATGGTGTTGGAGTCGTGCCAGGCCGTGCAGTCATGAGTGAACAGGGAGTACAGGAGGGGGCTGTGCACGGCTGTGTTGAGGATAGCGTGGCAGATATTGTTACCTACAATTACCACCTGAGGACAGCCTGTCAGGAAGTTCAGGATCCAGTTGCAGAGGGGGGTGTTTATCCCAGGGTCCTTATCTTATTGATGAGCTTTAAGGGCACTATGTGTTGAACGCTGAGCTGTAGTCAATGGAAAGCATTCTCACTTAGGTGTTCCTTTTGTCCAGGTGGGAAAGGGCAGTGTGGAGTGCAATAGAGACTGCATCATCTGTGGATCTGTTGGGGCAATATGCAAATTTGAGTGGGGTCTAGGGTTTCTGGGATGATGGTGTTGATGTGAGCCATGACCAGCCTTTCAAAGCACTTCATGGCTATAGATGTGAGTGCTACAGGCCGGTAGTCATTTAGGCAGGTTACCTTAGTTTTCTTGGCCACAGGCACTATGGTGGTCTGCTTAAAATATGTTGGTATTACAGACTCAGACAGGGAGAGGTTGAAAATGTCAGTGAAGACACCTTCTAGTTGGTCACGGCATGCTCGCAGGACACGTTCTGTTAATCCATCTGTCCCTGCGGCCTTGTGAATGTTGACCCATCTAAAGGTCGTGTCATTGGGCAGCTCTCAGCTGTGCTTCCCTTTCTAGTCTGTAATGGTTTGCAGGCCCCGCCACATCCGACGAGCGTCGGAGTACGACTCGATCTTAGTCCTGTATTGATGCTTTGCCTGTTTGATGGTTCGGAGGGCATAGCGGGATTTCTTATAAGCTTCTGGGTTAGTCCCGCTCCGTGAAAGGGGCAGCTTTTAGCTTGCATTTAGCTCAGCGCGGATGCTGCCTGTAATCCATGGCTTCTGGTTGGGGTATGTACCTACGGTCACTGTGGGGACGACGTCATCAAAGCACTTATTGATGAAGCCAATGACTGATGTGGTGTACTCCTCAATGCCATTGGAGGAATCCCGGAACATATTCCAGTCTGAGACAGTCCTGTAGCTTAGCATCTGACCACTTTTTTATTGATCTAGTCACTGGTGCTTCCTGCTTTAATTTTTGCTTGTTATCATCATGGCTCTCCATAGTGCTTTTCGTACTGCCCTGTGCGTAAGTATGTGTGTACGTGGGAACACTTCAGCTAGGAGTATGTGTGTGTTTAATTGTGTATTAGCTAGCATGAGGGGTGGTTGTAAATGAGGCAGCCGCTGGTCCTGAGTGTACTGGTCCTGAGCGTACTGCTGTTAACAAGCTGTAGCTGGTTAAGCTGCTACAGAGCACAAGGGAGCAGTGAGAGGGTAACATCTCTCTGTAGACTGGAGAGTAGAAGCACGCTAGTGTCCTTTATGAGCACACGGACAACATTCCCAGGCTCTGCTAATGGCTATGTGACCGCAGAGACTACAAAGACACAGAGAGCATGTTTCTAAAGGGTCAGGTTATACACACTCTGTAAACACACATGAGTGGGGACCACATGAGTGGTCCACAACAGTCCCAGGGCATGATGGGAGCTGTAGTAGGTCATCAATCGGAGGCACTGGGATGTTTACATAGGGGTGAGCACTTTATTCCCTGCGAGATGTAGTTTATATGTTGCAGGGGTACCTGGGGGATGTAGTTTATAAAGTGCTGGGATTCCAGTGGGATGTAGTTTATATGTTGCAGGGGTACCTGGAGGATGTAGTTTATAAAGTTCTGGGATTCCTGGAGGATGTAGTTTACAAGCTGTTGGGGTTCCTGTAGGTACTGGAGTACCTGGGAGTTAGAGAGAGAGTGAGAAAGAGAGAGAGAAAGAAAACAAGTTTGACAATGAGGGTATAAATGGTTCTGGGATGGAGCGCAGGGATGGCAGTATGTGCTGGGCTCCAGGCTTTGACATGTTAAAAGCTTGCCTGAGGGAAGGAGAGATCACTTCTCAACAGGGCCTGTGTGTCTCTGTGAGTGTGTGTTCCTTAACATCGGGCTGTCAAACAGTGCAGCTGGTCAGTAGAGAACGTAAGCCCTAGAGCCTGGCCTAGCCTTACTAACAGACTTCTCCTGGCTCTGCATACACTCAGCCCAATAACACGCCTAGGGCTACACGCTTCACACCACACACACACACACGGCGCTACATGTCTTACTCAAACACACCCCCACCCCACGCCCCGTCACATTACCATGGACAGTGTGTTTGTGTTTGTGTTTATATTGCTTGTGTGTGTGTGTGTGTGTGTGTGTGTTTGTGTTTATATTGTGTGTGTGTGTGTGTGTGTGTGTTTGTGTTTATATTGCTTGTGTGTGTGTGGTGTGTGTGTGTGTGTGTTTGTGTTTATATTGCTTGTGCGTGTGTGTGTGTGTGTGTGTGTGTGTGTGTGTGTGTGTGTGTGTGTGTGTGTGTGTGTGTGTGTGTGTGTGTGTGTGTTCATACCTCATAGGTGATCTTGAAGCTCGACTGCAGCAGGATGGGGGGGAACTTGGGATGGACCTCAGCAGTAAGCCAGAGAAGTAATGCTCCTACAGGAGAGAGATAGACACAACCACGACCTGTACAACACAATCGCAAGCTGCAATATCTGGAATCCAGTGGCATGGAAAATGTGGTTAAAAACACCAGAAACATTTGAGGATTCACACACGCTACAACACCTGCTAACATATTCACTCATTCACTAGTTTGCTCTTCCACACCTTGCGTATCAGTGGGTCTGAGGAGATTCAGATTTGTTGTATTAAACCCAACAGAGGCTGTGGTTGCCAAGAACTATCTCTCCCACCGGTCTCTCTCTCTCTTCTCTCTCTCGCTCTCTCTCTCTCTTCTTCTCTCTCTCTTCTTCTCTCTCTTCTTCTTCTCTCTCTCGCTCTCTCTCTCTCTCTTCTTCTCTCTCTCTTCTTCTCTCTCTCTTCTTCTCTCTCTTCTTCTTCTCTCTCTCGCTCTCTCTCTCTCTCGCTCTCTCTCTCTCTTCTTCTCTCTCTTCTTCTTCTCTCTCTTCTTCTCTCTCTCTCTATCTTCTCTCGCTCTCTCTCTCTCTCCCTTCTTCTCTCTCTCTTCTTCTCTCTCTTCTTCTTCTCTCTCTCGCTCTCTCTCTCTCTCTCTTCTTCTCTCTCTCTTCTTCTCTCTCTTCTTCTCTCTCTCTCTCTCTGAGGATTAAAAATAACTCAGAGACGCCCGAGGCCTTGTGCCATCTCATTGGGTGCTCATTCGCACGCTAAAATGTGTTTCAGCAGAATTCTGCATCACAACACACACACACACACAGTGGGGCCTAATTTTGTCTTATAGAGGAACATAACCGGAGACTGAATCAAATCAGACAGGAGTCAACACCCCTCTGAGACAGCGGTTTATCAGACAGGAGTCAACACCCCTCTGAGACAGTAGTTTATCAGACAGGAGTCAACACCCCTCTGAGACAGTGGTTTATCAGACAGGAGTCAACACCCCTCTGAGACAGCGGTTTATCAGACAGGAGTCAACACCCCTCTGAGACAGTAGTTTATCAGACAGGAGTCAACACCCCTCTGAGACAGCGGTTTATCAGACTGGAGTCAACACCCCTCTGAGACAGCGGTTTATCAGACAGGAGTCAACACCCCTCTGAGACAGCGGTTTATCAGACAGGAGTCAACACCCCTCTGAGACAGCGGTTTATCAGACAGGAGTCAACACCCCTCTGAGACAGTAGTTTATCAGACAGGAGTCAACACCCCTCTGAGACAGCGGTTTATCAGACAGGAGTCAACACCCCTCTGAGACAGTAGTTTATCAGACAGGAGTAAACACCCCTCTGAGACAGCGGTTTATCAGACAGGAGTCAACACCCCTCTGAGACAGCGGTTTATCAGACAGGAGTCAACACCCCTCTGAGACAGTAATTTATCAGACAGGAGTCAACACCCCTCTGAGACAGCGGTTTATCAGACAGGAGTCAACACCCCTCTGAGACATCGGTTTATCAGACAGGAGTCAACACCCCTCTGAGACAGTAGTTTATCAGACAGGAGTCAACACCCCTCTGAGACATCAGTTTATCAGACAGGAGTCAACACCCCTCTGAGACAGCGGTTTATCAGACAGGAGTCAACACCCCTCTGAGACAGCGGTTTATCAGACAGGAGTCAACACCCCTCTGAGACAGCGGTTTATCAGACAGGAGTCAACACCCCTCTGAGACAGCGGTTTATCAGACAGGAGTCAACACCCCTCTGAGACAGCGGTTTATCAGACAGGAGTCAACACCCCTCTGAGACAGCGGTTTATCAGACAGGAGTCAACACCCCTCTGAGACAGCGGTTTATCAGACAGGAGTCAACACCCCTCTGAGACAGCGGTTTATCAGACAGGAGTCAACACCCCTCTGAGACAGCGGTTTATCAGACAGGAGTCAACACCCCTCTGAGACAGCGGTTTATCAGACAGGAGTCAACACCCCTCTGAGACAGTAGTTTATCAGACAGGAGTCAACACCCCTCTGAGACAGTAGTTTATCAGACAGGAGTCAACACCCCTCTGAGACAGCGGTTTATCAGACAGGAGTCAACACCCCTCTTAGACAGTAATTTATCAGTGTGTGTGTGTTGTTATGTTCAGCATCTCAAGACCAACTCTTCAAAACCAGGTGTCAACATGTATTTTTAATTTCATGTTACAATGTGAAGCAATAAAACATCTTATTTTCCCAGATGCCAAGAGGAGGGACAGTAGAATAAGATCATTCATATAAACACACACACACACACACTCTCAGTCCTCAATCAGTTCCACTGGCCCTGGGCTGCAAATCTGCTATGTGTCTATGCTTGTGTGTCTGATTTGAGATATTTCTATGGAGAGAGAACATGTGAGAGCCACAGTGCACAGTGCCTATGATGACCCCAGGGCTGTGTGGCTCAAACAGGGACAGAGAGGCAGGGGAGGGGCACTACAATATTTAGCACACAGCCACACAAACACACAACCCTGCAGACATCGGGGCTGTGAACACTTTGGATCATGAATCATCTTTCTTTTGACTTGAGAAAAGATACACACAAATTAATACAAGACATGGAGCATGTGTCTGAGACCAGGGATAGACTTGGGTTAGAGTGAAGGATCTACTGTGACCAGGGTTAGACTGGAGGAAATACTGTGACGAGGGTTAGACTGGGCATAGACTGGAGGATCTCCTGTGACCAGGGATAGACTGGAGGAAATACTGTGACCAGGGTTAGACTGGAGGAAATACTGTGACCAGGGTTAACCTGGGCATAGAGTGGAGCATGAACTGTGACCACGGATAGACTGGAGGAAATACTGTGACCACTGTTAGACTGGGCATAGAGTGGAGCATGTACTGTGACCACGGATAGACTGGAGGAAATACTGTGACCACTGTTAGACTGGGCATAGAGTGGAGCATGTACTGTGACCACGGATAGACTGGAGGAAATACTGTGACCACTGTTAGACTGGGCATAGAGTGGAGGAAATACTGTGACCACTGTTAGACTGGGCATAGACTGGAGCATGTACTGTGACCACGGATAGACTGGAGGAAATACTGTGACCACTGTTAGACTGGGCATAGACTGGAGCATGTACTGTGACCAGGGATAGACTGGAGGAAATACTGTGACCACCGTTAGACTGGGCATAGACTGGAGCATGTACTGTGACCAGGGATCGACTGGGGTTAGAGTGGAGGATCTACTATGACCAGGGTTAGACTAGGGATAGAGTGTAGTATCTTCTGTGACCAGGGTTATTGTGGAGGATCTACTGTGACCAGGGTTAGACTGGGGTTAGAGTGGAGGATTTGCTGTGAACAGGATTTGACTGGGGTTGGAGTGGAGGATCTATTGTGACCAGGGTTAGACTGGGAATAGAGTGGAGGATATACTGTGACCAGGGTTAGACTGGGGTTGGAGTGGAGGATCTATTGTGACCAGGGTTAGACTGGGGATAGAGTGGAGGATCTACTGTGACCAGGGTTAGACTGGGGATAGAGTGGAGGATCTACTGTGACCAGGGTTAGACTGGGGATAGAGTGGAGGATCTACTTTGACCAGAGATAAACTGGGGTTAGAGTGGAGGATTTACTGTGACTAAGGATAGAATGGGGTTAGATTGGAGGATCTACTGTGACCAGGGTTATACTGTGGTTAGATTGGAGGATTTAATGTGACTAAGGATAGACTGGGGTTAGATTTCAAGATCTACTGTGACCAGGGTTAGACTGGGGGTAGAGTGTAGGGTCTAATGTGACCATGGTTAGATTGGGGTTAGAGAGGAGGATCTTCCGTGACAAGGGATACACTGGGATTAGAGTGGAGGATCTACCGTGATCAAAGTTAGCCTGGGGTTAGAGTACAGGATATATGGGGAACACGGTTAGACTGGGGTTAGAGTGTTGGATCTAATGTGACCTGAGTTAGACTGGGGTTAGACTGGATAGACTGGAGGAAATACTGTGACCAGGGTTAGACTGGAGGAAATACTGTGACCAGGGTTAACCTGGGCATAGAGTGGAGCATGTACTGTGACCACGGATAGACTGGAGGAAATACTGTGACCACTGTTAGACTGGGCATAGAGTGGAGCATGTACTGTGACCACGGATAGACTGGAGGAAATACTGTGACCACTGTTAGACTGGGCATAGAGTGGAGCATGTACTGTGACCACGGATAGACTGGAGGAAATACTGTGACCACTGTTAGACTGGGCATAGAGTGGAGGAAATACTGTGACCACTGTTAGACTGGGCATAGACTGGAGCATGTACTGTGACCACGGATAGACTGGAGGAAATACTGTGACCACTGTTAGACTGGGCATAGACTGGAGCATGTACTGTGACCAGGGATAGACTGGAGGAAATACTGTGACCACCGTTAGACTGGGCATAGACTGGAGCATGTACTGTGACCAGGGATCGACTGGGGTTAGAGTGGAGGATCTACTATGACCAGGGTTAGACTAGGGATAGAGTGTAGTATCTTCTGTGACCAGGGTTATTGTGGAGGATCTACTGTGACCAGGGTTAGACTGGGGTTAGAGTGGAGGATTTGCTGTGAACAGGATTTGACTGGGGTTGGAGTGGAGGATCTACTGTGACCAGGGTTAGACTGGGAATAGAGTGGAGGATATACTGTGACCAGGGTTAGACTGGGGTTGGAGTGGAGGATCTATTGTGACCAGGGTTAGACTGGGGATAGAGTGGAGGATCTACTGTGACCAGGGTTAGACTGGGGATAGAGTGGAGGATCTACTGTGACCAGGGTTAGACTGGGGATAGAGTGGAGGATCTACTTTGACCAGAGATAAACTGGGGTTAGAGTGGAGGATTTACTGTGACTAAGGATAGAATGGGGTTAGATTGGAGGATCTACTGTGACCAGGGTTATACTGTGGTTAGATTGGAGGATTTAATGTGACTAAGGATAGACTGGGGTTAGATTTCAGGATCTACTGTGACCAGGGTTAGACTGGGGGTAGAGTGTAGGGTCTAATGTGACCATGGTTAGATTGGGGTTAGAGAGGAGGATCTTCCGTGACAAGGGATACACTGGGATTAGAGTGGAGGATCTACCGTGATCAAAGTTAGCCTGGGGTTAGAGTACAGGATATATGGGGAACACGGTTAGACTGGGGTTAGAGTGTTGGATCTAATGTGACCTGAGTTAGACTGGGGTTAGACTGGATAGACTGGAGGAAATACTGTGACCAGGGTTAGACTGGAGGAAATAGTGTGACCAGGGTTAACCTGGGCATAGAGTGGAGCATGTACTGTGACCACGGATAGACTGGAGGAAATACTGTGACCACTGTTAGACTGGGCATAGAGTGGAGCATGTACTGTGACCACGGATAGACTGGAGGAAATACTGTGACCACTGTTAGACTGGGCATAGAGTGGAGCATGTACTGTGACCACGGATAGACTGGAGGAAATACTGTGACCACTGTTAGACTGGGCATAGAGTGGAGGAAATACTGTGACCACTGTTAGACTGGGCATAGACTGGAGCATGTACTGTGACCACGGATAGACTGGAGGAAATACTGTGACCACTGTTAGACTGGGCATAGACTGGAGCATGTACTGTGACCAGGGATAGACTGGAGGAAATACTGTGACCACCGTTAGACTGGGCATAGACTGGAGCATGTACTGTGACCAGGGATCGACTGGGGTTAGAGTGGAGGATCTACTATGACCAGGGTTAGACTAGGGATAGAGTGTAGTATCTTCTGTGACCAGGGTTATTGTGGAGGATCTACTGTGACCAGGGTTAGACTGGGGTTAGAGTGGAGGATTTGCTGTGAACAGGATTTGACTGGGGTTGGAGTGGAGGATCTACTGTGACCAGGGTTAGACTGGGAATAGAGTGGAGGATATACTGTGACCAGGGTTAGACTGGGGTTGGAGTGGAGGATCTATTGTGACCAGGGTTAGACTGGGGATAGAGTGGAGGATCTACTGTGACCAGGGTTAGACTGGGGATAGAGTGGAGGATCTACTGTGACCAGGGTTAGACTGGGGATAGAGTGGAGGATCTACTTTGACCAGAGATAAACTGGGGTTAGAGTGGAGGATTTACTGTGACTAAGGATAGAATGGGGTTAGATTGGAGGATCTACTGTGACCAGGGTTATACTGTGGTTAGATTGGAGGATTTAATGTGACTAAGGATAGACTGGGGTTAGATTTCAGGATCTACTGTGACCAGGGTTAGACTGGGGGTAGAGTGTAGGGTCTAATGTGACCATGGTTAGATTGGGGTTAGAGAGGAGGATCTTCCGTGACAAGGGATACACTGGGATTAGAGTGGAGGATCTACCGTGATCAAAGTTAGCCTGGGGTTAGAGTACAGGATATATGGGGAACACGGTTAGACTGGGGTTAGAGTGTTGGATCTAATGTGACCTGAGTTAGACTGGGGTTAGAGTGGAGGACATATTGTGACCAAGGTTAGACTGTGGTTAGATTGAAGGATTTACCTTCACCAGGGATAGACTGGGGTTACAGTGGGGGATCTGCTGTGACCAGGGATAGCCTGGGGATAGAGTGGGGGATCTTCTGTGACCAGGGTTAGACTGGGGTTAGAATGGAGTATCTTCTGTGACCAGGGTAATACTGGGGTTAGAGTGTAGGATCTAATGTGACCAAGGTTAGATGGTGTTAGAGTGTAGGATATATGGTGACTGGGGTTAGAGTGTAGGATCTAATGTGACCAAGGTTAGACTGGGGTTACATTGGATGATCAACTGTGACCAAGGATAGACTGGGGGTAGAGTGGAGGATCTACTTTGACCAGGGTTTGATGGTTGTTACAGTGTAGCAACTACTGTTACCAGGGTTAGACTGGGGTTAGAATGTTGGATCTAATGTGACCTGAGTTAGACTGGGGTTAGAGTGGAGGATAAACTGTGACCAGGGTTAGACTGGGGTTAGAGTAGAGGATTGACTTTTTACCAAGGATAGACTGGGGTTAGAGTGGAGGATCTACTGTGACCAGGGATAGACTTTGGTTAGACTGGAGTATCTACTGTGACCAGTGTTAGACAGGGGTTATTTTTGAGGATCTACGGTGACCAGGGTTATATTGGGGTTAGAGTGGAGGATCTATTGTGACCAGGGTTAGACTGGGGTTAGAGTGGAGGATCTACTGGGTCCAGGGTTAGACTGGGGTTAGAGTGGAGGATCTACTGTGACCAGTGTTAGACAGTGGTTAGAGTGGAGGATCTATTGTGACCAGGGTTATATTGGGGTTAGAGTAGAGGATCTACTGTGACCAGGGTTAGACTGGGGTTAGAGTGGAGGATCTACTGTGACCAGTGCTAGACAGTGGTTAGAGTGGAGGATCTATTGTGACCAGGGTTATATTGGGGTTAGAGTGGAGGATCTACTGTGACCAGGGATAGACTTTGGTTAGACTGGAGTATCTACTGTGACCAGTGTTAGACAGGGGTTATTTTTGAGGATCTACGGTGACCAGGGTTATATTGGGGTTAGAGTGGAGGATCTATTGTGACCAGGGTTAGACTGGGGTTAGAGTGGAGGATCTACTGGGACCAGGGTTAGACTGGGGTTAGAGTGGAGGATCTACTATGACCAGTGTTAGACAGTGGTTAGAGTGGAGGATCTTTTGTGACCAGGGTTATATTGGGGTTAGAGTGGAGGATCTACTGTGACCAGGGTTAGACTGGGGTTAGAGTGGAGGATCTACTGTGACCAGTGTTAGACAGTGGTTAGAGTGGAGGATCTATTGTGACCAGGGTTATATTGGGGTTAGAGTGGAGGATCTACTGTGACCAGGGTTAGACTGGGGTTAGAGTGGAGGGTCCTCTGGGACCAGGGTTAGACTGGGGTTAGAGTGGAGGATCTACTGTGACCAAGGTTAGACTGGGGTTAGAGTGGAGGGTCTTCTGTGACCGGTGTTAAACAGGGGTTAGAGTTTAGGTTGTAGTCATTGGAAATCTGTCATGAAACACGTACACATACCCACCCACCCACCCACCCAAACCCACACCACAAAAACACACACACTCCTAACACATCAATGGGTAGGCTAAATTCTAGTCTGGCTTGTTCGTCTCGCTAATATATGCCACTTTATGAGCAGGATGGATAGACCCTGCTAGATTTCACAGGAGACAGACAGCAGCTCATCAGCTCATCTTTCCATCGTTCATCCTTTCAACCTCTCAACCTCTCGCTCTTATCCAGTCTTCAGTGTGTTCCTTTCCTGGCTAATAAGCCCCGCTGGTAAAACATATGGTGAGGAGGAAGTAAAGATAAGAGCTAAATGAGAGCAAAGAGAGAAGGAGAGGGAGAGAATGAAAGAGAGAGGGAGAGAGAGAGAATGAAAGAGAGAGGGAGAGAGAGAGAATGAATGAAAGAGAGCGGGAGAGAGAGAGAATGAAAGAGAGAGGGAGACGGAGAGAATGAAAGAGAGAGGGAGAGAGAGAGAATGAAAGAGAGGGAGAGAGAGAGAATGAAAGAGAGAGGGAGAGGGAGAGAATGAAAGAGAGAGGGAGAGAGAGAGAAGGAAAGAGAGAAAGAGAGAGAGAGAGAGAGAGAATGAGAGAGAGAGGGAGAGAGAGTTAATGAAAGAGAGAGAGAGAATGAAAGAGAGAGGGAGAGAGAGAGAGAGAATGAAAGAGAGAGGGAGAGAGAAGGAAAGAGAGAAAGAGAGAGAGAGAGAATGAAAGCGAGAGGGAGAGAGAGTTAATGAAAGAGAGAGAGAGAGATAATGAAAGAGAGAGGGAGAGAGAGAGAATGAAAGAGAGAGGGAGTTAGACATCATTATGTAAATATCTATGTTATTCAAATAAGTCTGGCACCTTCAGAGAGAGTTGGGAGACCATGTATGTCTTTCCATCGTGCAGGTCTGTGTTGTGTGTGTGTGTGTGTGTGTGTGTGTGTGTGTGTGTGTGAGTGTGTGTGTGTGTGTGTGTGTGTGTGTGTGTGTGTGTATTTGTGTGTGTGTGTATAGCTCAGAGCTCCTGTATCGAAGGTTGAATCTCTCAGAAGTTCCACCCTGTTTCTGAGTTCTGATTGGTGTGTTCTATTGGTGTGTTCAGTTGGTGTGTTCTAATGGTGTGTTCTATTGGTGTGTTCTAATGTTGTGTTCTAATTGTGTGTTCTATTGGTGTGTTCTGATGGTGTGTTCTAATGGTGTGTTCTAATGGTGTGTTCTATTGGTGTGTTCTATTGGTGTGTTCTGTTGGTGTGTTCTAATGGTGTGTTCTATTGGTGTGTTCTAATGGTGTGTTCTAATTGTGTGTTCTATTGGTGTGTTCTGATGGTGTGTTCTAATGTTGTGTTCGAATGGTGTGTTCTATTGATGTGTTCTAATGGTGTGTTCTATTGGTGTGTTCTGATGGTGTGTTCTAATGGTGTGTTCTATTGGTGTGTTCTATCGGTGTGTTCTTTTGGTGTGTTTAATAGTGTGTTCTCTTGGTGTGTTCTATTGGTGTGTTCTATTGGTGTTTTCTAAAAGTGAATTCTATTGGTGTGTTCTAATGGTGTGTTCTATTGGTGTGTTCTAATGGTGTGTTCTATTGGTGTTTCTACATTTGGTCCTTAGCATACACCATGGAAGCCTGTATGTCATTTGCTGACATCAAGCCATAACCAGAGACACTTACCATAATCATTTAGTATTTTATTAGGATCCCCATTAGCTGTGGCCAAGGCAGCAGCTACTCTTCCTGGTGTCCATTTCTGGAGACACATGTTAATCTGCCAAATACTGTATGGCTGACTCAGTGATTGACAATGATTGTTGTGATCTGCTTGTGGGCCACAGCAGCTCATGCTCCTCTGATTGTTGCTAGTTAATAACCAGTCAATCTGATAGTGTATTACCTTGGGGAATACTAAAGCATGTGATAGTTAGGGGCCTGAGGAGGGAGGACGGGTCCCTGGTGAACATGTCTAACTGCTGCAGAGCAGAGAGAGAAAGAGGCAGAGAACGAGAGAGAAAGAATGGAAGAGGGAGAGAGCATCCCTGCCAGATTCAATTAAACTCAGAGAGCACTGAAACCTCTCTCTCTCTCTCTCTCTCTCTCTCTCCCTCTCTCTCTCTCTCTCTCTCTCTCTCTCTCTCTCACAGAAAACCATGTCTGGGCTCTCTCTCTCACTCTCTCTCAGCTAAACGACACTGACCAACTGCTCAGATCCCTGAAGCACCAAAGGGTGTAGAGAGGAGGAAGGAGGGAGGGGAGGAGGAGGAGAGAAGAGGATGAAGAGGTGGATAATAAAATAAAGAGGGTATCTTTTTGTCCTCTCTTCCCTCCATGGCTGCTTTTCACCTGTCTCCTCTGACTGACTGCTCTGCTACCCCTGCATCCCTCCTCTCTTCATTCATCCCCTCTTTCTACCACCTTTTCATTTCAAGCTCTGTTGCAGTGCCACCCTCCACCTCAACACCTCCCCCTGCCTGTTGTCAGTGGTTACTGGGCAGACAGAGACAAACTACACACCCATAGTCCAGTAACGACATCAATCTAGAGACAGACAGACAGATAGACAGACAGACAGACAGACAGACAGACAGACAGACAGACAGACAGACAGACAGACAGACAGACAGACAGACAGGCAAAAAATCTACTCGCGTTTTGTATTTTTCTAGAAAGTATTTGATTCAATTTTTTATAAACTAATAGAAACTGGAATTGGAAAAGAACGTGGTTAAAATTGGCAACAAGCAAACAGACTTCTTCTCTCAGGGAAGGGGAGTGAAACAGGGCTGCCCAATAAGTCCAACACTATTTAACATTTACGTTACTGAATTGGCAAAAACATTAAAATAATCTGCAGCACCTGGTCTCACCCTACACAACACTGAAATCAAGTATCTGCTGTATGCATATGACCTGGTGCTCCTGTCTCCCACTAAAGAGGGGTTACAGCAGCACCTAGATCATCTGACAGTTTACCTAAAAAAACTGAATGTAATGATATTCCAAAAAAGGTCCGGAAATCAGAATGATAAATATACATTTTATTTGGACACAGTTCTATTAGAACACACCAAAAACTACATGTATCTAGGACTAAATATCAGCAAGACAAGTATATTTCACATGGCTTTAAACAAGATGAGAGACAAAGCAAGAATTTACTCGCCGTTAGTCAGCACCTCCACACAAACTATTATTCTGGGTGTGCGCCAGCTCATGTCTGTTTTCGTTAAAAGGAATATTAAAATCTAAATTCCAATTAGAATCTGGCTCAATTTTCAAATCAGTTGTAGAACCAATTGCTCTACATGCAGCAAACTATGGGGTGCTCTCTAATAATGAATTTACCAAATGGGACAAACATCCAATCGAAATACTGCATGCAGAGTTTTACAAGTGCAAATAAAAACTGTAGAGCAGAATTGGGGTGAAGCATGATGCACAATGCTTCACTGTGGGGATGGTGTTCTCAGGCTGATGAGAGGTGTTGGGTTTGCGCCAGACATGGTCTTTTCCCTGATGGCTAAAAAGCTCAATTTTTAGCCATCAGAGTACTGACCAGAGTACCTTCTTCCATATGTTTGGGGAGTCTCCCACATGCCTTTTGGTGAACACCAAACATGTTTGTTTATTTATTTTCTTTATTAAGCAATGACTTTTTCTGGCCACTCTTCTGTAAAGCCCAGCTCCGTGGAGTATAAGGCTTAAAGTGGTCCTATGGACAGATACTCCAATATCCGCTGTGGAGCTTTACAGCTCCTTCAAGGTTATCTTTGATCACTTTGTTGCCTCTCTGATTAATGCCCTCGCTGCCTGGTCCCTGAGTTTTGGTGGGCGGCCCTTTCTTGGCAGGTTTGATGTGGTGCCATATTCTTTCCATTTGTTAATAATGGATTTAATGGTGCTCCATGGGATGTTCAACGTTTCAGATATTTTTCTATAACCCAACCCTGATCTGAACTTCTCCACAACTTTGTCCCTGACGTGTTTGGCGAGATCCTTGTTCCTCATAGTGCCGCTTGCTTGGTGGTGCCGCTTGCATAGTGGTGGTGCAGACTCTGGGGCCTTTCAGAACAGGTGTATATATACACTGAGATCATGTGACAGATCATGTGACACTTAGATTGCACACAGGTGGACTTTATTTAACTAACTATGTGACTTCTGAAGGTAATCGGTTGCACCAGATCTTATTTAGGGGCTTCATAGTAAAGGGGGTGAATACATATGCAGGCACCACTTTTCTGTTTTTAATTTTGACATTCTTTAATTTTATGAAGCAAGTAATTTTTTACATTTCACTTCAACGATTTTGAATATTTTGTGTTTGTCTATTACATGAAATCCAAATAAAAATCTATTTAAATGACAGGCTGTAATGCAACAAAATAGTAAAAATCAAGGGGGATGAATACCTTTGCAAGGCACTGTACATGGTGGCAGACTCTCTGACCACTGTGACTGATAGAAAACTGAGGAAAACACTAACTAGGTACAGACTCAGTGAACACAGTCTGGCTATAGAGACCGGTCGTCACAGACAAACCTGGCTGCCCAGAGAGGACAGTCTGGATATAGAGAACGGTCGTCAGAGACAAACCTGGCTGCCCAGAGAGGAAAGTCTGGCTGTAGAGACCGGTCATCACAGACAATCCTGGCTGCCCAGAGAGGACAGGCTGTGCTCACTCTGCTCCAGGGGAGAGGTACAGACAGAGCTGCATTTCCTATTCCACTGTGACAAATACTTAAACTTAAGATAATCTTTCTTTCTCAAAATGATAATTCAGTACAACAAATTTGAAACTATTTATTGAGTGTGCAGTTTTGGTGGCCAAATATGTGTCCTCCTGCCACAACTTGAGGGACAGCCAGTGAAAAGTGCAATTTGATGTAAATAATATTTCCCTTTTAGATTTGTTTTGTCTTTCATACCATGTCATGTGTCTTCTCAGTCATGTTGAGACTGATCTACTACTGTTGATTTAATGTATTGTTATTCTCATGAATATTGTTGTTGTAGTTGCTGTTAACTGGTAATCACATTTCCATTCCTACTATCAATGACTTGTTGCTGTTGGTCCCACCATTTTTGTTATGTATACTTTGACAATTTAAGTAATTTAATTTGGCATGTCAATAAAATCTATGTAATTGAATTGAGAGCGAGAGGAAGAGAGAGAGAGATCTTCTGTAACAAGGTAGGGTTTAGAGCACAGCAGGAACAGTGATGCTGCTGTACAGGCTAGGACAGGAGAGATCTGTAGCTGAACCCCCTAGAGAGTTCTGACCTGCTACAGGGACACGGCTAACCACATTCCCAGGGAACACATACACACTGTCTGTCCATGATTCATAGCGATCCTAATCAGGGTTAAACTCTTCATGCCTGCCTGCCTGCGACCACAGCACTGTGGCTCCAATGACACATCTAGTGTCACGTTATGTCCACAATTCAACATAAAGACGCACACATCTAGCAGGGGCAGCCATGCAGACACCAGGTGCATGTTTTTAAGGCAGAGCCAGTCTCCGCTGTGTGAACGCTCTCTCAGAGTGGCTAAGGCCACACACATCAGTCTGGCCCTGGCCCATTGCCACCTAGGGAGAGACAGGTCACATCAGATGCCCTGATGGAGTAAAGGTTAAACTATAGGTAACCCCATCCATCACTAGTGTGTAGCACAACAGCAAGTACTTGTCAGGTTCAGAGGAGGAGGAGACAACTGCCTCATACCTTGAGAGAGAGAGAGGAGGGGGGGAGAAAGACAGGTAGGGATTTAGCTATTTCTATCAAAACAGACAGCAACTTGTCCTCTCAGCAGCCCTTGCAGTGTGCAGAGACTCATAGATGTGTCCATAAATCTCATTGTGCGTCCAGGAACTTTTTTTAAAACACAGCATGCCTCCGCACAAATCTTAGCATTGAAATGTTCCCCTGAGGGTTATAGAGGAGGAAAGGACACAATGAGGAGACCACAACATCCTCTCTCTCCTCTCTCTATCTGCAGCACAATAGGCGTGTGGTCTCCCTCTCTCTCCTCTCTCTCTGCAGCACAATAGGTGTGTGGTCTCTCTCTCTCTCCTCCCCTCTATCCTCTCTCTATCCTCTCTCTCTGCAGCACCATAGGCGTGTGGTCTTCTTCTCAAATCAAATCAAATTTAGTTATATAGCCCTTCATACATCAGCTGATATCTCAAAGTGCTGTACAGAAACACAGCCTAAAACCCCAAACAGCAAGCAATGCAGGTGTAGAAGCACGGTGGCTAGGAAAAACTCCCTCTCTTCTCTCTCCTCTCTCTCTCTTCTCTCTCCTCTCTCTTCTCTCTCCTCTCTCTCTCCTCTCTCTCTCCTCTCTCTCTCTCTCTCTCTCCTCTCTCTCTCTCCTCTCTCTCTCTTCTCTCTCTCTCTCTCTCTTCTCTCTCCTCTCGCTCTCTCTCTCTCTCTCTTCTCTCTCTCTCTTCTCTCTTCTCTCTCCTCTCTCTTCACTCTCCTCTCTCCCCGCAGCACTGTAGGTGTCTGCTCTCCCTCTCTCTCCTCTCTCTCCTCTCTCTCAGCAGCACTATAGGCGTGTGGTCTCCCTCTCTCTCCTCTCTCTCCTCTCTCCTGTCTCTTTACAGCACCATAGATATCTGCTCTCCCTCTCTCTCCGCAGCACCATAGGTGTGTGGTCTCCCTCTCTATCCTCTCTCTCAGCAGCACTATAGGCGTGTGGTCTCCCTCTCTCTCCTCTCTCTCCTCTCTCCTGTCTCTTTACAGCACCATAGATATCTGCTCTCCCTCTCTCTCCGCAGCACCATAGGTGTGTGGTCTCCCTCTCTCTCCTCTATCCTCTCTCTCCGCAGCACCATAGGTGTGTGGTCTCCCTCTCTCTCCTCTCTCTTCGCAGCACTATAGGCGTGTGGTCTCCCTCTCTCTCCTCTCTCTCCTCTCTCCTGTCTCTTTACAGCACCATAGATATCTGCTCTCCCTCTCTCTCCGCAGCACCATAGGTGTGTGGTCTCCCTCTCTCTCCTCTATCCTCTCTCTCCGCAGCACCATAGGTGTGTGTGGTCTCCCTCTCTATCCTCTCTCTTCGCAGCACCATAGGTGTGTGGTCTCCCTCTCTATCCTCTCTCTTCGCAGAACCATAGGTGTGTGGTCTCCCTCTCTATCCCCTCTCTTCGCAGCACCATAGGTGTGTGGTCTCCCTCTCTCTCCTCTATCCTCTCTCTCCGCAGCACCATAGGTGTGTGGTCTCCCTCTCTATCCTCTCTCTTCGCAGCACCATAGGTGTGTGGTCTCCCTCTCTATCCTCTCTCTCCGCAGCACCATAGGTGTGTGGTCTCCCTCTCTATCCTCTCTCTCCGCAGCACCATAGGTGTGTGGTCTCCCTCTCTCTCCTCTATCCTCTCTCTCCGCAGCACCATAGGTGTGTGGTCTCCCTCTCTATCCTCTCTCTTCGCAGCACCATAGGTGTGTGGTCTCCCTCTCTATCCTCTCTCTTCGCAGCACTATAGGCGTGTGGTCTCCCTCTCTCTCCTCTCTCTCCTCTCTCCTGTCTCTTTACAGCACCATAGATATCTGCTCTCCCTCTCTCTCCGCAGCACCATAGGTGTGTGGTCTCCCTCTCTCTCCTCTATCCTCTCTCTCCGCAGCACCATAGGTGTGTGGTCTCCCTCTCTATCCTCTCTCTTCGCAGCACCATAGGTGTGTGGTCTCCCTCTCTATCCTCTCTCTTCGCAGAACCATAGGTGTGTGGTCTCCCTCTCTATCCTCTCTCTTCGCAGCACCATAGGTGTGTGGTCTCCGTCTCTATCCTCTCTCTCCGCAGCACCATAGGTGTGTGGTCTCCCTCTCTATCCTCTCTCTTCGCAGCACCATAGGTGTGTGGTCTCCCTCTCTATCCTCTCTCTCCGCAGCACCATAGGTGTGTGGTCTCCCTCTCTATCCTCTCTCTCCGCAGCACCATAGGTGTGTGGTCTCCCTCTCTCTCTCTATCCTCTCTCTCCGCAGCACCATAGGTGTGTGGTCTCCCTCTCTATCCTCTCTCTCCGCAGCACCATAGGTGTGTAGTCTCCCTCTCTATCCTCTCTCTCCGCAGCACCATAGGTGTGTGGTCTCCCTCTCTATCCTCTCTCTTCGCAGCACCATAGGTGTGTGGTCTCCCTCTCTATCCTCTCTCTTCGCAGCACTATAGGCGTGTGGTCTCCCTCTCTCTCCTCTCTCTCCTCTCTCCTGTCTCTTTACAGCACCATAGATATCTGCTCTCCCTCTCTCTCCGCAGCACCATAGGTGTGTGGTCTCCCTCTCTCTCCTCTATCCTCTCTCTCCGCAGCACCATAGGTGTGTGGTCTCCCTCTCTATCCTCTCTCTTCGCAGCACCATAGGTGTGTGGTCTCCCTCTCTATCCTCTCTCTTCGCAGAACCATAGGTGTGTGGTCTCCCTCTCTATCCTCTCTCTTCGCAGAACCATAGGTGTGTGGTCTCCCTCTCTATCCTCTCTCTTCGCAGCACCATAGGTGTGTGGTCTCCCTCTCTATCCTCTCTCTTCGCAGAACCATAGGTGTGTGGTCTCCCTCTCTATCCTCTCTCTTCGCAGCACCATAGGTGTGTGGTCTCACTCTCTATCCTCTCTCTCCGCAGCACCATAGGCATGTGGTCTCCTGCACACTGTCACTTGGGTTGTGATTACACACTGTGATTCAGAGATGATTATCCAAACGACTCCACACTGCGTGTGTGTGTGTGTGTGTGTGTGTGTGTGTGTGTGTGTGTGTGTGTGTGTGTGTGTGTGGACGTGTTTAGCTATTCTTGTGGGGACCAGAAGTTTGACCAACTGGGGACATTTTGTTGGTCCCCACAAAGTCAAATGCTATTTCTAGCATTTGCGCCACCTTCACCACACTGTCTGTGTGGTCGGACCATTTCAGATTGTCAGTGATCTGTACGGCAAGGAATTTGAAGCTTTTCACTTTCTCCACTGTGGCCCCACCGATGTGGATTGGGGCGTGCTCCCTCTGTTGTCTCCTGAAGTCCACGATCAGCTTCTTTGTTTTGTTGGGGGAGCAGTTATTTCCCTGGCACCACTCTGTCAGGGACCTCACCTCCCTGTAGGCTGTCTTGTTGTTGTGGGTAATCTGGCCTTCCACTGTAGTGATGTCTGCAAACTTGATGATTGAGTTGGAGGCGTGCATGGCCACACAGTCATGGGTGAACACGGAGTACAGGAGGGGGCTGAGAACCTACCCTTGTGGGGCCCCTGTGTTGATCAGCGTAGTGGGGGTGTTGTTGCCTACCTCCACCACCTGGGGGTGGCCCGTCAGGAAGTCCAGGACCCAGTTGCGCAGGGCGGGGTTGAGACCCAGGGCCCCGCGCTTAATGATGAGCTTGGAGGGTACTATGGTGTTGAAAGCTTAGCTGTAGTCAATGAAAATAGTTCTTAGATTGGCATTCCTCTTGTCCACGTGGGCTAGGGGAGTGTGCAGTGTGATGGTGATTGTATGGATCTATTGGGGCGGTATGTGAATTGCAGTGGGTCTATGGTGTAATTTATGGTGGAAATGATATGATCCTTAACTAGCCTCTCAAAGCACTTTATGATGTCAGAAGTGATACGGGGCGATAGTCATTTAAATCAAATCAAATGTATTTATATATCCCTTCGTACATCAGCTGATATCTCAAAGTGCTGTACAGAAACCCAGCCTAAAACCCCAAACAGCAAGCAATGCAGGTGTTGAAGCACGTTGGCTAGGAAAAACTCCCTAGAAAGGCCAAAACCTAGGAAGAAACCTAGAGAGGAACCAGGCTATGAGGCCTGGCATGTCATTTGGGCCGGCAGCCTTGCGAGGGTTAACACGCTTTAATGACTTACACATATCAGCCATGGAGAACGAGAGCTCACAGAACAGTCTCAATTCATTATGGAATGTACTCTACAAGGTGTTGAAAGCGTTCCACAAGGATACTGGCCCATGTTGACTCCAATACTTCCCACAGTTGTTTCAAGTTGGCTGGATGTCATTTGGGTGGTGAACAATGCTTGATACACACAGGAAACTGTTGGGTGTAAAAACCCAGCAGCATTGCAGTTCTTGCCACACTGAAACCGGTGCACCCGGCACCTACTAGTATACCCCGGTCAAAGACACTTCAATATTTAGTCTTGCCCATTCACTCTCAATATTTAGTCTTGCCCATTCACTCTCAATATTTAGTCTTGCCCATTCACTCTCATTCACTCTCAATATTTAGTCTTGCCCATTCACTCTCAATATTTAGTCTTGCCCATTCACTCTCATTCACTCTCAATATTTAGTCTTGCACATTCACTCTCATTCACTCTCAATATTTAGTCTTGCCCATTCACTCTCAATATTTAGTCTTGCCCATTCACTCTCATTCAATTTCAATATCTAGTCTTGCCCATTCACTCTCATTCACTCTCAATATTTAGTCTTGCCCATTCACTCTCATTCACTCTCAATATTTAGTCTTGCCCATTCACTCTCACTCACTCTCAATATTTAGTCTTGCCCATTCACTCTCATTCACTCTCAATATTTAGTCTTGCCCATTCACTCTCATTCAATCTCAATATTTAGTCTTGCCCATTCACTCTCATTCACTCTCAATATTTAGTCTTGCCCATTCACTCTCATTCACTCGCAATATTTAGTCTTGCATATTCACTCTCATTCACTCTCAATATTTAGTCTTGCCCATTCACTCTCATTCACTCTCAATATTTAGTCTTGCCCATTCACTCTCAATATTTAGTCTTGTCCATTCACTCTCATTCACTCTCAACATTTAGTCTTGCCCATTCACTCTCAATATTTAGTCTTGCCCATTCACTCTCATTCACTCTCAACATTTAGTCTTGCCCATTCACTCTCAATATTTAGTCTTGCCCATTCACTCTCATTCACTCTCAACATTTAGTCTTGCCCATTCCCTCTCAATATTTAGTCTTGCCCATTCACTCTCATTCACTCTCAATATTTAGTCTTGCCCATTCACTCTCATTCAATCTCAATATTTAGTCTTGCCCATTCACTCTCATTCACTCTCAATATTTAGTCTTGCCCATTCACTCTCATTCACTCACAATATTTAGTCTTGCATATTCACTCTCATTCACTCTCAATATTTAGTCTTGCCCATTCACTCTCAATATTTAGTCTTGCCCATTCACTCTCAATATTTAGTCTTGCCCATTCACTCTCATTCACTCTCAACATTTAGTCTTGCCCATTCACTCTCAATATTTAGTCTTGCCCATTCACTCTCATTCACTCTCAACATTTAGTCTTGCCCATTCACTCTCAATATTTAGTCTTGCCCATTCACTCTCATTCACTCTCAACATTTAGTCTTGCCCATTCCCTCTCAATATTTAGTCTTGCCCATTCACCCTCATTCACTCTCAATATTTAGTCTTGCCCATTCACTCTCAATATTTAGTCTTGCCCATTCACTCTCATTCACTCTCAACATTTAGTCTTGCCCATTCACTCTCAATATTTAGTCATGCCCATTCACTCTCAATATTTAGTCTTGCCCATTCAATCTCAATATTTAGTCTTGCCCATTCACATACATGTCTCAATTGTCTCAAGGATTAAACATCCTTCATTAACCTGTCTCCTCCCCTTCATCTACACTGACTGAAGTAGATTTAACAAATCAATAAGGGATCATAGCTTTCACCTGAATTCACCTGAACAGTCCATGTAATGGAAAGAGCAGGTGTTCCTAATGTTTTCTACACTCAGTGTACATGTTGACACTCAAACACACACACTGACACAAACACACACACACACAAAGCAGAACAAAACCCTTCAATTCATATTCTGATCTAACACACACACACAGCCCAACTCTCGGTCATGGCTAGAACGCCTTCCAGCGACCTTTTCCTGCATTGCCATGGAAACACTAAGAGCATCATCCCTCTGACTTGACTGCATGACTTGTCATGTCTTGCTGCTTAGCACCTTTTGACACATTGATATGCCACACACACGCAAACACTCTAAAACACACATGCAGCACCTACACCACATCAATCCACAATGAAAGTGTATCTGCTCAATATCCCTCTCTCTCTCTCTCTCTCTCTCTCTCTCTCTCTCTCTCTCTCTCTCTCTCTCTCTCTCTCTCTCTCTCTCGTTGTGTAACCCTAGTCTACAATGTGTCTTCACCTGAGTGTGTGTGATTCTGTGTTTGAGTAAGAGTGTGCATATGTGTCTGCATGTGTGTAGTGCATGCACTGGGGGAAACAGGAGCAAGGCTAACAGCAGGTGGGGGGAGGGGCCTGCTGTGTGTTTGTGGCTGAGTGGAGCGAGGAGGAGGAAGAGAGAGCCAGCAGCAACCAAGCCGACTCACACTAGTTATTAACTTCTAGCTAGCTGGTCATTACCGGTATCATCCAATCTGATTACAAAGTACCTGTTTTGACTGCATCAAACCAAGAAGAGAAACTAGTTAAACTATAGCTAGCTAGCTGGGTTGGCTAATCGCTTTTCCCCATCCTACACAATAACAAAAAACACCACATTCAAAGTATTGAGTGAAAGCCTACCTGTTGGCTCCTAGTCGTTGAAACATATCCTTTTTAAATAACTTTAATTCCACTTTCCACTGATCTCCTAACTAATTCCACTTTCCACTGATCTCCTAACTAATTCCACTTTCCACTGATCTCCTAACTAATTCCACTTTCCACTGATCTCCTAACTAATTCCACTTTCCACTGATCTCCTAACTAATTCCATTTTCCACTGATTGTCATGTATTGTCATGTTGTGTCTTGTTTCTGTCCTTTCTCTTCACCCTGTCTCCCTCTGCTGGTCGTACTAGGTTACCTTTTCTTCCCCTCTTTCCCCCAGCTGTTCCTTGTCTTCTCTGACTACCTCGTTCACCCCTTTTCCCACCTGTTCCCTTTTTCCCTCTGATTAGGTCTCTATATCTCTCTCTGTTTCTGCTCCTGTCTTTGTCGGATTCTCGTTTGTGTTACTCATGCCTGAACCAGACTATCGTCGTGTTTGCTGCAACCTTGTCCTGTCGGAATCTGCATGTTCATCTAACCTTGTCCTGTCCTGTCGGAATCTGCCTGTCCATCTGAGCCTACGTGTGTTTCGTCATTAAAGAAACTCTGTTTTGTTAATTCGCTTTTGGGTCCTCATTCACGCACCTGACAGAAGAATCCGACCAAGAATGGACCCAGCGACTTCGGATCCTCTCCACTCAGCCGTCGAGATCCAGGGAGCGATGCTAGGCAGACACGAGCAGGAATTGTCTGCTGCTCGACATGCCGTTGAGACCCTGGCCACCCAAGTCTCCAACCTCACAGAACAGGTTCACCATCTCCGCCTCGATCCACCGGCCACTTCCAGGGCTTTCGAATCTCCGGAGCCCAGAATCAATAACCCGCCGTGTTACTCTGGGGAGCCCACTGAATGCCGCTCGTTCCTCACCCAGTGTGATATTGTGTTTTCTCTCCAGCCCAACACTTACTCCAGGAGCACTGCTCGTATCGCCTACGTCATATCTCTCCTTACTGGACGGGCTCGTGAGTGGGGCACGGCAATCTGGGAGGCAAGGGCTGAGTGTACTAACCAGTATCAGGACTTTAAGGAGGAGATGATACGGGTTTTTGATCGATCTGTTTTTGGGGAGGAGGCTTCCAGGGTCCTGTCTTCCCTATGTCAAGGTAATCGATCCATAACAGACTACTCTATTGAGTTTCGCACTCTTGCTGCCTCCAGTGGCTGGAACGAGCCGGCTTTGCTCGCTCGTTTTCTGGAGGGTCTCCGCGCAGAGGTAAAGGATGAGATTCTCTCCCGGGAGGTTCCTTCCAGCGTGGATTCCTTGATTGAACTCGCTATTCGCATTGAGCGACGGGTTGATCTTCGTCACCGAGCTCGTGGAAAGGAGCTCGCGTTCTCCGTTGCCCCCCTCTCCGCATCACTACCATCTTCCTCTGCCGGCTCGGGTGCTGAGCCTATGCAGCTGGGAGGTATCCGCATCTCGACTAAAGAGAGGGAACGGAGAATCACCAACCGCCTCTGTCTCTATTGCGGTTCCGCTGGTCATTTTGTCACTTCATGTCCAGTAAAAGCCAGAGCTCATCAGTAAGCGGAGGGCTACTGGTGAGCGCTACTACTCCTGTCTCTCCTTCAAGATCCTGCACTACCTTGTCGGTCCATCTACGCTGGACCGGTTCGTCAGCTTCCTGCAGTGCCTTGATAGACTCTGGGGCGGAGGGCTGTTTTATGGACGAGACCTGGGCTCGGGAACATGACATTCCTCTCAGACAGTTAAGGGAGTCCACGGCCTTGTTCGCCTTGGATGGTGGTCCTCTCCCCAGGATTCAGCGTGAGACGCTACCTTTAACCCTCACTGTCTCTGGTAATCATAGCGAAACCATTTCTTTTTTAATTTTTCGTTCACCTTTTACACCTGTTGTTTTGGGCCATCCCTGGCTAGTTTGTCATAATCCTTCTATTAATTGGTCTAGTAATTCTATCCTCTCCTGGAACGTCTCTTGTCATGTGAAATGTTTAATGTCTGCTATCCCTCCTGTTTCCTCTGTCTCTTCTTCACAGGAGGAGCCTGGTGATTTGACAGGGGTGCCGGAGGAATATCACGATCTGCGCACGGTGTTCAGTCGGTCCAGGGCCACCTCTCTTCCTCCACACCGGTCGTATGATTGTAGTATTGATCTCCTTCCGGGAACCACTCCCCCCCGGGGTAGACTATACTCTCTGTCGGCTCCCGAACGTAAGGCTCTCGAAGATTATTTGTCTGTAGCTCTTGCCGCCGGTACCATAGTCCCCTCCTCCTCTCCCGCCGGAGCGGGGTTTTTTTTTTGTTAAGAAGAAGGACGGGTCCCTGCGCCCCTGCATAGATTATCGAGGGCTGAATGACATAACAGTGAAGAATCGTTATCCGCTTCCTCTTATGTCTTCAGCCTTCGAGATCCTGCAGGGAGCCAGGTTTTTCACTAAGTTGGACCTTCGTAACGCTTACCATCTCGTGCGCATCAGGGAGGGGGACGAGTGGAAGACGGCGTTTAACACTCCGTTAGGGCACTTTGAATACCGGGTATTTCCTTTCGGCCTCGCTAACGCTCCAGCTGTCTTTCAGGCATTAGTCAATGATGTCCTGAGAGACATGCTAAACATCTTTGTTTTCGTTTACCTTGACGATATCCTGATTTTTTCACCGTCACTCCAGATTCATGTTCAGCACGTTCGACGTGTCCTCCAGCGCCTTTTAGAGAATTGTCTTTTTGTGAAGGCTGAGAAGTGCTCTTTTCATGCCTCCTCCGTCACATTTCTCGGTTCTGTTATTTCCGCTGAAGGCATTAAGATGGATCCCGCTAAGGTCCAAGCTGTCATTGATTGGCCCGTCCCTAAGTCACGCGTCGAGCTGCAGCGCTTTCTCGGCTTCGCGAACTTCTATCGTCGTTTCATCCGTAATTTCGGTCAGGTGGCAGCTCCTCTCACAGCCCTTACTTCTGTCAAGACGTGCTTTAAGTGGTCCGTTTCCGCCCAGGGAGCTTTTGATCTCCTCAAGAATCGTTTTACATCCGCACCTATCCTTGTTACACCTGACGTCTCTAGACAGTTCGTTGTCGAGGTTGACGCGTCAGAGGTGGGCGTGGGAGCCATTATTTCTCAGCGCTCCCTCTCTGACGACAAGGTCCACCCTTGCGCGTATTTTTCTCATCGCCTGTCGCCGTCGGAACATAACTATGATGTGGGAAACCGCGAACTGCTCGCCATCCGCTTAGCCCTAGGCGAATGGCGACAGTGGTTGGAGGGGGCGACCGTTCCTTTTGTCGTTTGGACCGACCATAGGAACCTTGAGTACATCCGTTCTGCCAAACGACTTAATGCGCGTCAGGCGCGCTGGGCGCTGTTTTTCGCTCGTTTCGAGTTCGTGATTTCTTATCGTCCGGGCTCTAAGAACACCAAGCCTGATGCTTTATCTCGTCTCTTCAGTTCTTCAGTAGCCTCCACTGACCCCGAGGGGATTCTCCCTGAGGGGCGTGTTGTCGGGTTGACTGTCTGGGGAATTGAGAGGCAGGTAAAGCAAGCACTCACTCACACCCCGTCGCCGCGCGCTTGTCCTAGGAACCTTCTTTTCATTCCCGTTCCTACTCGTCTGGCCGTTCTTCAGTGGGCTCACTCTGCCAAGTTAGCCGGCCACCCTGGCGTTCGGGGTACGCTTGCTTCCATTCGCCAGCGTTTTTGGTGGCCCACCCGGGAGCATGACACGCGTCGTTTCGTGGCTGCTTGTTCGGTCTGCGCGCAGACTAAGTCCGGTAACTCCCCTCCTGTCGGCCGTCTCAGGCCGCTTCCCATTCCCTCTCGACAGTGGTCTCACATCGCCTTGGATTTTGTCACCGGACTGCCTTCGTCAGCGGGGAAGACTGTTATTCTTACGGTTGTCGATAGGTTCTCTAAGGCGGCTCATTTTATTCCCCTTGCTAAGCTTCCTTCTGCTAAAGAGACGGCACAAATCATCATCGAGAATGTTTTCAGAATTCATGGCTTCCGTCAGACGTCGTTTCGGACAGAGGTCCGCAATTCACGTCTCAATTTTGGAGGGAGTTTTGCCGTTTGATTGGGGCTTCCGTCAGTCTCTCTTCCGGCTTTCACCCCCAGTCTAACGGTCAAGCAGAACGGGCCAATCAGACTATTGGTCGCATCTTACGCAGTCTTTCTTTTCGCAACCCTGCGTCTTGGTCAGAACAGCTCCCCTGGGCAGAATACGCCCACAACTCGCTTCCTTCGTCTGCGACCGGGCTATCTCCTTTTCAGAGTAGCCTCGGGTACCAGCCTCCGCTGTTCTCATCTCAGTTCGCCGAGTCCAGCGTCCCCTCCGCTCAGGCT
The DNA here is from genome assembly GCF_013265735.2 of Oncorhynchus mykiss. Lineage (NCBI taxonomy): Eukaryota > Metazoa > Chordata > Actinopteri > Salmoniformes > Salmonidae > Oncorhynchus > Oncorhynchus mykiss. Next base: position 35,652,089 of record NC_048591.1, read on the forward strand.
TTTGTCCAACGTTGCGAGCGCACCTGGAAGAGGGTCAGGTCTGCACTTTGCCGTTATAGGGCGCAGACTGTGAGAGCTGCTAATAAGCGTAGAACTAAGAGTCCTAGATATTGTCGCGGTCAGAGAGTTTGGCTCTCCACTCAGAACCTTCCCCTTAAGACAGCTTCTCGCAAGTTGACCCCGCGGTTCATTGGTCCGTTCCGTATTTCTCAGATCATTAATCCTGTCGCAGTGCGACTTCTTCTTCCGCGATATCTTCGTCGCGTCCACCCGGTCTTCCATGTCTCCTGTGTTAAGCCCGTTCTTCGCGCCCCCGCTCGTCTTCCCCCCCCCCCCCCCCCCCCCATCCTTGTCGAGGGCGCACCTATCTACAGGGTCGGTAAGATTTTGGACATGCGTCCTCGGGGCCGTGGTCACCAGTACCTAGTGGATTGGGAGGGGTACGGTCCTGAGGAAAGGAGTTGGGTTCCCTCTCGGGACGTGCTGGACCGTTCGCTGATCGATGATTTCCTCCGTTGCCGCCAGGTTTCCTCCTCGAGTGCGCCAGGAGGCGCTCGGTGAGTGGGGGGGTACTGTCATGTATTGTCATGTTGTGTCTTGTTTCTGTCCTTTCTCTTCACCCTGTCTCCCTCTGCTGGTCGTACTAGGTTACCTTTTCTTCCCCTCTTTCCCCCAGCTGTTCCTTGTCTTCTCTGACTACCTCGTTCACCCCTTTTCCCACCTGTTCCCTTTTTCCCTCTGATTAGGTCTCTATATCTCTCTCTGTTTCTGCTCCTGTCTTTGTCGGATTCTCGTTTGTGTTACTCATGCCTGAACCAGACTATCGTCGTGTTTGCTGCAACCTTGTCCTGTCGGAATCTGCATGTTCATCTAACCTTGTCCTGTCCTGTCGGAATCTGCCTGTCCATCTGAGCCTACGTGTGTTTCGTCATTAAAGAAACTCTGTTTTGTTAATTCGCTTTTGGGTCCTCATTCACGCACCTGACACTGATCTCCTAACTAATTCCACTTTCCACTGATCTCCTAACTAATTCCACTTTCCACTGATCTCCTAACTAATTCCACTTTCCACTGATCTCCTAACTAATTCCACTTTCCACTGATCTCCTAACTAATTCCACTTTCCACTGATCTCCTAACTAATTCCATTTTCCACTGATCTCCTAACTAATTCCACTTTCCACTGATCTCCTAACTAATTCCACTTTCCACTGATCTCCTAACTAATTCCACTTTCCACTGATCTCCTAACTAATTCCACTTTCCACTGATCTATCTAAATAAATCTTCCATTGATCTCCTAACTAATTTAATCCTAACAGAGCCAGAGTCTAGTGGCGCTTTGATGATGTGATTGGCCAACAAAAACAACAAGGTAGACAAGCGTCTTGAAAAACACACCTCTCGTGAAAAGCCACAGCAGCATAAATGAGACCACATCTCTCTCAATTTATGGGGCTTTATTGGCATGGGAAACATATGTTTACATCTCTCTCTCTCTTTCTCTTTCTCTTTCTCTCTCTCTCTCTCTCTCTCTCTCTCTCTCGGCCCTGGGTAATCAGGTTTGGGTGGACCCGTGAAAACCTCTAGTGTGTGTGTGTGTGTCCGTGCTACAGTGTGTGTATATGTGTGTCCGTGCTACAGTGTGTGTATATGTGTGTGTTGCTGTTTTTACACTGCGCTGATAGCACTCCACTGTGTTGTGGCGGTGGTCAGGCTCTCTGGGCCAGGCTGGACCGGGGGATTGTGGGAGATTAGCTCTAAGAGGATTAAAGCCCACGCTTCATTAGCATAGTGACTCACCGCCAGCTAGACAGACTGTACTGTAGCACACACACACACCGTAGCACGAACACATGTACACACACACACACACACTGTAGCACGCACACATGTACACACACACACACACACACACTGTAGCACGCACACATGTACACACACACACTACAGCTTCATCAAAAGTTCACTTAGCGTTCACACATTCCTAACAGTGGATGTGCTGCAGCTTCATCAATGGATAGAGCTAGCCAGACAAAATACTGTACATACAGTTTAAAAACAACTTAAATGGTAGGCTGTCGTTGTAAATAAGAATGTGTTCTTAATTGACTTGCCTAGAAATCAAGGTTAAATCAAATAAAAGCTGTAGTATCAGGAATGAAGGTAAGACCCAGATGCAGACAACGTCGAATTAACAATGGTTTAATAATCCAACAAGGGCAGGCAATAGGCAGGACAAGGCAGGCAGGGGTCAGTAAACCAGAGGTGGGACATCGGTACTGGATGGCAGGCAGCCTGGGGGGGGGGGGGGGGGGGGGGCAGGCAGAGTAGTTAGGTAGAAGGGCTCAGAACAGGCAAGGGTCAAAACCAGGAGGGCGAGAAAAAGAAACTGAGAAAAGCAGGTGCTGAGACACAAAAACGCTGGTTGACTTGACAAACAAGACGAACTGGCAACAGACAGAGAACACAGGTATAAATACACAGGGGATAATGGGGAAGATGGGCGACACCTGGAGAGGGGTGGAGACATTCACAAAGACAGGTGGAACAGATCAAGGTGTGACAATAAGGCAGAAAGTTACACGAGCACTCTGCATAACATCCTTCCTTCACCAGTCAACAGGGTTAGTCTTGGGGTGTGTTCCATTCCAATAAAAACTAAACTGAGCCGTTACCTGGATAGGTCGTGAGGCTTAGCAATGTATCAGAACATCCCACTAGTGGAGCAGTGAAGTACGTTAGCATTGGCATGCAGTACAGCTCTCCTCCACAATACGTTGAATACAGTCAAGTCGTTCTCATCTCCTAGTGATGGTATTAGCTCAGGGCTACGTTGCCCTGCATTTGACACTGTGTTTTCTCTAGCCTGGGCTTATAGTGTACCCTGGTTGAATACTGTGTGCCACACCAATAAGTCAGGCCCTCCGGCCAACGTCTCAGTGTGAATATGCAGGAGAGAGACAGAAGGAGAGGCCAAGAGAGACAGAGAGACCTCAGCAGCCTATACCAAGGTTAATTGACACTGGAAGGTATGCCGGACTGTATGTGAGTGTGTGCGTGCGTACGAGCGTGTGTATGTGTGCCTGTGTGTGAGCGAGAGGGGTCCATCTCTGCAGTCCCTCAATACTGCGGCAGCTCTCAGGCAGCAGATTGGAGTGAAAGAGGAGAGAGACAGACAGACAGAGTTGTATATTATCTACCTCACTTGCTTTGGCAATGTTAACACATGTTTCTTATGCCAATAAAGCCCCTTGAATAGAATAGAATAGAATAGAAGAGAGAGAGAGAGAACCTGACTCGTCATGTTCTATGTTTGTTCTATGTTTAAACACAACCCTGGGCCAGACCACACAGTCTCACATTCTGCCATTTTACAATCTAAACCATTTTTGTTAATACACCTGTGATGAATGTAGACTGTAGGAGCATGTCACCACGGTATCATACATGCACAGTGCAGATGAACAGGTGAGAAACTTCAGATCAGAATAGAGGTGGCCTAAACTCTAAAGCAGGAGTGGACCAGCCCCACAGGGCCGAAACAGACCCACAAGGTATGAAATTATTGTTATTTTCAAATACAATCTCTTTTTGGGCTTAGTTGTGGTCCATTTGCAGTGCACAAATTATTATAATTATGTTTCGGCGCTCAGACCATCAGCTCCGAAAAAAACCGTCCCGCGGTTGAATCTAGTTACCTATCCCTGCTCTACAGTATGAGAAGACTGCAGCATCGCCATCGCTACTACCTGAGATGGTGAACTGCAGTCCAGGCAGAAAGACAGTGATATCTGAAGAATAGAGAGATGTAGCAGGAGATAGAGTGGGAACTGTAAATCAATAGATAATTACAGAAAGATAGAGCTATTACCGAGAGTGAGAGAGAGGCAGGGGGAGGGGAGAGAGGGGGAGGGGAGAGGGAGTGAGAGAGAGAGAGAGGGGTAGGGGGAGGGGAGAGGGAGTGAGAGAGAGAGAGACGGGGTAGGGGGAGGGGAGAGGGAGGAGGGAGGAAGAGGGCAGATGGAGGAGGGCAGAGGGAGGTAGAGGGCAGAAGGAGGTAGAGGGCAGAGGGAGAACGGAGGTAGGATGCAGAGGGAGGCAGAGGGCAGAGGGAGGTAGAGGGAAGAAGGAGGAGGGAGATAGAGGACAGACGGAAGTAGAGGGAGGAGAGAGGTAGAGGGATTAGAGAGGTAGAGGGGAGAGGGGGCGAGAGAGAGAGAGAGAGAGAGAGAGAGGTAGGGGGAGGGGAGAGGGAGCGAGAGAGAGAGAGAGGGAGGTAGGGGGAGGGGAGAGGGAGCGAGAGAGAGAGAGAGAGAGAGAGGGATAGGGGGAGGGGAGAGGGAGCGAGAGAGAGAGAGGGGTAGGGAGAGGGGAGAGGGAGCGAGAGAGGTAGGGGGAGGGGAGAGGGAGCGAGAGAGAGAGAGAGAGGGGTAGGGTGAGGGGAGAGGGAGTGAGAGGGGAGAGAGAGAGAAAGAGAGAGAGAGAGGGAGATTGGAAAGGGCAGGATGGGTGTGGGAGGAGGGGACAGACAGTAAACACTAACGTCAGTGTGTCAGGTTGACAGTGTTCAGGGACACAGTCATTGTCTGGTAACTCCATATCACTAGGTAACATCTGAGAGCCTCTTTCCTGACACTATTGCTGTGAAAGTGCAGCAGTTCAACTCTGACTTCTCCAGCAGTTGTGAAGCCTTCATATGCATTGGACCACACTAAAACACACAAACACATTACAAGACCCAAATTTGCAGAGTCATTGATAGCGCTGGCATAAACCTACATGCAGTTAGCAGGATTATCATAATTAATAGGTGGCTCATTAGGCAGTAGAGGGGGAGGGAGGTAGAAAGAGTCCTGTGTTTCCTGGCAGGTTAGATGTTTAGTGTGTGTGTGTGTGTGTGTGTGTGTGTGTGTGTGTGTGTGTGTGTGTGTGTGTGTGTGTGTGTGTGCGCGTGTGTGCACGCGCACGCGTGCGTGCAGTCAAATGACAGGCTGAGTAAGAAATGAAGGTAGAGAGACCAGAAGTATAGAGTGTGAGGGGCAAAAGAGGATCAGAGAGTAAGGAAGTAGAGGGCGGAAGGAGGAAGGGGGGGGGGGGGGAAGGAGGGAGGAGGAGGGAGGTAGAGGGCAGATGGAGGAGGGCGGAGGGAGGTAGAGGGCAGAAGGAGGTAGAGGGCAAAGGGAGGTAGAGGGAAGAAGGAGGGAGATAGAGGACAGATGGAGAGAGGAGGGAGGTAGAGAGAGTTAGAGGGAGGTAGAGGGAGGTAGAGGGGGGGAGATAAAGGGAGGAGAGAGGCAGAGGGAGGGAGAGGGGGAGGAGGGAGGTAGGGAAAGGAGGGAGGTAGAGGGAGGGAGAGGAGGAGGAGGGAGGTAGGGAAAGGAGGGAGGTAGAGGAAGGTTGAAGGTAGAGGGAGGTAGAGGAAGGAGGGAGGTAGAAGGAGGTAGAGGGAGATGGAGGTAGAGGGGGGAGGGAGGTAGAGGGGAGAGGGAGCGAGAGAGAGAGAGAGAGAGAGAGGTAGGGGGAGGGGGAGGGGCAGGAGGGAGGTAGAGAAAGGAGGGAGGTAGAGGGAGGTAGGGGGAGGGAGAGGGGGGTAGGAGGTAGAGGGAGGTAGAGGAAGGGGAGAAAGAGAGATGAGGGAGGTACAGGGAGGTACAGGGGGAGGTAAAGAGAGGAGGGAGATATAGAGAGGTAGAGGGAGGTATATGGAGATATAGGGGGAGGTAGAGGGAGGGGGAGGTAGAGGGCGGAGGGAGGGAGAGGGAGGTAGAGGGAGGTTGGAGGTAGAGGAAGGTAGAGAGAGGGGGGGTAGAGGAAGGGGAGAAAGAGAGATGAGGGAGGTACAGGGAGGTACAGGGGGAGGTAAAGAGAGGAGGGAGATATAGAGAGGTAGAGGGAGGTATATGGAGATATAGGGGGAGGTAGAGGGAGGGGGAGGTAGAGGGAGGGGGGAGGTAGAGGGAGGGAGAGGGAGGTAGAGGGAGGTTGGAGGTAAAGGGAGGTAGAGAGAGGGGGTGGGTACAAGGAGGTACAGGGTAAAGTAAAGAGTAAAGGAAAGAGAGGAGGGAGATAGAGGGAGGTAGAGGGAGGTAGAGGGAGGTAGAGGGGGGAGGGAGTTAAAGGGAGGAGAGAGGTAGAGGGAGGAGTGAGGTAGAGGAAGGAGGGAGGTAGAGGGATGTAGAGGGGGGAGGGAGTTAAAGAAAGGAGAGAGGTAGAGGAAGGCGGGAGGTAGAGGGAGGGAGAGGGAGGTAGAGGGAGGTTGGAGGTAGAGGGAGGTAGAGGAAGGAGGGAGGTAGAGGGAGGGGGAGTAAGAGAGATGAGGGAGGTACAGGGAGGTACAGGAGAGGAGGGAGATATAGAGAGGTAGAGGGAGGTATAGGGAGATTTAGGGGGAGGGAGGTAGAGGGAGGGGGAGGAGGGAGGTGGAGAGAGGACGGAGGTAGAGGGAGGGGGGGTAGAGGGCGGAGGGTGGTCGAGGGAGGAGGAGTTAGAGGAAGATGGAGTTAGAGGAAGTTAGAGGGCAGAGGGAGGAGAGAGGTAGAAGGCAGATGGAGGATGGAGGAGGGAGGTAGAAGGCATTGTGAGTTAGAGGGCAGAGGGAGGTAGAGGGCAGAGGGAGGTAGAGGGCAGAGGGATTAGGGAGGTAGAGGGCAGAGGGAGGGAAAGGGCAGAAGGAGAAGGGAGGTAGAGGGCAGTGTGAGTTAGAGGGCAGGGGGAGGTAGAGTGCCGAGAGATGAGGGCGGTAGAGGGCAGAGGGATTAGGGAGGTAGAGGGCAGAGGGAGGGAGAGGGCAGACGGAGGAGGGAGGTAGAGGGAGGACGGAGGTAGAGGGAGGGGGAGGTAGAGGGCGGAAAGAGGTAGCGGACAGACGGAAGTAGAGGGAGGAGAGCGGTAGAGGGTGGAGGGAGGTAGAGGGCAGATGGACATAGAGGGCAGAGGGAGGTAGAGGGAGGTAGAGGGAGATTGGAGGTAGAGGTAGGTAGAGGAAGGAGGGAGGTAGAGAGAGGGGGAGAAAGAGAGATGAGGGAGGTACAGGGAGGTACAAGAGCGGAGGGAGATATAGAGAGGGAGGTATAGGGAGATATAGGGGGAGGGAGGTAGAGGGAGGGGGAGGAGGGAGGTAGAGGGAGGACGGAGGTAGAGGGAGGGGGAGGTAGAGCGCGGAGGGAGGTAGAGGGAGTGGAGGTAGAGAAAGATGGAGTTAGAGGGCAGAGGGAGAAGAGAGGTAGAAGGCAGATGGAGGAGGGAGGTAGAGGGCAGTGTGAGTTAGAGGGCAGAGGGAGGTAGAGGGCAGAGGGAGGAGGGAGGTAGAGGGCAGAGGGCAGAGTGAGGTAGTGGGCAGAGGGCAGAGTGAGGGCAGAGGGAGGTAGAGGGCAGAGGCAGGTAGAGGTCAGAGGGAGGTAGAGAGAGGTAGAGGGCAGAGGGAGGTAGTTGGCAGAGGGAGGTAGAGGGTAGAGGAAGGTAGAGTGCAGAGGGCAGAGGGAGAAGAGAGGTAGAGGGCAGAGGGAGGAAGAGGGCAGAGGGAGGAAGAGGGCAGAGGGAGGTAGAGGGCAGAGGGAGGTAGAGGGCAGAGGGAGGTAGAGGGCAGAGGGAGGTAGAGTGGGGAGAGAGGTAGAGACGGTGATAGAGGGAGAGATTAGGAAAAGCAGATATGGTAGGACAGTGTCCCAACAGTCAAGGATAAAGTTCTAGGTGGAATGACTGGAATGTGCGGCTGTTTCTTCCAGAAGAAATATCATATAATGTCAAATAAATGCGGTCTCAAATAGCCATCTGTCCCTTTTAATAGCCAGCCAACGACACACATTTCAGCAAATAAACGCCTGTTCCAAATAAGCACTTGGTCTAAATGAGTTGTTTACGATGTTACCATGAGTTACTCAAGAGGTTTAAAATGTATTGCCAGTAAAAAACTGCTAGCCATTGGTTGTTAACAGCTGAGAACTTCTAGCTAACTTGCGAGCTCAAAAATTGTCAACTTCGGAGTACAGACCCTAGAAATTGGTCGATCACCTGCTAGAGGTGAAAGTAATAACTGTCGAAAATGCATGTCAAAGAGGAGTATAATTAGTCAAGGAAAAGTTTGTGTTTCTTTGGAGAGGCATACTAAGACAACAGAAACGTGACAGAGTGTGGAAAGTACGTTTATAAAAATGCTAGAATCAAACAATTAACTACGCAAACGAGCAAAAGCTGTGTGCATTATAGAAATAGAAGCCTGGCTCAAATAGAAGCCTGTGTCTAATAGACGAATGTCTCTAATAGACGCCTGTCTCTAATAGAAGCCTGTCTCTAATAGACGCCTGGCTCTAATAGACACATGGCTCAAATAGAAGCCTGTCTCTAATAGACGCCTGGCTCAAATAGAAGCCTGTCTCTAATAGACGAATGTCTCTAATAGACGCCTGGCTCAAATAGAAGCCTGTCTCTAATAGAAGCCTGTTTCTAATAGACGCCTGGCTCAAATAGAAGCCTGTGTCTAATAGACGCCTGTCTCTAATAGACACCTGGCTCAAATAGAAGCCTGTCTTTAATAGACGCCGTGCTCAAATAGAAGCCTGTCTCTAATAGACGCCTGTCTCTAATAGACGTCTGTCTCTACTAGACGCCTGGCTCAAATAGAAGCCTGTCTTTAATAGACGCCTTGCTCAAATAGAAGCCTGTCTCTAATGGACGCCTGTCTCTAATAGACGCCTGTCTCTAATAGACACATGGCTCAAATAGAAGCCTTTCTCTGATTGATGCATTTCTCTAATAGACGCCTGGCTCAAATAGAAGCCTGTCTCTAATAGAAGCCTGTCTCTAATAGACACCTGTCTCTAATAGACGCCTGTCTCTAATAGACGCCTGTCTCTAATAGACACCTGGCTCTAATAGACACCTGGCTCAAATAGAAGCCTGGCTCTAATAAGCGCATGTTCAGTGATTTAAGCAAAAAAATTCCCGGACAATTCATTGAAGTTTTACAGTAGTGAAAATTGTAAAGAAACATTAATCTAACCACTGGAACTGAGCCAACATGGGAAGATAGACGAAAGCTCCGTTGTTAGATGAATACTTACAATCCAACATATGAGCAGCTGTCAACTAATGTTGCTTATAACAGAAGCTAGATGCAGCAAAGCAACATAAGTACCAACAGTTCAGACTCAACTACTAAACTCTGTTGATGACAGCATTGCAGAATGTTTACTTCTAGTAGTGCTGGTGTCTTAACATATCAATGAGGAAACTCTCCAGGACTGAGGGTCTTAAATCTACATTGAAGACCTTAGAAACACAAAAACCTACATACGCAAGCACATACACGCAGGTACGCATGCAAGACACCTCGTCAGACCTCTGTGACTCCAGTGAATCACAGCCAATCTGTTCTCCCTCCATGGGGCTAATCGTCCAATCATATCGCTCTGTTCTCCCCTCGGAGCCCACTGGCATAATGAAGAGAAATCACCACACATTCAGCAGGTCTACACACACACACACACACATTTGATGTGTATGTGCATATAGCTATGTGTGTGTGTGTGTCAAATGAAGAGAAATGTCTAGTGATTCATTTTCCGCGCTTTCTCTTTTGTGTGTGTGGTAGTGACAAATTAGGAGTAATGACTGTCTATGAATCACTATACACCTTCCCTATTGCTTCTGTCAGGCAGCTCCATCCACTGTACACCTTCCCTATTGCTTTTGTCAGGCAGCTCCATCCACTGTACACCTTCCCTATTGCTTCTGTCAGGCAGCTCCATCCACTGTACACCTTCCCTATTGCTTTTGTCAGGCAGCTCCATCCACTGTACACCTTCCCTATTGCTGCTGTCAGGCAGCTCCATCCACTATACACCTTCCCTATTGCTTCTGTCAGGCAGCTCCATCCACTGTACACCTTCCCTATTGCTTTTGTCAGGCAGCTCCATCCACTGTACACCTTCCCTATTGCTTCTGTCAGGCAGCTCCATCCACTGTACACCTTCCCTATTGCTTCTGTCAGGCAGCTCCATCCACTGTACACCTTCCCTATTGCTTTTGTCAGGCAGCTCCATCCACTGTACACCTTCCCTATTGCTTCTGTCAGGCAGCTCCATCCACTGTACACCTTCCCTATTGCTTCTGTCAGGCAGCTCCATCCACTGTACACCTTCCCTATTGCTTCTATCAGGCAGCTCCATCCACTGTACACCTTCCCTATTGCTTCTGTCAGGCAGCTCCATCATGGAGGACAGGAGCCTTATGTGAGTATGTGTCTCTGTCGCATGCGTGTGCGTGTGCGTGTGTGTGTTTTATGACCTGATGTACTTGTATAAAGCGCTGACTCGCTGCATCATGCCTGCAGATCAATGCTGCTGATAAGAGATGCTTTGAATGCTGTTGACCCGTTGCTGTGTTTACTGCGTGTGTCGTTAGGATGGATTGATCAGCACTAATGATGACACTTTTACTACACAGGCAGAATTATGGCGGACAGCAGGGATTACACACACACTCACCAAGGGCCTGCGAGGTGAAGGCAGCCATTGCACTCTGTAGTCTATCTGGCCTGATGGCCTGAACCAGCAGCACCTGCAGAGAGAAAGAGAAATAGGAGGATGAGAGGAGGAGAGGGGAGACAGATGAGTAGGAAGAGAGGGGAGCCAGAACAGGAGGAGAGGGGAGCCAGAAGAGGAGGAGAGGGGAGACAGAAGAGGAGGAGGAGAGGAGAGACAGAGGAGGCGGGGAGGATGAGAGGGGAGACAGAAGAGGAGAGGGGAGACAGATAAGGAGGAGAGGGGAGACAGAAGAGGAGAGGAGGAAAGGAGAGACAGAAGAGGAGGAGGAGAGAAGGAGAGGAAAGACAGAAGATTGGAGAAAAGAGGGATGGAATGAAAGGATGAAGCTAAAAAGCTAAAGATCCGAGAATGCAACATTAACAGACTCCCTCCTCCTTTTACAGTGTGTATGTATGTAAACAAACCTTCAACATGGTATATACTGTATGAACATTGAAAATGACATATGAATCTTGAACATGGTATATACTACACTGCTCAACACATCCTAGATCTGAATGAATGAAATATTTTTATTAAATACTTTTTTCTTTACATAGTTGAATGTGCTGACAACAAAATCACACAAAACTTATCAATGGAAATCAAATTTATCAACCCATGGAGGTCTGGATTTGGAGTCACACTCAAAATTAAAGTGGAAAACCACACTACAGGCTGATCCAACTTTGATGTAATGTCCTTAAAACAAGTCAAAAGGAGGCTCAGTAGTGTGTGAGGCCTCCACGTGCCTGTATGACCTCCCTACAACGCCTGGGCATGCTCCTGATGAGGTGGCGGATGGTCTCCTGAAGGATCTCCTCCCAGACCTGGACTAAAGCGTCCGCCAACTCCTGGACAGTCTGTGGTGCAACAGACTGGGGGATGGAGCGAGACATGATGTCCCAGATGTGCTCAGTTGGATTCAGGTCTGGGGAACAGGCGGGCCAGTCCATTGCATCAATGCCTTCCTCTTGCAGGAACTGCTGACACACTCCAGCCACATGAGGTCTAGCATTGTCTTGCATTAGGAGGAACCCAGGGCCAACCGCACCAGCATATGGTCTCACAAGGGGTCTGAGGATCTCATCTCGGTACCTAATGGCAGTCAGGCTACCTCTGGCGAGCACATGGAGGGCTGTGCGGCCCCCCAAAGAAATGCCATCCCACACCATGACTGACCCACCGCCAAACCGGTCATGCTGGAGGATGTTGCAGGCAGCAGAACGTTCTCCACGGCGTCTCCAGACTCTGTCACGTCTGTCACATGTGCTCAGTGTGATCCTGCTTTCATCTGTGAAGAGCACAGGGCGCCAGGCGAATTTGCCAATCTTGGTGTTCTCTAGCAAATGACAAACGTCCTGCACGGTGTTAGGCTGTAAGTACAACCCCCACCTGTGGACGTCGGGCCCTCATACCACCCTCATGGAGTCTGTTTCTGACCGTTTGAGCAGACACATGCACATTTGTGGCCTGCTGGAGGTCATTTTGCAGGGCTCTGGCAGTGCTCCTCCTGTTCCTCCTTGCACAAAGGCAGAGGTAGCGGTCCTGCTGCTGGGTTGTTGCCCTCCTACGGCCTCCTCCACGTCTCCTGATGTACTGGCCTGTACCTGGTAGCGCCTCTATGCTCTGGACACTACGCTGACAGACACAGCAAACCTTCTTGCCACAGATTGCATTAATGTTCCATCCTGGATGAGCTGCACTTCCTGAGCCACTTGTGTGGGAAGTAGACTCCTTCTCATGCTACCACTAGAGTGAAAGCACCCCCAGCATTCAAAAGTGACCAAAACATCAGCCAGAAAGCATAGGAACTGAGAAGTGGTCTGTAGTCACCACCTGCAGAACCACTCCTTTATTGGGGGTGTCTTGCTAATTGCCTATAATTTCCACCTGTTGTCTATTCCATTTGCACAACAGCATGTGAAATGTATTGTCAATCAGTGTTGCTTCCTAAGTGGACAGTTTGATTTCACAGAGTTACATTGTGTTGTTTAAGTGTTCCCTTTTTTTGAGCTGTGTATATGAACCTTGAACATGGTATAAGGAATCTGCTCCCACAAAGATTTCTGGGTACCCTGTTACCGGAAAGGAAAAGAAGGTCAGTTCAACCGTGATAGTAGGGTTGCAAAGGGTCGGACAGTTGGAAAGTGAACTCCTGGAATTTTGGGATTTTTGCTTAAATTAATTTAATAAAGTAAGCTTATAACAGTGAAGGCAATTCTAGGTCTTGTGGCATATTTTGTGGCATATTAAACTTGTGGCATATTAAACTAGCCCCAATTCAATGGAATTGCAACCCTCTGCATGCACAGTGCACTCTTCCATCACATGTGCAGCTGATTCTTAAGATCTTGCACACTAATGAGATGCTGTTTAGCCCACACTACTAGACTGTCTGAGCCAAGGACTACATGCTTTCTGGTACGTTTTGATTACAATACTGAGTGGGGTGAATATATTTTATATGACATACATTACTTTTTTGTGAACTAGTAAACAGTAGCCTACATCAAAGTGTGTTTAAATAATTTCTAACTTATTAACAATGTCTGCTTGTTAGTTTTTGATACCATGTGGGTTTTAGCTTGCTTGAGCCTGCTAAATGAGGAATGTTAAGTCACCTGTTTCAAGACATGTTTCATTTAAAACATTTATCTAATTAAGGAGTTGTTTCATCGGACTGCTTAACTATTTATCTGTACATGGAATTTTTTTTCTTCCTCATTTGTTTCTAATCTTTACAGGAAAATGCCACTATCTGATGTGTGGAGACATTTCACAGCAACTAATGTGGAAGGAAAAGCTGTGTACATTCGCAAATACTGTGCCAAGTCACATGTGAAGAATGCAACAAAGATCCAGAATCATCTGGCCATGTGCCCTCAGTGCTCACAACAAGCAACCTCTGACAAAAGTCCCTCTACTTCTATTCAAGGTGAAAATGACCTTATCGATAGCAACAGCTTTTGGTCCTGCTGGAATCAGAAGTTTTTTTGACTCAATGGAGGAGCGTAGTCAGAGAAATGCTGATGAATGTCTTGTTCGAGCTGTGTATGCAACTGGTTCACCTCTGATACTCACAGGCAATGTGTATTGGAAGAGATTTCTGAACGTTCTTCGCCCAGCATACACCCCTCCAACTAGACATGCTTTATCTACTCATTTGCTGGATGCAGAGTTCAACAGAGTTCAAGTGAAGGTCAAGCAAATCATAGAGAAAGCAGACTGTATTGCAATCATCTCTGATGGGTGGTTGAATGTTCGTGGGCAAAGAATAATTAACTACATAATCTCCACCCCTCAAACAGTATTCTACAAGAGCACAGACACAAGGGACAACAGACACACTGGTCTCTACGTTGCAGATGAGCTGAAGGCAGTCATCAATGACCTTGGACCACAGAATGTATTTGCACTGGTGACAGATAATGCTGTGAACTTGATGGCTGCTTGGTCACATCACACCCATTGGCTGTGCTGCTCATGTATGGAATCTGCTCCTCGAGGACATTATGGCACTGATAACAATGGATCTACTCTACAAGAGAGCCAATGCTGTCATACTGCAGAAATCTACCTCACCGAGCAAAGTGAGAAGAATAAGGTCACCACATTGAAGCTCCCCAGCAACACCCATTGGGGTGGTGTTGTCATCATGTTTGACAGTCTCCTGGAGGGGAAGGAGTTTCTCCAAGAAATGGCCATATCATAGTCTGCCGATATGGACAGCCCCATCAAGAGGATCCTCCTGGATGATGTATTTTGGGAGAGAGTGGTAAGCAGCCTGAAACTCCTGAAACCTATAGCAGTAGCCATTGAACCAATTGAGGGAGACAATGCCATCCTGTCTGATGTTCAGACTCTGCTTGCAGCTGTAAGAGAAGAAATCCATACTGCCCTGCCCACTTCACTGTTGCTCCAAGCAGAGGAATCTGCAGTTCTGAAATACATCAAAAAGGGTGAAGACTTCTGCCTGAAGCCCATACACCCCGCAGCGTTCATGTTGGACCCCATGTTTGCTGTCAAGAGCATCCTGTCTGGTGCAGAGATCAACAAGGCCTATGGTGTCAGAGGACGTTTCCACCTCTGAAGATTCCCCAAAATGTGCAACCCTACATGAAAGAGAGATGAGGTGAATGAGACTGTCCCAAAACCACTCTCTCACACACCCGCACGCACGCACACACACACATACAGCTGTTGTACGTTACCATCTTTCTCACCATATCCCTACTATGAGGCCAGTGAAGGCGTCCCACTCCTGTAGTTGAAGCAGAGAGACAACAGCATTAAGATGAATAGGAGATGATGTCAGATGGACAGGACTTCATGACTGAAGAGGAAAAGCCTATGCCTGATAATGATCATGTTGTGAATGGTTATAACAACTTAGATTCTCTTGCAAGAGGTCTGGGTGCATCCCTCTGGCAAAGTGCATGTTGAACATCAGCTGGTCAAACTACAGAGGAAGAACAGAGAGAATAGTCAGAGATAGAGGGAGGGAGGGAAGGGGTACAGAGTGAGTGAGAATACTAGAGAGAAAGAGAGAGAGAGAGAGAGAGAGAGAGAGAGAGAGAGAAAGGGACAGAGGGAGAGGGAGACAGAGAGAGACTGGCAGAGGCGGACGGACAGAGCGAAAGAGTGAGTGAGAGAGAGAGAGACAGAGACAGACAGACAGAGAGAAAGAGTGAGTGAGTGAGTGAGTGAGTGAGTGAGTGAGTGAGTGAGTGAGTGAGTGAGTGAGTGAGTGAGTGAGTGAGTGAGAGAGAGAGAGATCTGGGGTCACCAAACTGAGAATCTGCATACAAAATTCTGCAAACCACCTAAAAGGAAGTGATTCCCAAACATTCCATTAAAAAGCCCTCACCTACAAAGAGATAAACCTGGAGAAGAGTCCCCTCAGCCAGATGGCACTGGGACTCTTCACAAACACAAACAGACCCCACAAAGACCCAGGTTAGCAACACAATTAGACCCAACCAAGTCATGAGAAAACAAAAGGAAAATTACTTGACACATTGGAAAGAATCAACAAAAACACTGAGCAAACTGGAATGTGATTTGGCCCTAAACAGAGAGTACACAGAGGCAGAATACATGACCACTGTGACTGACCCAAAATGAAGGAACATTGTGACTATGTACAGACTGAGTGAGCATAGCTTTAATATTGAGAGAGTCCAGCATCGGCCTCTCTCATTGTGCATGTAAATATTGGTGGGGCCAAAAAAAACAAAAAACATTTGATGCATGCCAGCAAAGTCACTACACAACACAACACTAAACAATACATTAATTGCACAATAACGGTGACAAACGGTGCCCATTAACTGTTATGGCCTACATAAAGCTGTCCCAACAGCAGGCTCAGCAGCAGTCCCAACACCATACCACTGCTACACCTGGCTGTCAGCAGAGCCTCGTCTGACAACGAAACCGTTAATTCAGACTCATTTACTGTCTTTTAAAAAAACAACTGATATGGCTGACTTGCTTAAACAAATGTGGTTTCTACTGATAATTGAGATGTAAAAACTATGGCATAAGGGGACGACGAACGGATAACAGGCAATACATAATTTTGATTACGACATTAATGAGCGAGCTAAGATGGACGTAGTCAAGATAACTGTTTGTTCAGCACTTTTGAAATGTACAGTGACAGATTTCAGAACATGGGCTGTTCTTACAGTGTTCTCCTTGTACACCAAGTCAGAATGGTAGGATAAATAAAGGGGGCATATAAGCAGACAATAAAATATCTTACAATATTAAAGTATTACATTTTTCTAGAACAGGCTGTAGGCTGCGTGTGCGCTACCAGTCAGAACAATAGGCTAAGTGTATGTTGTGTAGTAAGCTTTTAGTAGCCCATGTGCCTCTCCTTTAGGTATAGGGGGCAGCATTTTCACTTTTGGATATATAGCGTGCCGAATTTCAACTACCTGCTACTCATGCCAATAATATAAGATGTGCATATTAGTAGTATATTTGGATAGAAAACAGTCTGAAGTTTCTAAAACTGTTTGAATCCTGTCTGTGAGTATAACATAACTTATGTAGCAGGCAAAACCCAGAGGACTGACCATTAGGAATTGTTTTGTTTTAGGTCTCTGTCTGTTCAGTGACTTCTCATTGGGAAACAATATTTCTTAGGCACTTGTTTGCAGTTCCTACCGCTTCCACTGGATGTCACCAGTCTTTGGAATTTGGTTGAGATTATTCCTTTTTGCAATGAAGAAGTACGGACATCTAGGAACTGGGTAACACTGTTGAGAGTTGCGCAAGACTTGAAAAGTAGCGTTGGTTTGTTGTCTTCCTGTATTGAACACAGATAGACCCGTCTTCAATTTGATCGATTATTAACGTTTACAAATACCTGAAGTTGTATGGCAAATGTAGTTTGAAATGTTTTAGCAAAGTTTACAGGTAACATTTGAGATATTTTGTAGTGACGTTGCGCTAATTGGAAGCAGTTTTTTTAATGCATCAAACGCGCCAAATAAATTGACATTTTGGATATGTAAGGACGGAATTAATCGAACAAAAGGACCAATTGTGATGTTTATGGGACATATTGGAGTGCCAACAAAAGAAGCTCGTCAAAGGTAAGGCATGATTTATATTTTATTTCTACGTTTTGTGTAGCGCCTGCAGGGTTGAAATATGCTATTCTCTTTGTTTACTGTTGTGCTATCATCAGATAATAGCTTATTATGCTTTCGCCGAAAAGCCTTTTTAAAATCTGACATGTTGGCTGGATTCACAATGAGTGTAGCTTTAATTTAGTATCTTACATGTGTGATTTAATGAAAGTTAGATTTTTTTATAATATTTTATTTGAATTTGCTGCGCTGCATTTCCCCTGGCTTTTGGCCAAGTGGGACGCAAGCATCCCCTATCCTAGAGAGGTTAACAATTTGGTCCTTCGAGCCGGATTACAATACCTGTCCCTGCCATCCGAAGGTACCACGCCGAAAACCGTGCACGGGCGGGTTGACCCGTAAATTAAAGACCTGTCCTCTGACATTGGGAATCTATAACAGGCCAGTATATATCTAAGATCGGCAGAGACGGTGATGGAATCCAACCAACATTGCTTTTCCCAGTCTTCGAGACGAAGGTCAGTAATCTTTATTCACAAATTTGGGGAGATTAAAACCTGTTGCGACTCTAGGGGCAGTATTTTCATTTTTGGAAAAAAAACGTTCCCGTTTTAAACTGGATATTTTATCTGGACAAGATGCTAGAATATGCATATAATTGACAGCTTTACATAGAAAATACTCTAACGTTTCCAAAACTGTAAAGATATTGTCTCTGTGTATAACAGAACTGATGTTGCAGGCGAAAGCCTGAGAAAAATCCAATCCGGAAGTGCCCCATATTTTGAAAGCGCTGCGTTCCAATGAGTCCCTATTGAGCTGTGAATGTCCTATCAACGAGCTTACGCTTTCTACGTATTCCCCAAGGTGTCTACAGCATTGTGACGTAGTTTTACGCATTTATGTTGAAGAATAGCCGTAGGCGGCTACATTGCGTAAGTGGTCACATGATGGCTCCCAGGGGACTCTCGCGTAAAATACAGAGGTAGCCATTACTCCAATCGGTCCTACTGAAAAACGAATTGTCCCGACGGATATATTATCGAATAGATATTAGAAAAACACCTTGAGGATTGTTTAAAAACAACGTTTGCCATGTTTCTGTCGATATTATGGAGCTAATTTGGAATGTTTTTTGCCGTTTTCATGACTGCAATTTCCGGGCGATTTCTCAGCCAAACGTGAAGAACAAACGGAGCTATTTCCCCTACAAAAAAAATATTTTGGGAAAAAATGAACTTTGGCTATCTACTTGGGAGTCTCGTGAGTGAAAACATCTGAAGTTCCTCAAAGGTACACAATTTAATTTGATTAAACTTACACAAATGCTTGTCTAGCTTTGGCTGTAAAGCATATTTTGAAAATCTGAGATGACAGGGTGATTAAGTAGCTAGGTCACGAAAATCAGAAAAGCAATCAAATTAATCGTTTACCTTTGATGATCTTCGGATGTTTTCACTCACGAGACTCCCAGTTAGACAACAAATGTTCCTTTTGTTCCATAAAGATCATTTTTATACCCAAAACACCTCCGTTTGTTTGTCGCGTTATGTTCAGAAATCCACAGGAAAGAGCGGTCACAACAACACAGACGTATATTCCAAATAATATCCAGAATGTCCACAGAAACATGTCAAATGTTTTTTATAATCAATCCTCAGGTTGTTTTTAAAATATATATTCGATAATATATCAACCGGGTGTGTAGGTTTTTCAATAACACCGGGAGAAACAATGGCCGCTTTATTCTGTAGCGCAAAACTCACTCTGAGATTCCCCACCTATCCACTTATGCAATGTGATCTTTCACGCTCATTTTTCAAAATAAAAGCCTGAAACTATGTCTAAAGAGTGTTGACACCTTAGGGAAGCCATAGAAAAAGGAATATATCCCTTTAAATGGAGGATAGAAATGCATAGGAACAGAGAGGTTTCAAAATAAGATGCACTTCCTGATTAGATTTTCCTCAGGTTTTCGCCTGCAATATAAGTTCTGTTATACTCACAGACAATATTTTTACAGTTTTGGAAACGTTGGAGTGTTTTCTATCCTAATATGACAATTATATGCATATTTTAGTTTCTGAGGCTGAGAAATAGGCAGTTTCAAATGGGTACGTTTTTTAGTCAAAAACAAAAATACTGCCCCCTACACGCAAAAGGTTAACCAAACCCGTATGTCCGAGATTTTCTGCCCAACAGGAGAACTACAGAAGGAGATTACCCACAAGATTTGGCCAGGAGACTGGGTCCAATCACTAAAGAAAAAGGACTGAAAGCAGCCACAGTGGGAGGGGCCATACCAAGTGCTCCTGGTGACAGCCTTAGTGGTGAGAATAGCTGAAAGAGCTACTGGGCAATTTACTATACCATCAAGGTCCTGGATTAGTTGATCGTAATGATCAATACAGTAAGGGAGGGTAGGACACTCTGATACTGTCGAACAATCACAGAGTTAGGAGAAGAACCAAATACCAATAAGGTTTGGAGTTACCTCTCTAACGAAGATTCCCTAACCCGCTCTATCCTCTCTGTGTGCGTTCATTGAAGTGAAAGTGTGGGTTGGCCTCTAGCTGATGATATGATCTCCGGGAAGGGGTGGGGCTTTACAGGAGTGCTGGTCTGTCTGAGCTGTCTGATTGTGGGAGCCATATTCCTAATACATCATGACCCACCCGAGAAGGCAGAAGGGAGTAGCTTGACCCATAGTGTAGAAGATGAGGATTTTGTATTATACAAGCATTAAAGGTCACTCAATCTGGATAGAAGGGAAGTTTGAGTTTGAGTTAATTTTTATTTTTACAGGGACAGTGCACATTAATCAACGTTTCAGTAAAAGTGCCGGTTTTAGCCAGCCGGCTAATTTTCAACCGCAGTCCCTGGGCAGGTTATTAAAAACAATTACAATATAGACAATAGCAACATAGAACAAGCAAGACATAGCAACATAGGACAAGCAAGACATAGCTTACAGACAGAGCAACATAGGACAAGCAAGACGTAGCATACAGACAGAGCAACATAAAACAAAAAGCAGCAAGACAAAATTCATAAAAGTAACAAAGTGTTTCCACACCTCACAAGCTACAGACAACAGACAACATGGAAAGCGGCAACACACAGCTAGGGACCATGTTCACAAATCTGATTTACCTTTAGCCATGTCTTCAAGCATTTTGTGAAAGTGTGATATGTGGTGCAGTTATGTGTGTCTGATGGCAGTATTCCAGACAGCTCTCACAGAGAATGCAGATTTACTAAAGGTGCTTTTCCTTAGGGGAACTATACAGTCACCTCTCATGGCAGACCTTGTGGATCTGCTGCCATATGTCTGAGTTTTCTGTTTAACAAAAATATTGAGTGGAGGGGGAGCCAGGCCATTAAGGATCTTGAATACAAGACATGCGTCGGTGTATTGCACAAGATTTTCCCAACTCAAGAGCTCATGCTTTCTAAGGATGTGACAATGATGATGGCTATTGGGCTTCCTATCAATCACTTTGAGAGCCTGTTTGTAGACAGACTGAATAGGTTTTAATGTTGTACAGCAAGCTTGGGTCCAACTAGTCAAGCAGTATGTTAAGTGGGGGAGTATCATAGATTTGAAGTACAGTTTTGCTACCTCTGTAGTCAAACAATTTCGTATAAATCGGAAATTAGCTAGGTTGAATTTGGTTATTTGAATTACCTTTTTCACATGCTTTTTAAAAGAGAGGTTGGAATCAAGTATGAGTGAGAGCAGAGTTAGGGAAAGATGTCTCAGTTGAGTCCAAATGGGGTCCCTAACCTCTTGGCAGTCTAGAACTATGGGCCTTTATGGAAGATATCTGTGCAGATCCCTGTGTAATTCATGGGAGCAGGTCATAGCTCACACAGAGGGGGAGGGCTATGTAAACCAACACTCCCAATATGGAAGCAGATGGAGTATAGTAAAGGTGATGATTGTTGACTGCAATCCGGAACAAGGGAATATTGCATAAAGTTACAAATTACCATTAAAAACGTAAAGGAAGAGGATCTTGGGTTATGGTATGTTGGTTTTGACCAGGTTTCCGTCGACACTACAGTACCATTCCAGGTAGCAGAAATTAGAGCTGGTGATAGTTCTAGTCCAAGCAGTTCCCCTGACAAAACGGATATTACCAGTGCAGTCATCCAGAGCCAAGGACCGGTGCGGATAGTTTAGACAAAAGATCTTAAGGAAGTGATTGGGGTGGAGACTGGGTTTGGGGATTCCAACCTATGGTTGGAATGGATTCAGTATACAGCCAGATCAGTAGCTAAAGAACAATGTTATGCCTCCGCCACAGCCAAACCTCAGTTGACAACCATCCCCTTTCCACTCGATGGAATTAATTTACCTAGGGGAATAACCTGTATGGTACAGCTGTTCAAGAAGGCAGAGAAGCCAGACAATAACAGTTGCACTGATCTGCATTATCTGTATCCCCATGTGCCCATTACATCCAGACTTCCCCCTTCCACAGTTACAGGACAAAACTATTCTTGTATGGCTCGATACAACAGACACGGACGGAACGTGGGGGAAGTAAGAACATGCAATAGGACAGAGAATGTTACAACCGAAGAGACATTGAGGGACCTGACTGGGTGGTTGAGTTCAGAGAACTTTAGTAAGATTAAAAGGCCTAGAGTGGATGTCTGGTGGTTGTGTGGAGGTATGAAGCTGTGGCCTAACCTGCCTACAAATTGGAATGGTATTTGTGC
This sequence comes from Oncorhynchus mykiss, assembly GCF_013265735.2. Lineage (NCBI taxonomy): Eukaryota > Metazoa > Chordata > Actinopteri > Salmoniformes > Salmonidae > Oncorhynchus > Oncorhynchus mykiss. Next base: position 35,673,951 of record NC_048591.1, read on the forward strand.
ATTAGTACAGTTGGGCATGTCCTTCACTCTTATCAAATACAAAAACCTAGTGCTGGGTAAAAGAGAGAGAGAAGGAGTGCTCCATCAGGGTCTTTTGTCAATAAAGTTTACATTGATAGCATTGGGGTTCCAAGGGGGGTGCCTGATGATTTCAAAGCTGGGAATCAGATACGAGCTGGATTGGAATCAAGCATCTTCTGGTGGTCAGCTCTCAATTTTTTTTTTAGATTGGATAAATTATTTATATTATAACCAACAGCGTTTCATCAACCATACTAGAGATGCGCTTAAACGGTTAGCAGAACAAACAGCTGCAACTAGTTTGATGGTATGGCAGAAGAGAATAGCATTGGATATGTTACTGGCTGAGAAGGGGGGTTATGTGTGATATTTGGAGCAGAATGTTGCACTTTTTTATCCCCAATACACAGCTCCAGACAGATCAGTGACCATGGACCTGGCTGGTTTGACCACATTAGCTCATGAATCAGCGGAGAACTCTGGGGTGGATAATTCTCTAACAAATTGGTTTGACAGTATGTTTGGTGAATTGAAAATTGTCATCATCACTGTGTTATGGGCAACTTTCACCTGTATGACTATGTTGGTGTTATGTGGGTGCTGTTTGATTCAGTGCATGCGAGGTCTCATTTCCAGGACTCTGGAGAGGTCGATGACACAACAGATGGTGAGATACGGACTGATTCCAAGCTCTGGCCACTGTGAAACTAATAACAGGGAAGGAGGTCTCCCCACCCAGAGAGGGCAGAAACCGTTGGGCTTGCAGTAGATTGTGTAACATGTTGCAGGATATGATAAGCAATGTATGTGTTGGAGAAAACTTGTAAACAGCATTGACAGTGTTAGAGAGGAGGAGGGGCATTCATATGACCAAATGTGAGGTATAAACGGCTATGTGCATTGTATGATTTTTTTAGAGCTCTCGTGAATAAACCTTCTGACTAGTGTAAGCGGGGACTATGTCTGTTTCATTCAACTAGAATCTTACAAATTCAGGGTTGCAGACTGAGCAGTTTAATTGAAGTTCAGTTTATGAACATTGAGAACAAAATTATCTTTACAAGTGTACTGTTAGCTAGCTAGCTGTGAGCTGGCTGGCTCCCTAGCTGACGTTATTCTTCGTATCCCAGAGCCGTTTGCTTTTCTAGTTATAGCCTACTGTTAGCTAACTAACATTGAACCTGTTTGGTTAGCTCCCAGCACTGTGGCATTGTTGGCACTGTTCATTGTTGTTTAACTAGCTAACATTAGCTGGCTGGCTCGTTAGCTAACGTTATGTGATATGTGTACAACACCTATTGAATATGGCCAGTGTTAGTTAACATCTGCAAAAAAGCGTAATGAAAGTATTGCCAGCAGAGCTGGTTAGGCTGTTTTCATGTTATCCATAGGTAAGCAAATCATTGGCCAGAGCGTCAAGTGTGCACTCCGAGAGCGAAACGAGATGGGTGGGGCTAAAGCTTAAGAGGGTGTGAAGGATTCTGAATGAGTGTAGACAAAGAAGAGATCTTCATTAGATATCAAAACATTCAAAGGCCATTTCTTCAAACGTGATTTTACAAGTTGATCAACTTTCAAAGCAGAATTACTTTCCAATTGTTCCTCAAATGCAGTGTTTCTTATACCATTTTGTAGCCCCGAGTCTCTACTTGTATCCAATGTAAAAACACCACTTCAAATGTTGCTACATAAGACCAAATCCAGGTGGTGAGTCACATTTATGCAGCAGCAGCACACAATACATTTTTGGACTCACCTTGTTGTGCTGTGCTCACTTGAAGATGAAGGTGGCGCAGTGGTCCTACGTGGGCAAATTTTGTCATCAAACTTTGTCATCAAAGTCTGACATTCTCTGGATTTATGGTGCTGTCGAGACAACTGGGAACTCGGAAAAATACAAGGTCGAATCATGACGTCAGTGATCTTCAGGTCGAAGCTCTGGGGAGGAAAGGGGGTAAAAAAATTATTTTCCTAGTCGGAGCTAATTTTTTATCGAGTTCCCAGTTGTGTTGAACGCGGCAGATGTCATGTTGGATTGACAGCATGGCCAGTGTTGATTGTTTATCCTTTTAAGCCTGGAAAAGAGAACCTTAAACCTAGACTTGGAACACACCAACTCCACTGAATAGCAGGCTAGTGATTGGTTTGCAATGCAGTTAGTCACTGATTCCTTCCAAACCACTCATTATTGAATTTGTGATTTCCAACTTGTTGTGTAATGTTTATTACCAATGGTCAATGAGCACTGATACGTTTTATCTATAATTTCTCTTCATAATTTCTCTTCTTGTGACAAGGACTGAAAAGGATTTGCCAGTAGATTGTTGACTACATTCATAATGATGACTGCTAGCTTGCTAGCTAAGATTTTGAAAGAATGATGTTGACATTATCAGTCCAATCAAAGGTACAATAGATATAACATGATTTGACGTCATTTTTTTCTGTGGCCAATGACCTTGAGCCTTCTTGGATGGGCACTTCTAATGTAACTCTATGGCAGCACCCAAGGGGCTTGAATTTTTAAGCTCTCACCGTGGATTTTGCGGTGATGTAGTGTCCCCATGAGTGACAGAACATTGAGCCAATCACGACGCAACTAGAGAACATTGCCAACCCATACGCTTTGTATTTACTGCCGGCTGCCCAAACACCATTGTAAATTCAACCAGGGCCTAAAATTAAAACCTGCCACCAGCCAAATGTGGGTAGATTCAACAGCCATGTTGGTCAGGGCTCGCATTTGTGAATAAAAATACTAAAATATGATCACATGTATAGTCAAATAAATGATGCAGTAGCCATTTTCAAAATATTTCTGTCATTTTGTTTCATAGCTGGTAAATCAATCACACAAAGTAAAAAATCTAAGAATCCTATATAGCCAATTCCACCGCGCACTGCAACACAGCCTTACTGGGTGCTGTGTGAACACAAAGAGCTGAGTGAAAGATTAATGTTTAGAAGCGCTGTGGACAAGCATAAAAACTGGTCTAATTTTCATGAAACAAAAGTCTACTGAAGTGAGACTTTATCTTTGTGTTTCTTGGCTATTTACATCGTTCTGTACATAGTTTTATATTTGAATTTCAACTGCTTGGGAACAGAAGACAATACTTCCAACTCAATCGCACAGACACAAACTCTGAGTCCCGTTACCACAGTAACCTCCAACCCTTAAAGGGACAGGTCAGCATTTTTTTCTCATCTGTGAAATTTTGGTTTACAAGACTCAGGTCACAAAAAAATGTAATTAAACAATGAACCACATGTCACGTTGGTATGAATGAGTCGGGAGACAGGCGCAGGAATGCGTAATAGTTTTTTTTTATTCAGCCCAAATTACGGAGTGCAGTGTAAAGGCACGCGGACGAAGACCCAACAAACACGTAACAAAAACACAGGGTTGAAACCCAAACAAAGAGTGAGGAGTACATTAAATAAATTGCACAAGCGCACAATGATTAACACACGGGACGAGACCCGTAAACATCTTAGGTTAAATTACTTGTTAGATATTACTGCATGGTCGGAACTAGAAGCACAAGCATTTCGCTACACTTGCATTAACATCTGCTAACCATGTGTATGTGACAAATAATATTTGATTTTGATTTGATTTGGACATTGGAACAATAATCGACCCCACCGTGGTGAACAAAGGGCACATATATAGAAATACAATCAGTGGGAATAGGGGCCAGGTGTGCGTAATGAAAGTTCCGGAGGGATCCGTGACACATTACTTCTTACTAGCAATACATGTATTGTTTAGAAACATTACAAAGCTTGCTCCTCCTTTTACCTGGGATGTTTTTATTTTGTTTGGTAAGAAATCTGAGTGGCTTGTAGTTTTTCAAATCTATCTGTTACAATGGCTGGTGGACCAAAACGTGAATTTTCTGCCCTGAATACAACATATGTTGTATTCATTATTCAGGGCATAAAATGACATTTTTTGTTTATCTATTTATCTATTTAAATTCCCTTTCGTACTTCAACTATTTGCAAATTGTTACTACACTGTACATAGCCATAATATAACATTTGAAATGTCTATATTATTTAAAAACTTTTGTGAGTGTAATGATTACTCTTAATTTCTGATGGTTGATTTCTCTTGTTTATTTCCCTTTTGTTTCTTGTCTATTTCACTTGCTTTGTCAATGTAAACATAAAGCCCTTTGAATTGAATTGAGAGAGAGAGAAAGAGAGCAAGAAAGACAGAGAGAGATTGTGGACCCTCTTCCTTCAGCTAACAAGGGGGGTGGGTCGTTTATGACACACACACACACACACACACACACACACACACACACACACACACACACACACACACACGCACACACACACAGACACACAGACACACAGACAAACACACAAACACCAGACAAACACACACACAGACACACACAGACAAACACACACACAGAGACAAACACACACACACACGCACACACACCTGCAATCTCTAATTAATCTACCCTACCCATCTACGCATCTCTCACACACAGGCGCTCGCTATTCCATTTCTCATAGTCTGCTTAGATACATTCATATGGCACACACACAACACACACACACAAGACACAAAACACACATACACCCACACACGTGTGTGTCACCGGCCTCTAGGCGTCACTGAACTGTCTCATTATGCACACCTGTTTCCAATTCCCCTGATTAGTAATGGTATGTATCGTCATTGTATGTGCCCTCTGTTCACCATCCTCCAGGTCGGTGTCGTCACGCTGCGCGCTGGGGGGGTAGTGTCAAGGATTCCTGGTACTGCTACTCTTTCCTTGCACCAGCTCCGGAATTACACACACCTGGTTCCCATTTCCCCTGATTAGTATGTTATACATGTGCCCTCTGTTCCCCATTGTCTTGTCGGTTATTGTCCCATGTCCATTGGTCTTGTGAGTACCTGTGCTCTGTTGTTTCGGCTTTCGTGCTGTGTGTATTGTGTACTCGTTGTTACGAGTCTCGTCCCATGTATTGTTATTACGGGTCTCACCTCGTGTATTGTTATTACGGGTCTCACCTCGTGTGTTGTTATTACGGGTCTCGTCTCGTGTGTTGTTATTACGGGTCTCACCTTGTGTATTGTTATTACGGGTCTCACCTCGTGTATTGTTATTACGGGTCTCACCTCGTGTGTTGTTATTACGGGTCTCACCTTGTGTATTGTTATTACGGGTCTCACCTCGTGTGTTGTTATTACGGGTCTCGTCCAGTGTGTTGTTATTACGGGTCTCGTCTCGTGTGTTGTTATTACGGGTCTCGTCCAGTGTATTGTTATTACGGGTCTCGTCCCGTGTGTTGTTATTACGGGTCTCACCTCGTGTATTGTTATTACGGGTCTCGTCTCGTGTATTGTTATTACGGGTCTCGTCTCGTGTGTTGTTATTACGGGTCTCACCTCGTGCATTGTTATTACGGGTCTCGTCTCGTATTGTTATTACGGGTCTCGTCTCATGTATTGTTATTACGGGTCTAGCCTCGTGTGTTGTTATTACGGGTCTCGTCTCGTGTGTTGTTATTACGGGTCTCGTCTCATGTATTGTTATTACGGGTCTCGTCTTGTGTGTTGTTATTACGGGTCTCGTCTCGTGTGTTGTTATTACGGGTCTTGTCCAGTGTGTTGATATTACGGGTCTCGTCCAGTGTATTGTTATTACTTGTCTCGTCTCGTGTGTTGTTATTACGAGTCTCGTCTCGTGTGTTGTTATTACGGGTCTCGTCCCGTGTGTTGTTATTACGGGTCTCGTCCAGTGTGTTGTTATTACGGGTCTCATCTCGTATTGTTATTATGGGTCTCGTCCAGTGTGTTGTTATTACGGGTCTCGTCCAGTGTATTGTTATTACGGGTCTCATCTCGTATTGTTATTATGGGTCTCGTCCAGTGTATTGTTATTACGGGTCTCGTCCAGTGTATTGTTATTACGGGTCTCGTCCAGTGTGTTGTTATTACGGGTCTCATCTCGTATTGTTATTACGGGTCTCGTCCAGTGTATTGTTATAACGGGTCTCACCTCGTATTGTTATTATGGGTCTCGTCCAGTGTATTGTTATTACGGGTCTCGTCCAGTGTATTGTTATTACGGGTCTCGTCCAGTGTGTTGTTATTACGGGTCTCATCTCGTATTGTTATTACGGGTCTCGTCCAGTGTATTGTTATTACGGGTCTCGTCCAGTGTGTTGTTATTACGCGTCTCGTCCAGTGTGTTGTTATTACGGGTCTCGTCCAGTGTGTTGTTATTACGGGTCTCGTCCAGTGTGTTGTTATTACGGGTCTCGTCCAGTGTATTGTTATTACGGGTCTCGTCCAGTGTGTTGTTATTACGGGTCTCATCTCGTACTGTTATTATGGGTCTCGTCCAGTGTGTTGTTATTACGGGTCTCGTCCAGTGTGTTGTTATTACGGGTCTCGTCCAGTGTGTTGTTATTACGGGTCTCGTCCAGTGTGTTGTTATTACGGGTCTCGTCCAGTGTGTTGTTATGACGGGTCTCGTCCAGTGTATTGTTATTACGGGTCTCACCTCGTATTGTTATTATGGGTCTCGTCCAGTGTGTTGTTATTACGGGTCTCATCTCGTATTGTTATTATGGGTCTCGTCCAGTGTATTGTTATTACGGGTCTCGTCCAGTGTATTGTTATTACGGGTCTCGTCCAGTGTATTGTTATTATGGGTCTCGTCCAGTGTGTTGTTATTACGGGTCTCATCTCGTATTGTTATTACGGGTCTCATCTCGTATTGTTATTATGGGTCTCGTCCAGTGTATTGTTATTACGGGTCTCGTCCAGTGTATTGTTATTACGGGTCTCGTCCAGTGTATTGTTATTACGGGTCTCGTCCAGTGTGTTGTTATTACGGGTCTCATCTCGTATTGTTATTACGGGTCTCGTCCAGTGTATTGTTATTACGGGTCTCGTCCAGTGTGTTGTTATTACAGGTCTCGTCCAGTGTGTTGTTATTATGGGTCTCGTCCAGTGTGTTGTTATTACGGGTCTCGTCCATTGTGTTGTTATTACGGGTCTCGTCCAGTGTATTGTTATTACGGGTCTCGTCCAGTGTGTTGTTATTACGGGTCTCATCTCGTACTGTTATTATGGGTCTCGTCCAGTGTGTTGTTATTACGGGTCTCGTCCAGTGTGTTGTTATTACGGGTCTCGTCCAGTGTGTTGTCCAGTGTGTTGTTATTACGGGTCTCGTCCAGTGTGTTGTTATTACGGGTCTCGTCCAGTGTGTTGTTATTACGGGTCTCGTGTTGTTATTACGGGTCTCGTTCCGTGTGTTGTTATTATGGGTCTCGTCCCGTGTGTTGTTATTACGGGTCTCATCTCGTATTGTTATTATGGGTCTCGTCCAGTGTGTTGTTATTACGGGTCTCGTCCAGTGTGTTGTTATTACGGGTCTCGTCCAGTGTGTTGTTATTACGGGTCTCGTCCAGTGTATTGTTATTACGGGTCTCACCTCGTATTGTTATTATGGGTCTCGTCCAGTGTGTTGTTATTACGGGTCTCATCTCGTATTGTTATTATGGGTCTCGTCCAGTGTATTGTTATTACGGGTCTCGTCCAGTGTATTGTTATTACGGGTCTCGTCCAGTGTGTTGTTATTACGGGTCTCATCTCGTATTGTTATTATGGGTCTCATATCGTATTGTTATTATGGGTCTCGTCCAGTGTGTTGTTATTACGGGTCTCGTCCAGTGTGTTGTTATTACGGGTCTCGTCCAGTGTGTTGTTATTACGGGTCTCGTCCAGTGTATTGTTATTACGGGTCTCACCTCGTATTGTTATTAAGGGTCTCGTCCAGTGTGTTGTTATTACGGGTCTCATCTCGTATTGTTATTATGGGTCTCGTCCAGTGTATTGTTATTACGGGTCTCGTCCAGTGTATTGTTATTACGGGTCTTGTCCAGTGTGTTGTTATTACGGGTCTCATCTCGTATTGTTATTACGGGTCTCGTCCAGTGTATTGTTATTACGGGTCTCACCTCGTATTGTTATTATGGGTCTCGTCCAGTGTGTTGTTATTACGGGTCTCGTCCAGTGTATTGTTATTACGGGTCTCACCTCGTATTGTTATTATGGGTCTCGTCCAGTGTGTTGTTATTACGGGTCTCATCTCGTATTGTTATTATGGGTCTCGTCCAGTGTATTGTTATTACGGGTCTCGTCCAGTGTATTGTTATTACGGGTCTCGTCCAGTGTGTTGTTATTACGGGTCTCATCTCATATTGTTATTACGGGTCTCGTCCAGTGTATTGTTATTACGGGTCTCACCTCGTATTGTTATTATGGGTCTCGTCCAGTGTGTTGTTATTACGGGTCTCATCTCGTATTGTTATTATGGGTCTCGTCCAGTGTATTGTTATTACGGGTCTCGTCCAGTGTATTGTTATTACGGGTCTCGTCCAGTGTGTTGTTATTACGGGTCTCATCTCGTATTGTTATTACGGGTCTCATCTCGTATTGTTATTATGGGTCTCGTCCAGTGTATTGTTATTACGGGTCTCGTCCAGTGTATTGTTATTACGGATCTCGTCCAGTGTATTGTTATTACGGGTCTCGTCCAGTGTGTTGTTATTACCGGTCTCATCTCGTATTGTTATTACGGGCCTCGTCCAGTGTATTGTTATTACGGGTCTCACCTCGTATTGTTATTACGGGTCTCATCTCGTATTGTTATTACGGGTCTCGTCCAGTGTATTGTTATTACGGGTCTCGTCCAGTGTGTTGTTATTACGGGTCTCGTCCAGTTTGTTGTTATTACGGGTCTCATCCAGTGTGTTGTTATTACAGGTCTCGTCCATTGTGTTGTTATTACAGGTCTCGTCCAGTGTATTGTTATTACGGGTCTCGTCCAGTGTGTTGTTATTACGGGTCTCATCTCGTACTGTTATTATGGGTCTCGTCCAGTGTGTTGTTATTACGGGTCTCGTCCAGTGTGTTGTTATTATGGGTCTCGTCCAGTGTGTTGTCCAGTGTGTTGTTATTACGGGTCTCGTCCAGTGTGTTGTTATTACGGGTCTCGTCCAGTGTGTTGTTATTACGGGTCTCGTCCAGTGTGTTGTTATTACGGGTCTCGTCCAGTGTATTGTTATTACGGGTCTCACCTCGTATTGTTATTATGGGTCTCGTCCAGTGTGTTGTTATTACGGGTCTCATCTCGTATTGTTATTATGGGTCTCGTCCAGTGTATTGTTATTACGGGTCTCGTCCAGTGTATTGTTATTACGGGTCTCGTCCAGTGTATTGTTATTATGGGTCTCGTCCAGTGTGTTGTTATTACGGGTCTCATCTCGTATTGTTATTATGGGTCTCATCTCGTATTGTTATTATGGGTCTCGTCCAGTGTATTGTTATTACGGGTCTCGTCCAGTGTATTGTTATTACGGGTCTCGTCCAGTGTATTGTTATTACGGGTCTCGTCCAGTGTGTTGTTATTACAGGTCTCATCTCGTATTGTTATTACGGGTCTCGTCCAGTGTATTGTTATTACGGGTCTCGTCCAGTGTGTTGTTATTACAGGTCTCGTCCAGTGTGTTGTTATTACGGGTCTCGTCCAGTGTGTTGTTATTACGGGTCTCATCCATTGTGTTGTTATTACGGGTCTCGTCCAGTGTATTGTTATTACGGGTCTCGTCCAGTGTGTTGTTATTACGGGTCTCATCTCGTACTGTTATTATGGGTCTCGTCCAGTGTGTTGTTATTACGGGTCTCGTCCAGTGTGTTGTTATTACGGGTCTCGTCCAGTGTGTTGTTATTACGGGTCTCGTCCAGTGTGTTGTCCAGTGTGTTGTTATTACGGGTCTCGTCCAGTGTGTTGTTATTACGGGTCTCGTCCAGTGTGTTGTTATTACGGGTCTCGTGTTGTTATTACGGGTCTCGTTCCGTGTGTTGTTATTACGGGTCTCGTCCCGTGTGTTGTTATTACGGGTCTCATCTCGTATTGTTATTATGGGTCTCGTCCAGTGTGTTGTTATTACGGGTCTCGTCCAGTGTGTTGTTATTACGGGTCTCGTCCAGTGTATTGTTATTACGGGTCACACCTCGTATTGTTATTATGGGTCTCGTCCAGTGTGTTGTTATTACGGGTCTCATCTTGTATTGTTATTATGGGTCTCGTCCAGTGTATTGTTATTACGGGTCTCGTCCAGTGTATTGTTATTACGGGTCTCGTCCAGTGTGTTGTTATTACGGGTCTCATCTCGTATTGTTATTACGGGTCTCATCTCGTATTGTTATTATGGGTCTCGTCCAGTGTATTGTTATTACGGGTCTCGTCCAGTGTATTGTTATTACGGATCTCGTCCAGTGTATTGTTATTACGGGTCTCGTCCAGTGTGTTGTTATTACGGGTCTCATCTCGTATTGTTATTACGGGCCTCGTCCAGTGTATTGTTATTACGGGTCTCACCTCGTATTGTTATTATGGGTCTCGTCCAGTGTATTGTTATTACGGGTCTCGTCCAGTGTGTTCTTATTACGGGTCTCATCTCGTATTGTTATTATGGGTCTCGTCCAGTGTGTTGTTATTACGGGTCTCGTCCAGTGTGTTGTTATTACGGGTCTCGTCCAGTGTGTTGTTATTACGGGTCTCGTCCAGTGTGTTGTTATTACGGGTCTCGTCCAGTGTATTGTTATTACGGGTCTCACCTCGTATTGTTATTATGGGTCTCGTCCAGTGTGTTGTTATTACGGGTCTCATCTCGTATTGTTATTATGGGTCTCGTCCAGTGTATTGTTATTACGGGTCTCGTCCAGTGTATTGTTATTACGGGTCTCGTCCAGTGTGTTGTTATTACGGGTCTCATCTCGTATTGTTATTACGGGTGTTATCTCGTATTGTTATTATGGGTCTCGTCCAGTGTATTGTTATTACGGGTCTCGTCCAGTGTATTGTTATTACGGATCTCGTCCAGTGTATTGTTATTACGGGTCTCGTCCAGTGTGTTGTTATTACGGGTCTCATCTCGTATTGTTATTACGGGCCTCGTCCAGTGTATTGTTATTACGGGTCTCACCTCGTATTGTTATTATGGGTCTCGTCCAGTGTATTGTTATTACGGGTCTCATCCAGTGTATTGTTATTACGGGTCTCGTCCAGTGTGTTGTTATTACGGGTCTCATCTCGTATTGTTATTACGGGTCTCGTCCAGTGTATTGTTATTACGGGTCTCGTCCAGTGTGTTGTTATTACGGGTCTCGTCCAGTGTGTTGTTATTACGGGTCTCATCCAGTGTGTTGTTATTACAGGTCTCGTCCATTGTGTTGTTATTACGGGTCTCGTCCAGTGTATTGTTATTACGGGTCTCGTCCAGTGTGTTGTTATTACGGGTCTCATCTCGTACTGTTATTATGGGTCTCGTCCAGTGTGTTGTTATTACGGGTCTCGTTCAGTGTGTTGTTATTACGGGTCTCGTCCAGTGTGTTGTCCAGTGTGTTGTTATTACGGGTCTCGTCCAGTGTGTTGTTATTACGGGTCTCGTCCAGTGTGTTGTTATGACGGGTCTCGTCCAGTGTATTGTTATTACGGGTCTCACCTCGTATTGTTATTATGGGTCTCGTCCAGTGTGTTGTTATTACGGGTCTCATCTCGTATTGTTATTATGGGTCTCGTCCATTGTGTTGTTATTACAGGTCTCGTCCAGTGTATTGTTATTACGGGTCTCGTCCAGTGTGTTGTTATTACGGGTCTCATCTCGTACTGTTATTATGGGTCTCGTCCAGTGTGTTGTTATTACGGGTCTCGTCCAGTGTGTTGTTATTATGGGTCTCGTCCAGTGTGTTGTCCAGTGTGTTGTTATTACGGGTCTCGTCCAGTGTGTTGTTATTACGGGTCTCGTCCAGTGTGTTGTTATTACGGGTCTCGTCCAGTGTGTTGTTATTACGGGTCTCGTCCAGTGTATTGTTATTACGGGTCTCACCTCGTATTGTTATTATGGGTCTCGTCCAGTGTGTTGTTATTACGGGTCTCATCTCGTATTGTTATTATGGGTCTCGTCCAGTGTATTGTTATTACGGGTCTCGTCCAGTGTATTGTTATTACGGGTCTCGTCCAGTGTATTGTTATTATGGGTCTCGTCCAGTGTGTTGTTATTACGGGTCTCATCTCGTATTGTTATTATGGGTCTCATCTCGTATTGTTATTATGGGTCTCGTCCAGTGTATTGTTATTACGGGTCTCGTCCAGTGTATTGTTATTACGGGTCTCGTCCAGTGTATTGTTATTACGGGTCTCGTCCAGTGTGTTGTTATTACAGGTCTCATCTCGTATTGTTATTACGGGTCTCGTCCAGTGTATTGTTATTACGGGTCTCGTCCAGTGTGTTGTTATTACAGGTCTCGTCCAGTGTGTTGTTATTACGGGTCTCGTCCAGTGTGTTGTTATTACGGGTCTCATCCATTGTGTTGTTATTACGGGTCTCGTCCAGTGTATTGTTATTACGGGTCTCGTCCAGTGTGTTGTTATTACGGGTCTCATCTCGTACTGTTATTATGGGTCTCGTCCAGTGTGTTGTTATTACGGGTCTCGTCCAGTGTGTTGTTATTACGGGTCTCGTCCAGTGTGTTGTTATTACGGGTCTCGTCCAGTGTGTTGTCCAGTGTGTTGTTATTACGGGTCTCGTCCAGTGTGTTGTTATTACGGGTCTCGTCCAGTGTGTTGTTATTACGGGTCTCGTGTTGTTATTACGGGTCTCGTTCCGTGTGTTGTTATTACGGGTCTCGTCCCGTGTGTTGTTATTACGGGTCTCATCTCGTATTGTTATTATGGGTCTCGTCCAGTGTGTTGTTATTACGGGTCTCGTCCAGTGTGTTGTTATTACGGGTCTCGTCCAGTGTGTTGTTATTACGGGTCTCGTCCAGTGTATTGTTATTACGGGTCTCACCTCGTATTGTTATTATGGGTCTCGTCCAGTGTGTTGTTATTACGGGTCTCATCTTGTATTGTTATTATGGGTCTCGTCCAGTGTATTGTTATTACGGGTCTCGTCCAGTGTATTGTTATTACGGGTCTCGTCCAGTGTGTTGTTATTACGGGTCTCATCTCGTATTGTTATTACGGGTCTCATCTCGTATTGTTATTATGGGTCTCGTCCAGTGTATTGTTATTACGGGTCTCGTCCAGTGTATTGTTATTACGGATCTCGTCCAGTGTATTGTTATTACGGGTCTCGTCCAGTGTGTTGTTATTACGGGTCTCATCTCGTATTGTTATTACGGGCCTCGTCCAGTGTATTGTTATTACGGGTCTCACCTCGTATTGTTATTATGGGTCTCGTCCAGTGTATTGTTATTACGGGTCTCGTCCAGTGTGTTCTTATTACGGGTCTCATCTCGTATTGTTATTATGGGTCTCGTCCAGTGTGTTGTTATTACGGGTCTCGTCCAGTGTGTTGTTATTACGGGTCTCGTCCAGTGTGTTGTTATTACGGGTCTCGTCCAGTGTGTTGTTATTACGGGTCTCGTCCAGTGTATTGTTATTACGGGTCTCACCTCGTATTGTTATTATGGGTCTCGTCCAGTGTGTTGTTATTACGGGTCTCATCTCGTATTGTTATTATGGGTCTCGTCCAGTGTATTGTTATTACGGGTCTCGTCCAGTGTATTGTTATTACGGGTCTCGTCCAGTGTGTTGTTATTACGGGTCTCATCTCGTATTGTTATTACGGGTGTTATCTCGTATTGTTATTATGGGTCTCGTCCAGTGTATTGTTATTACGGGTCTCGTCCAGTGTATTGTTATTACGGATCTCGTCCAGTGTATTGTTATTACGGGTCTCGTCCAGTGTGTTGTTATTACGGGTCTCATCTCGTATTGTTATTACGGGCCTCGTCCAGTGTATTGTTATTACGGGTCTCACCTCGTATTGTTATTATGGGTCTCGTCCAGTGTATTGTTATTACGGGTCTCATCCAGTGTATTGTTATTACGGGTCTCGTCCAGTGTGTTGTTATTACGGGTCTCATCTCGTATTGTTATTACGGGTCTCGTCCAGTGTATTGTTATTACGGGTCTCGTCCAGTGTGTTGTTATTACGGGTCTCGTCCAGTGTGTTGTTATTACGGGTCTCATCCAGTGTGTTGTTATTACAGGTCTCGTCCATTGTGTTGTTATTACGGGTCTCGTCCAGTGTATTGTTATTACGGGTCTCGTCCAGTGTGTTGTTATTACGGGTCTCATCTCGTACTGTTATTATGGGTCTCGTCCAGTGTGTTGTTATTACGGGTCTCGTCCAGTGTGTTGTTATTACGGGTCTCGTCCAGTGTGTTGTCCAGTGTGTTGTTATTACGGGTCTCGTCCAGTGTGTTGTTATTACGGGTCTCGTCCAGTGTGTTGTTATGACGGGTCTCGTCCAGTGTATTGTTATTACGGGTCTCACCTCGTATTGTTATTATGGGTCTCGTCCAGTGTGTTGTTATTACGGGTCTCATCTCGTATTGTTATTATGGGTCTCGTCCAGTGTATTGTTATTACGGGTCTCGTCCAGTGTATTGTTATTACGGGTCTCGTCCAGTGTATTGTTATTATGGGTCTCGTCCAGTGTGTTGTTATTACGGGTCTCATCTCGTATTGTTATTACGGGTCTCATCTCGTATTGTTATTATGGGTCTCGTCCAGTGTATTGTTATTACGGGTCTCGTCCAGTGTGTTGTTATTACGGGTCTCGTCCAGTGTGTTGTTATTATGGGTCTCGTCCAGTGTGTTGTCCAGTGTGTTGTTATTACGGGTCTCGTCCAGTGTGTTGTTATTACGGGTCTCGTCCAGTGTGTTGTTATGACGGGTCTCGTCCAATGTATTGTTATTACGGGTCTCACCTCGTATTGTTATTATGGGTCTCGTCCAGTGTGTTGTTATTACGGGTCTCATCTCGTATTGTTATTATGGGTCTCGTCCAGTGTATTGTTATTACGGGTCTCGTCCAGTGTATTGTTATTACGGGTCTCGTCCAGTGTATTGTTATTATGGGTCTCGTCCAGTGTGTTGTTATTACGGGTCTCATCTCGTATTGTTATTACGGGTCTCATCTCGTATTGTTATTACGGGCCTCGTCCAGTGTATTGTTATTACGGGTCTCACCTCGTATTGTTATTATGGGTCTCGTCCAGTGTATTGTTATTACAGGTCTCGTCCAGTGTGTTCTTATTACGGGTCTCATCTCGTATTGTTATTATGGGTCTCGTCCAGTGTGTTGTTATTACGGGTCTCGTCCAGTGTGTTGTTATTACGGGTCTCGTCCAGTGTGTTGTTATTACGGGTCTCGTCCAGTGTGTTGTTATTACGGGTCTCGTCCAGTGTATTGTTATTACGGGTCTCACCTCGTATTGTTATTATGGGTCTCGTCCAGTGTGTTGTTATTACGGGTCTCATCTCGTATTGTTATTATGGGTCTCGTCCAGTGTATTGTTATTACGGGTCTCGTCCAGTGTATTGTTATTACGGGTCTCGTCCAGTGTGTTGTTATTACGGGTCTCATCTCGTATTGTTATTACGGGTCTCATCTCGTATTGTTATTATGGGTCTCGTCCAGTGTATTGTTATTACGGGTCTCGTCCAGTGTATTGTTATTACGGATCTCGTCCAGTGTATTGTTATTACGGGTCTCGTCCAGTGTGTTGTTATTACGGGTCTCATCTCGTATTGTTATTACGGGCCTCGTCCAGTGTATTGTTATTACGGGTCTCACCTCGTATTGTTATTATGGGTCTCGTCCAGTGTATTGTTATTACGGGTCTCGTCCAGTGTATTGTTATTACGGGTCTCGTCCAGTGTGTTGTTATTACGGGTCTCATCTCGTATTGTTATTACGGGTCTCGTCCAGTGTATTGTTATTACGGGTCTCGTCCAGTGTGTTGTTATTACGGGTCTCGTCCAGTGTGTTGTTATTACGGGTCTCATCCAGTGTGTTGTTATTACAGGTCTCGTCCATTGTGTTGTTATTACGGGTCTCGTCCAGTGTATTGTTATTACGGGTCTCGTCCAGTGTGTTGTTATTACGGGTCTCATCTCGTACTGTTATTATGGGTCTCGTCCAGTGTGTTGTTATTACGGGTCTCGTCCAGTGTGTTGTTATTACGGGTCTCGTCCAGTGTGTTGTCCAGTGTGTTGTTATTACGGGTCTCGTCCAGTGTGTTGTTATTACGGGTCTCGTCCAGTGTGTTGTTATGATGGGTCTCGTCCAGTGTATTGTTATTACGGGTCTCACCTCGTATTGTTATTATGGGTCTCGTCCAGTGTGTTGTTATTACGGGTCTCATCTCGTATTGTTATTATGGGTCTCGTCCAGTGTATTGTTATTACGGGTCTCGTCCAGTGTATTGTTATTACGGGTCTCGTCCAGTGTATTGTTATTATGGGTCTCGTCCAGTGTGTTGTTATTACGGGTCTCATCTCGTATTGTTATTACGGGTCTCATCTCGTATTGTTATTATGGGTCTCGTCCAGTGTATTGTTATTACGGGTCTCGTCCAGTGTGTTGTTATTACGGGTCTCGTCCAGTGTGTTGTTATTATGGGTCTCGTCCAGTGTGTTGTCCAGTGTGTTGTTATTACGGGTCTCGTCCAGTGTGTTGTTATTACGGGTCTCGTCCAGTGTGTTGTTATGACGGGTCTCGTCCAGTGTATTGTTATTACGGGTCTCACCTCGTATTGTTATTATGGGTCTCGTCCAGTGTGTTGTTATTACGGGTCTCATCTCGTATTGTTATTATGGGTCTCGTCCAGTGTATTGTTATTACGGGTCTCGTCCAGTGTATTGTTATTACGGGTCTCGTCCAGTGTATTGTTATTATGGGTCTCGTCCAGTGTGTTGTTATTACGGGTCTCATCTCGTATTGTTATTACGGGTCTCATCTCGTATTGTTATTATGGGTCTCGTCCAGTGTATTGTTATTACGCGTCTCGTCCAGTGTATTGTTATTACGGGTCTCGTCCAGTGTATTGTTATTACGGGTCTCGTCCAGTGTGTTGTTATTACGGGTCTCATCTCGTATTGTTATTACGGGTCTCGTCCAGTGTATTGTTATTACGGGTCTCGTCCAGTGTGTTGTTATTACAGGTCTCGTCCAGTGTGTTGTTATTACGGGTCTCGTCCAGTGTGTTGTTATTACGGGTCTCGTCCATTGTGTTGTTATTACGGGTCTCGTCCAGTGTATTGTTATTACGGGTCTCGTCCAGTGTGTTGTTATTACGGGTCTCATCTCGTACTGTTATTATGGGTCTCGTCCAGTGTGTTGTTATTACGGGTCTCGTCCAGTGTGTTGTTATTACGGGTCTCGTCCAGTGTGTTGTTATTACGGGTCTCGTCCAGTGTGTTGTCCAGTGTGTTGTTATTACGGGTCTCGTCCAGTGTGTTGTTATGACGGGTCTCGTCCAGTGTATTGTTATTACGGGTCTCACCTCGTATTGTTATTATGGGTCTCGTCCAGTGTGTTGTTATTACGGGTCTCATCTCGTATTGTTATTATGGGTCTCGTCCAGTGTATTGTTATTACGGGTCTCATCTCGTATTGTTATTACGGGTCTCATCTCGTATTGTTATTATGGGTCTCGTCCAGTGTATTGTTATTACGCGTCTCGTCCAGTGTATTGTTATTACGGGTCTCGTCCAGTGTATTGTTATTACGGGTCTCGTCCAGTGTGTTGTTATTACAGGTCTCGTCCAGTGTGTTGTTATTACGGGTCTCGTCCAGTGTGTTGTTATTACGGGTCTCGTCCATTGTGTTGTTATTACGGGTCTCGTCCAGTGTATTGTTATTACGGGTCTC
This sequence comes from Oncorhynchus mykiss, assembly GCF_013265735.2. Lineage (NCBI taxonomy): Eukaryota > Metazoa > Chordata > Actinopteri > Salmoniformes > Salmonidae > Oncorhynchus > Oncorhynchus mykiss. The sequence goes on from NC_048591.1 coordinate 35,691,753, forward strand.
GTCCAGTGTGTTGTTATTACGGGTCTCATCTCGTACTGTTATTATGGGTCTCGTCCAGTGTGTTGTTATTACGGGTCTCGTCCAGTGTGTTGTTATTACGGGTCTCGTCCAGTGTGTTGTTATTACGGGTCTCGTCCAGTGTGTTGTCCAGTGTGTTGTTATTACGGGTCTCGTCCAGTGTGTTGTTATTACGGGTCTCGTGTTGTTATTACGGGTCTCGTCCCGTGTGTTGTTATTACGGGTCTCATCTCGTATTGTTATTATGGGTCTCGTCCAGTGTGTTGTTATTACGGGTCTCGTCCAGTGTGTTGTTATTACGGGTCTCGTCCAGTGTGTTGCTATTACGGGTCTCGTCCAGTGTGTTGTTATTACGGGTCTCGTCCAGTGTATTGTTATTACGGGTCTCACCTCGTTTTGTTATTATGGGTCTCGTCCAGTGTGTTGTTATTACGGGTCTCATCTCGTATTGTTATTATGGGTCTCGTCCAGTGTATTGTTATTACGGGTCTCGTCCAGTGTGTTGTTATTACGGGTCTCATCTCGTATTGTTATTACGGGTCTCATCTCGTATTGTTATTATGGGTCTCGTCCAGTGTATTGTTATTACGGGTCTCGTCCAGTGTATTGTTATTACGGATCTCGTCCAGTGTATTGTTATTACGGGTCTCGTCCAGTGTGTTGTTATTACGGGTCTCATCTCGTATTGTTATTACGGGCCTCGTCCAGTGTATTGTTATTACGGGTCTCACCTCGTATTGTTATTATGGGTCTCGTCCAGTGTATTGTTATTACGGGTCTCGTCCAGTGTATTGTTATTACGGGTCTCGTCCAGTGTGTTGTTATTACGGGTCTCATCTCGTATTGTTATTACGGGTCTCGTCCAGTGTATTGTTATTACGGGTCTCGTCCAGTGTGTTGTTATTACGGGTCTCGTCCAGTGTGTTGTTATTACGGGTCTCATCCAGTGTGTTGTTATTACAGGTCTCGTCCATTGTGTTGTTATTACGGGTCTCGTCCAGTGTATTGTTATTACGGGTCTCGTCCAGTGTGTTGTTATTACGGGTCTCATCTCGTACTGTTATTATGGGTCTCGTCCAGTGTGTTGTTATTACGGGTCTCGTCCAGTGTGTTGTTATTACGGGTCTCGTCCAGTGTGTTGTCCAGTGTGTTGTTATTACGGGTCTCGTCCAGTGTGTTGTTATTACGGGTCTCGTCCAGTGTGTTGTTATGACGGGTCTCGTCCAGTGTATTGTTATTACGGGTCTCACCTCGTATTGTTATTATGGGTCTCGTCCAGTGTGTTGTTATTACGGGTCTCATCTCGTATTGTTATTATGGGTCTCGTCCAGTGTATTGTTATTACGGGTCTCGTCCAGTGTATTGTTATTACGGGTCTCGTCCAGTGTATTGTTATTATGGGTCTCGTCCAGTGTGTTGTTATTACGGGTCTCATCTCGTATTGTTATTACGGGTCTCATCTCGTATTGTTATTATGGGTCTCGTCCAGTGTATTGTTATTACGGGTCTCGTCCAGTGTGTTGTTATTACGGGTCTCGTCCAGTGTGTTGTTATTATGGGTCTCGTCCAGTGTGTTGTCCAGTGTGTTGTTATTACGGGTCTCGTCCAGTGTGTTGTTATTACGGGTCTCGTCCAGTGTGTTGTTATGACGGGTCTCGTCCAGTGTATTGTTATTACGGGTCTCACCTCGTATTGTTATTATGGGTCTCGTCCAGTGTGTTGTTATTACGGGTCTCATCTCGTATTGTTATTATGGGTCTCGTCCAGTGTATTGTTATTACGGGTCTCGTCCAGTGTATTGTTATTACGGGTCTCGTCCAGTGTATTGTTATTATGGGTCTCGTCCAGTGTGTTGTTATTACGGGTCTCATCTCGTATTGTTATTACGGGTCTCATCTCGTATTGTTATTATGGGTCTCGTCCAGTGTATTGTTATTACGCGTCTCGTCCAGTGTATTGTTATTACGGGTCTCGTCCAGTGTATTGTTATTACGGGTCTCGTCCAGTGTGTTGTTATTACGGGTCTCATCTCGTATTGTTATTACGGGTCTCGTCCAGTGTATTGTTATTACGGGTCTCGTCCAGTGTGTTGTTATTACAGGTCTCGTCCAGTGTGTTGTTATTACGGGTCTCGTCCAGTGTGTTGTTATTACGGGTCTCGTCCATTGTGTTGTTATTACGGGTCTCGTCCAGTGTATTGTTATTACGGGTCTCGTCCAGTGTGTTGTTATTACGGGTCTCATCTCGTACTGTTATTATGGGTCTCGTCCAGTGTGTTGTTATTACGGGTCTCGTCCAGTGTGTTGTTATTACGGGTCTCGTCCAGTGTGTTGTTATTACGGGTCTCGTCCAGTGTGTTGTCCAGTGTGTTGTTATTACGGGTCTCGTCCAGTGTGTTGTTATGACGGGTCTCGTCCAGTGTATTGTTATTACGGGTCTCACCTCGTATTGTTATTATGGGTCTCGTCCAGTGTGTTGTTATTACGGGTCTCATCTCGTATTGTTATTATGGGTCTCGTCCAGTGTATTGTTATTACGGGTCTCATCTCGTATTGTTATTACGGGTCTCATCTCGTATTGTTATTATGGGTCTCGTCCAGTGTATTGTTATTACGCGTCTCGTCCAGTGTATTGTTATTACGGGTCTCGTCCAGTGTATTGTTATTACGGGTCTCGTCCAGTGTGTTGTTATTACAGGTCTCGTCCAGTGTGTTGTTATTACGGGTCTCGTCCAGTGTGTTGTTATTACGGGTCTCGTCCATTGTGTTGTTATTACGGGTCTCGTCCAGTGTATTGTTATTACGGGTCTCGTCCAGTGTGTTGTTATTACGGGTCTCATCTCGTACTGTTATTATGGGTCTCGTCCAGTGTGTTGTTATTACGGGTCTCGTCCAGTGTGTTGTTATTACGGGTCTCGTCCAGTGTGTTGTTATTACGGGTCTCGTCCAGTGTGTTGTCCAGTGTGTTGTTATTACGGGTCTCGTCCAGTGTGTTGTTATTACGGGTCTCGTGTTGTTATTACGGGTCTCGTCCCGTGTGTTGTTATTACGGGTCTCATCTCGTATTGTTATTATGGGTCTCGTCCAGTGTGTTGTTATTACGGGTCTCGTCCAGTGTGTTGTTATTACGGGTCTCGTCCAGTGTGTTGCTATTACGGGTCTCGTCCAGTGTGTTGTTATTACGGGTCTCGTCCAGTGTATTGTTATTACGGGTCTCACCTCGTTTTGTTATTATGGGTCTCGTCCAGTGTGTTGTTATTACGGGTCTCATCTCGTATTGTTATTATGGGTCTCGTCCAGTGTATTGTTATTACGGGTCTCGTCCAGTGTGTTGTTATTACGGGTCTCATCTCGTATTGTTATTACGGGTCTCATCTCGTATTGTTATTATGGGTCTCGTCCAGTGTATTGTTATTACGGGTCTCGTCCAGTGTATTGTTATTACGGATCTCGTCCAGTGTATTGTTATTATGGGTCTCGTCCAGTGTGTTGTTATTACGGGTCTCATCTCGTATTGTTATTACGGGCCTCGTCCAGTGTATTGTTATTACGGGTCTCACCTCGTATTGTTATTATGGGTCTCGTCCAGTGTGTTGTTATTACGGGTCTCGTCCAGTGTGTTGTTATTACGGGTCTCGTCCAGTGTGTTGTTATTACGGGTCTCGTCCAGTGTGTTGTTATTACGGGTCTCGTCCAGTGTATTGTTATTACGGGTCTCACCTCGTATTGTTATTATGGGTCTCGTCCAGTGTGTTGTTATTACGGGTCTCATCTCGTATTGTTATTATGGGTCTCGTCCAGTGTATTGTTATTACGGGTCTCGTCCAGTGTATTGTTATTATGGGTCTCGTCCAGTGTGTTGTTATTACGGGTCTCATCTCGTATTGTTATTACGGGTCTCATCTCGTATTGTTATTATGGGTCTCGTCCAGTGTATTGTTATTACGGGTCTCGTCCAGTGTATTGTTATTACGGATCTCGTCCAGTGTATTGTTATTACGGGTCTCGTCCAGTGTGTTGTTATTACGGGTCTCATCTCGTATTGTTATTACGGGCCTCGTCCAGTGTATTGTTATTACGGGTCTCACCTCGTATTGTTATTATGGGTCTCGTCCAGTGTATTGTTATTGCGGGTCTCGTCCAGTGTATTGTTATTACGGGTCTCGTCCAGTGTGTTGTTATTACGGGTCTCATCTCGTATTGTTATTACGGGTCTCGTCCAGTGTATTGTTATTACGGGTCTCGTCCAGTGTGTTGTTATTACGGGTCTCGTCCAGTGTGTTGTTATTACGGGTCTCATCCAGTGTGTTGTTATTACAGGTCTCGTCCATTGTGTTGTTATTACGGGTCTCGTCCAGTGTATTGTTATTACGGGTCTCGTCCAGTGTGTTGTTATTACGGGTCTCATCTCGTACTGTTATTATGGGTCTCGTCCAGTGTGTTGTTATTACGGGTCTCGTCCAGTGTGTTGTTATTACGGGTCTCGTCCAGTGTGTTGTTATTATGGGTCTCGTTTAGTGTGTTGTCCAGTGTGTTGTTATTACGGGTCTCGTCCAGTGTGTTGTTATCACGGGTCTCGTCCAGTGTGTTGTTATTACGGGTCTCGTGTTGTTATTACGGGTCTCGTCCCGTGTGTTGTTATTACGGGTCTCATCTCGTATTGTTATTATGGGTCTCGTCCAGTGTGTTGTTATTACGGGTCTCGTCCACTGTGTTGTTATTACGGGTCACGTCCAGTGTGTTGTTATTACGGGTCTCGTTCAGTGTATTGTTATTACGGGTCTCGTCCAGCGTGTTGTTATTACGGGTCTCGTCCCATGTGTTGCTATTACGGGTCTCGTCCCGTGTGTTGTTATTACGTGTCTCGTCCAGTGTGTTGTTATTACGGGTCTCGTCTCGTATTGTTATTACGGGTCTCGTCCAGTGTATTGTTATTACGGGTCTCGTCCAGTGTGTTGTTATTACGGGTCTCGTCCAGTGTGTTGTTATTACAGGTCTCGTCCCATGTTTCTTATTACGGGTCTCGTCCCGTGTGTTGTTATTACGGGTGTCGTCCAGTGTATTGTTATTACGGGTCTCGTCCAGTGTGTTGTTATTACGGGTCTCATCTCGTATTGTTATTACGGGTCTCGTCCAGTGTGTTGTTATTACGGGTCTCGTCCAGTGTATTGTTATTACGGGTCTCGTCCAGTGTATTGTTATTACGGGTCTCATCTGGTATTGTTATTACGGGTCTCGTCCCCTGTATTGTTATTACGGGTCTCGTCCAGTGTATTGTTATTACGGGTCTCGTCCCGTGTGTTGTTATTACGGGTCTCGTCCAGTGTATTGTTATTACGGTTCTCGTCTAGTGTATCTATTAGAGGTTTACCCTCGCTCCTTTGTTTGGGTTACATCCCTGTGTTTTTGTATACATGTTTGTTTTGGGCTTCGTCCCTGTTCCTTTCAATGGCATGTTGTATTTTTGGATGGAGTATTAAAACCCCTATTTCGTATTCCTGCGCCTGTCTCCAATCATTTATACAACGTGACACACCCGCACAAAACACACACAACAAAAAAAACACACACACACAACAAAAATCACACACACACAACACAAAACACAACACAAAACACAAGCACACAACACAAAACACACCCACACAAAACACACCCACACACAACACAAAACACAAAACACACCCACACACAACACAAAACACACACACGCACAAAACACACACACGCACAAAGCATACACTAGGACTGCTAGCAGACATTTTTTTTCTGGGCTGAGCATGCATTATTCAGTAACAGGTTCATTAATGAGGCTCAGGCCTTCCTCAACCATTAGAGCACTGCAAAGTATTAACACAGACTCATCAGATCAACCACTGCATTAACTGGGCCACAGCACTTAACATGATCACCATTCCTCAGATATTAGTTATAAGCCCTCACAGCTTTATCTGCAAAGTACAAACATAATTAGCTCAACTGTACCACGAACTTGACCTTTAATTGCCTCAACTCTAGCCTCAACCACTGCATCGAAACAACATTTGCAGCACATCTCTCAGACACAAAAAAACAACCACCAATTAAATCAACCAATTTAACTGTCAGGGTCACCGAAGGTCACAGTCCAGACTCTATGATCACACAACCACAGCAGAGCTGAATTAACACAGTCACACACGGACCAATTACATGTGTTACATTTGAGTCGTTTAGCAGACGCTCTTATCCAGAGCGACTAGGTTTAAGTGCTTTGCTCAAGGGCATATAAACAGATTGTTCACCTAGTCAGCTTGGGGACACAAACCATTGACCTTTCAGATATTGGCCCAAAAGCTCTTAACCGCTAGGCTACTTGCCACCCTATTAGGAGAGAGAGCTCTAGGGACACTCCAATTAGGAGAAAGAGCTCTATGGACACTCCTATTAGGAGAGAGACCTTTATGGACATTCCTATTAGGAGAGAGAGCTCTATGGACAATCCAATTAGGATAGAGAGATCTATGAACACTCATATTAAAACAGAGAGCTCTATGGACACTCATATTAGTCGAGAGAGAGCTCTATGGACGTTCCTATAAGGAGAGAGAGAGAGAGAGATTTATGGACACTCATATTAAGTGCATTGTGCTGAGTGTTATACCTAATGTCTGACACCAACCCCACTGTGACAACACCAGCTAACCCCACTGTGACTACACCATTTAGCCCCTGTGACTACAACAGTTAACACCACAATGGCTACACCATTTAACCCCACTGTGACTACACCAGTTAACCCCACTGTGACTACACCAGTTAACCCCACTGTGACTACACCTGTTAACCCCACTGTTAAACCAGCTAAAACCACTTTGACCACACCAGTTAACCCCACTGCGGCATCACCAGTTAACCTCGCTGTAAAACAAGCTAACACCACTGTGACTACACCAGCTAACCCCCCTGTGACTACACCGGTTACCCCACTGTAAAACCAGCTAACACTACTGTGACTACACCAGCTAACCACTGTCATGACATTGGCCTGGGGGATAGGTTTATGACATGATGATGATGTCATAAATACCTCTTCCCCCCTTTTTCCTCTCTCTACCCTATTGAGGTTACATTTGTAAAACCCTTGGTTAACATAGAGATTCTGGGAACATCAGAAGGTGGGGGGAAATGAACTATATTCTGGTAATCCGAACAATTGAACATATGCGGTGGTACTTAATGAATATGATGTCAGTTCGGTTGTCATCTGAGACATTCTCATCAATGATAAGATGACAAACTCTACAGTGGAGGCTACACATCAGAGTTATCGGATTCACGAGGATATGAGGGCGACGGTCCTATGTCAGAATGGTTCAGAACGAAGCCAACATCAGCATGAGCTTTGGTTGCGAATGGTATGAACTTTGAACTCTTATTCACTACAGAAGTGATACCTCCTAGCTGTTGAGCTCGTGACCGCAGCTGCAAACGCAGGTTAGGAAGGAACAGACAGAGTATTCCGTCTATCACACAGCGACGTTACTACAACGTATCCAATTAACAACCAGAGACATTCTTTAAAGGTCAAAGGACTCAGTTTGGCAACACGGCTTTCCATCTACCACCAACCAACTGAAGCGCAGCTCAGAGTAAATATTTATTGCATCCTTTTCCAAATGGGCGGTAATTTAGAATGCATAAGATACTGTATTTACGATAGCACAGCTTCGCCTTTGTTCCTGTCTTCCCGCTCTTTCACTCAACCCAGCCCCTTTTCCTTTGTGTAACAAGCTGTCATATCTGTTCCGCCCGCTAGGGACGTTTTCCTTTATGACGTAATTTGTAATCAAGTTATGATTAATTGTGTGTATGTGAATTCTGTGTGATTAGTTAGGTATTTAGTAAATAAATAATGAAACACAATTTTGCATTGCTGATTCAAATTGTTAGCCAGGATTCTTGCAGATAACCAAGAATTTACAACTTTCAGATGAGACTGAATTGAGGCTGATTGATATCGACTGCTATGGATGTAAAATATTACTAGGTCTTTAAGAGTTTATTCGGAAGATAACAGATCTATAATATTAATTTGTGGTGCGCGACTCTAGCTAATTACATTTACATGATTAGCTCAATCAGGTAATATTAATTACGGATAAATTATTTTATGAAATAGCATGTCATATCAATTAATCAGGCAGAGCCAAAAACACGACACCCCACTGTGACTACACCCGTTAACCCCACTGTGACTGCACCAGTTAACCCCACTGTGACTACACCAGCTAACCCCACTGTGACAACACCAGTTAACCCCACTGTGACAACACCAGTTAACACCACTGTAAAACCAGCGAACACAAAGGTGACTACATCACCCTCCTGTGACCACACCAGATAACCCCACTGTGACTACACCAGTTAACCCCACTTTAAATCAAGCTAACACATCTGTGACTACACCAGTTAACACCACTTTGACTACACCAGTTAACCCCACTGTGACTACACCAGTTAATCACACTGTAAAACCAGCTAACCCCACTGTGACTGCACCAGTTAATCACACTGTAAAACCAGCTAACACCACTGTGACTACACCATTTAACCCCACTGTGACTACAGCAGATAACATTGATGACTGTCCTACACTAACCACACTGTGACTACACCAGTTAACCCCAAAGTGACTACACCAGTTTACCCCACTGTAACAACCAGTTAACATCACTGTGACTTCACCAGTTAACCCCACTGTGACTACACCAGCTAACCCTAGTTTGACTACACCAGTTAACACTACTGTGACTACACCGTTTAACCCCACTATGACTACACGAGCTAACCCCAATTTGACTACACTAGCTAATCCAACAGTCAAACCAGCTAACACTACTGTGACTATACCATTTAACCTTACCTTGACTACATCAGATAACAGTGATGACTGTCCTACACTAATCCCACTGTGACCACCTCAGTTAACCCCACTGTGACTACATCAGCTACCCCAACTGTAAATCAAGCTAACACATCTGTGACTTCACCAGCTAACCCCACTGGGACTACACTAGTTAACCCCACTGTAAAACCAGCTAACCCCACTGCGACTACACCAGTTAACCCCACTATGACTACACCCGTTAACACCACTGTGACTACACCAGCTAACCCCACTGTGACTACAACAGTTTGACCCCCCTGTGACTACACCAGTTAATCCCACTGTAAAACCAGCTAACCCCACTGTGACTACACCAGCTAACCCCACTGTGACTACACCAGCTAACCACACTTTGACTACACCAGCTAACCCCACTGTGACTACACCAGTTAACCCCACTGTGACTACACCAGCTAACCCCACTGTGACTACACCAGCTAACCCCACTGTGACTACACCAGCTAACCCCACTGTGACTACATCAGCTACCCCAACTGTAAATCAAGCTAACACATCTGTGACTTCACCAGCTAACCCCACTGTGACTACACCAGCTAACCCCACTGTCCAACACCAACCCCACTGTGACTACATCAGCAAACACCAGCTAACAGTGCTGCATATCAGTACACTCAACTCTAAGCGCACTCAAACTCTTGAGAGACTCACACAGGTGGACCACTCAAAACTACAGTATGTTCTATCCACCCCATCTCTGGTGTGCCCTTGAGTTGTTGTATATGGGTCTGTCAGAGCTGTCGTCTTTGCTGATGTGTTCGATTAAAGCCTTAAAGAGAACGTACACACACTGCTTTCCTGGTGGGACACTTCTCTTTGTGAACTAAAATAGAGAGAGACAGAGTCTCTACAGACACACACCGTTCTCTGTGGAGTTGTCTGTCTGGGCTGAGAGGTTCTGTAGAGCTGTCTGTCTGGGCTGAGAGGTTCTGTGGAGTTGTCTGTCTGGGCTGAGAGGTTCTGTGGAGTTGTCTGTCTGGGCTGAGAGGTTCTGTGGAGTTGTCTGGCTGGGCTGAGAGGTTCTGTGGAGTTGTCTGTCTGGGCTGAGAGGTTCTGTGGAGCTGTCTGTCTTGGCTGAGAGGTTCTGTGGAGTTGTCTGTCTGGGCTGAGAGGTTCTGTGGAGTTGTCTGTCTGGGCTGAGAGGTTCTGTCGAGTCGTCTGTCTGGGCTGAGAGGTTCTGTGGAGTTGTCTGTCTGGGCTGAGAGGTTCTGTGGAGTTGTCTGTCTGGGCTGAGAGGTTCTGTGGAGCTGTCTGTCTGGGCTGAGAGGTTCTGTGGAGCTGTCTGTCTGGGCTGAGAGGTTCTGTCGAGTCGTCTGTCTGGGCTGAGAGGGAGTGATGAGGGACCAGTCTATTGGCTGGGGTGAGATAGAAGTGATCTGTTCTATGAAGACGCTGCCTCAAATGGGACTGTCACTCAAACTAAGGCTGGAGGCTCTCTCTCTCTCTCTCTCTCTCTCTCTCTCTCTCTCTCTCTCTCTCTCTCTCAATTCAATTCAATTAAATTCAAGGGCTTTATTGGCATGGGAAACATGTGTTAACATGGCCAAAGCAAGTGAGGTAGACAACATCTCTCTCTCTACCTCCCCATTGTTTCTCTCACATTCCCCCTCCTATCAGTTTGATCCTGTCCTCATCTTTCTCTAGCTCCTTCCTTCTCTTCCCTTTCACTGCCTCTTTCTGTTTTCTTAATATTTCCTTGTTAATTCTACCAGATCTCATCTCCCCTCCCTCTTGCTCATCTCACCTCCTCTTCCTCCTCTCCCCTCATCTCTCCTCCTTCCTCCTCTTCCCTCCTCTTCCTCCTCCTTTGAATAGTTACTAAAACATATCTTTATTTAGAAAGGAAAGGTCTATATCTCTTCCTGCCTCATGTATTTCTCTTTCTTTCTCTCAGAGGAGAGTAAATATTCAGAACTACAACAAAACTCAAACTCTCGTGTCTTTTGTCTACTCTCATGTCTGTGGTGTGTGTGTGTGTGTGTGTGTGTGTGTGTGTGTGTGTGTGTGTGTGTGTGTGTGTGCGTGTGCGTGTGCGTGTGTGCGTGTGTGTGTGTGTGTGTGCGTCTGTGCGTGTGTGCGTGTGTGTGTGTGTTGGAGAACAAAAGGAAAACTTCAGAGCGTTTCATCTCAAAGCCTGACCTTTCCACTCCGCCCTTACCCAGCATTCCCTCTGCTCCAACGTGATGCCCATGCAGAGGGTTGCTGCTCTCTCCACACACACACACACACACACACACACACACACACACACGAGAACTGCTTGACCAGAGGATGCCTGTTATTAAACTCCCCTTCATGACAATACTTCATTAACTGTGTGTGCGTGGGTGTGTCTGCATGTGGATTGCCGATCAATTGACAGAAGGAAAAAGAGAAGAGAGAAAGGGAGTGAGGGAGTGAGAAAAAGAGAGAAGAACTGACACATTGACAGGAAGTGGGGAGAGAGAAGCCACACCAGACAGCAGCAACACCTGGAACCTGTCACACCAACAGACATCACCTTAACCACAGCTACTAACAACCTCTCTCACCCCCCCCCCCCATGTCCTCCACCCTCTCCTATCTCATTCCCCCATCTCCACCCTCTCCTCCACACTCTCTCCCCCATCTCCTCCACCCTCTCCTCCACACTCTCTCCCCCATCTCCTCCACACTCTTTCCCCCATCTCCTCCACCCTCTCCTCCACACTCTCTCCCCCATCTCCTCCACACTCTCCTCCACACTCTCTCCCCCATCTCCTCCAGCACCTCCTCCACTCTCTCTCTCTCTCTCTCACCATCTCCTCCATCCTCTCTCCCCCATCTCCTCCACCCACTCCTCCACACTCTTTCTCTCTGCCCATCTCCCCCCTCTCTCCCCCATCTCCTCCATCCTCTCTCCACACTTTCTCCCCCCATCTCCTCCATCATCTCCTCTCTCTCCTCCACTCTCTCCCTCCCCTCTCTTTCTTAGAGGACAGAGGGATAGTGTTAACCTCATGGTAATGTAATCCAGTGTTTCCTCTATGTTAATGTGCGGCCGGCAACAGATGGACTGAGCTGAGAGGTTAAATCAGATACTGTCTGTCCTCCAGCCTTATCTATTGACTGATACACACACACACACACACACACACCAGAGGAGGCTCCTAAAGGGAGGACGTCTCATAATAATGGTGGAAACGGAGCAAATAGAATGTGTTTGATGTATTTGATATCGTTCCACCTATTCAGCTCCTACCACAATCCCGATCTCCCCAATTAAGGTGCCACCGACCTCCTTTGAAACACACACGACTGCCCTGTCAGCAGACATCTTATTCTGTACATCACCAGTCCTTGGCTGCTGTGTATGCATGTGTGTGTTCTTACATTGAAGAGAGAGTGGCAGATGTACTCATACACCGTGCTTTTCAGACTGGCCTCCTGTGGATCGGTGATAGAGAGATGGATGAGAGCTGTCAATTGCACTGTAAAACAAACGAGAGTCACACACACTCTGTAACCTTCATGGCATTTTGATTTATGGATGGATACCTCACCAGTGTCAGTGTTGAGGATGAGAAAATAGAGATAGTTAAAGGTTTAAAAAATATAAAAGATAGTTTGTCGAACCTATCCAACCCCCCAAAAATACAGTCTTTCAGTCTCTCATATCTCCAGTCTCTTAATATCCCCTCAAATACTCCTGCTCTCTTCGCCTGTTTAGAAAACACGCCTCAACCCATTACTCTGCGTCTCTCTCTCTCTCTGCCCCCCCCCTCTCTCTCTCTCTCTCTCTCTCTCTATCTCTCTCTCTCTACCTCTCTCTCTCTCTCTCTCTCTCTCTCTCTCTGTCCCTCTCTCTCCTCTCTCTACCCCTTCAACTCCAGTGCACGGACAGAACTAATTATCCTCAAACACACACACACATACACACAGCCCTATGGTTGAAGTTATCCTTGAAGTGGTGGCTGGGTTGGGGGCTGGCAGTCAAGCTACCTTCAAATCCATTCTCTATGACCCCAGTATCTCTCCTCATCTCTATCTCATATTGCCTTCATATCCATTCTCTATGACCCCAGTATCAACACTGTCCCTTCAACACTGTCCCACATTCCTAAAGGTTATTCATGTATAGACGTTTATTAGTAGTGTGTTGTTGGAGTGTGAGAAGCTGTGTTTATGTGTGGTTGATTGGGAGGGTTGAGAGGTCAGCTATACCCCCAGAGTTCTGAGAACATCTGCCAATCAGAGTGCATACACACACACACACACACACACACACACACACGCACACACACGCACACACATGCACACACACACACACACACACCCAAACAACTGGGAATATGTGTGTCTGTGTATAGAGCCCTCCTGATCCCACTACCCCACCATGAATACACCCAGCCCTCCTGATCCCATTACCCCACCATGAATAAACCCAGTCCCTCCTGATCCCATTACCCCACCATGATTACACCCAGTCCCTCCTGATCCCATTACCCCATCATGAATACACCCAGTCCCTCCTGATCCCATTACCCCACCATGAATACACCCAGTCCCTCCTGATCCCATTACCCCATCATGAATAAACCCAGTCCCTCCTGATCCCATTACCCCATCATGAATAAACCCAGTCCCTCCTGATCCCATTACCCCACCATGAATACACCCAGTCCCTCCTGATCCCATTACCCCACCATGAATACACCCAGTCCCTCCTGATCCCATTACCCCATCATGAATACACCCAGTCCCTCCTGATCCCATTACCCCACCATGAATACACCCAGTCCCTCCTGATCCCATTACCCCATCATGAATAAACCCAGTTCCTCCTGATCCCATTACCCCATCATGAATAAACCCAGTCCCTCCTGATCCCATTACCCCACCATGAATACACCCAGTCCCTCCTGATCCCATTACCCCCACCATGAATACACCCAGTCCCTCCTGATCCCATTACCGCACCATGAATACACCCAGTCCCTCCTGATCCCATTACCCCACCAGGAATACACCCAGTCCCTCCTGATCCCATTACCCCACCAGGAATACACCCAGTCCCTCCTGATCCCATTACCCCATCATGAATACACCCAGTCCCTCCTGATCCCATTACCCCACCATGAATACACCCAGTCCCTCCTGATCCCATTACCCCACCATGAATACACCCAGTCTCTCCTGATCCCATTACCCCATCATGAATACACCCAGTCCCTCCTGATCCCATTACCCCACCATGAATACACCCAGTCCCTCCTGATCCCATTACTCCATCATGAATAAACCCAGTCCCTCCTGATCCCATTATCCCACCATGAATACACCCAGTCCCTCCTGATCCCATTACCCCACCAGGAATACACCCAGTCCCTCCTGATCCCATTACCCCACCAGGAATACACCCAGTCCCCAGACATAAGAAGTGAAGAGAGGAGCAATAGAGGAGGGAGGAGATGGTCTGATGGGAGGAGAGGGGTGTGAATGGAGGAGACGAGAGGGTCTGATGGGAGGAGAGGAAAGGGGTCTGATGGGAGGAGAGGGGTCTGATGGGAGGAGAGGAGAGTGGTCTGAATGATGGAGAGGGGTCTGATTGGAGGAGAGGAGTTTGATGAGAGGAGAGGGGTCTGATGAGAGGAGAGGGGCCTGATGAGAGGAGAAGGGTCTGATGAGAGGAGAGGAGTCTGATGAGAGGAGAGGGGTCTGATGAGAGGAGAAGGGTCTGATGAGAGGAGAGGGGCCTGATGAGAGGAGAGTGTCCTGATGAGAGGAGAAGGGTCTGATGAGAGGAGAGGGGCCTGATGAGAGGAGAGGGGTCTGATGAGAGGAGAAGGGTCTGATGAGAGGAGAGTGTCCTGATGAGAGGAGAAGGGTCTGATGAGAGGAGAAGGGTCTGATGAGAGGAGAGGGGCCTGATGAGAGGAGAGGGGCCTGATGAGAGGAGAAGGGTCTGATGAGAGGAGAGGGGTCTGATTGGTGGTGAGGGGTCTGATGAGAGGAGAGGGGTCTGATGGAAGGAGAGGGGTCTGGTGAGAGGAGAGGAGTCTGATTGGTGGTGAGGGGTCTGATGAGAGGAGAGGGGTCTGATTGGTGGTGATGGGTCTGATGAGAGGAGAGGGGTCTGATGGAAGGAGAGGGGTCTGATGATAGGAGAGGGGTCTGATGAGATGAGAGGAGTCTAATGAGAGGAGAGGGGCCTGATGAGAGGAGAGGGGCCTGATGAGAGGAGAGGGGCCTGATGAGAGGAGAGGGGCCTGATGAGAGGAGAGGGGCCTGATGAGAGCAGAGGGGTCTGATGAGAGGAGAAGGGTCTGATGAGAGGAGAGGGGTCTGATGAGAGGAGAGGAGTCTGATGAGAGGAGAGGGGTCTGATGAGAGGAGAGGAGTCTGATGAGAGGAGAGGAGTCTGATGAGAGGAGAGGGGCCTGATGAGAGGAGAGGAGTCTGATGAGAGGAGAGGGGCCTGATGAGAGGAGAGGGGCCTGATGAGAGGAGAGGGGCCTGATGAGAGGAGAGGGGCCTGATGAGAGGAGAGGGGCCTGATGAGAGGAGAGGGGCCTGATGAGAGGAGAGGGGCCTGATGAGAGCAGAGGGGCCTGATGAGAGGAGAATGGTCTGTAGATGAGGGGAGAGGAGGAAGAGGAGGAAGAGGAGAAAGAGGGGAGGGAGGGTGGGAGAGGGAATGGAGAGGAGGAAGAGGGAGGGGAGATGAGGGAAGAGGAGGGAGGGGAGATGATTAAGAGGGAGGGGAGAGGAGATCTGGTGGAATGAACAAGAAAGGGTGAGAAAATAATAGGAAATTGGAGATTCAGTGAAAGGGGAGAGAAGGAAGGAGCGCGAGAGAGATGAGGACAGGATGAAACTGATAGGAGGGGGAATGTGAGAGAAACAATGGGGAGGTGCGTGTGTGAAAGGGGGGAAATCAGAGAGAGAGAGATAAAGGGGAGAGAAGAGTCAGACCTGGTGACACACTGCCCCCTAGAGGAATAATTATATTTACTCACATGCTCGTACAGAGTTACACATACACGCGCACACACACAGACACACACTTGAGCACACATCAACTCCCTATCACATCTCAACAAAGGCCAAAAGAAACCCACAATTAAAACCAACATTGCTGTGGGCAAAGAGTTCTGTTAGTATTACCATTCTCTGTAATTGGCTGTAAAGTATAATGTGTGACTCAATGTCCTCAGGGTTAATTGAGTTGATAGAGACACTTCTCATTGAAAACAAAAACAGACAGACAGACAGACAGACAGACCGAGTATCCATTTAGTTTCACCATCCTGAATTGATTCCTCTCTTTAATCACACTTTCCATTCCTCCGTCTCTCCATCTTTCTCCCTCTCGTGCACCCTGCCTCCCTCAATCAATCTCTCTCACTCAGTCTTTTCTCCAATCACTCTCTCTCTCTCTCTCTCTCTGTCTGTCACGTCCTGACCTTAGTTCCTTTTTTATGTCTCTGTTTTAGTTTGGTCAGGGCGTGAGTTGGGGTGGGCATTCTATGTTTTTGTTCTATGTTTTGTATTTCTGCTTTTGGCCTGGTATGGTTCCCAATCAGAGGCAGCTGTCAATCATTGTCTCTGATTGAGAACCATACTTAGGCAGCCTGTGTTCCCACTATGATTTGTGGGTAGTTGTTTTCTGTCTCATCTCTCTTTCACCCCTCCCTCTCTGAGTGTTCCATCTGTCCTGACTGACCCCAGACTCTGCAATTTTCCTGGAATTGGTTCATGTATTCTCCTCTGTCATTCACACGTACCAGTTTGGGGTGAGGTGTTCAAACCCTATGGGAGGTTGATGCGGAGGTTTACAGCTCAGTGTGTGAGAGGAAGTTTGTGCACCCGTGCGTATGTGTACTTGGTCAACAGAGGCCTGGAGTCTGCGTGACTCCCTCAGTGAGTATTCTATGAGGGCGCTGCTAGACTTAGTCTGGTTCAGAGAGTCGATCAGCCCCGTATTCTCCAGAACATTCCCCTGAGCTGTAGCCAAAGTATAGACACAAGAGAAAAGGCATGAGGAGAGAGAGAGAGAGAGAGAGAGAGAGAGGTAGAGAGAAATCGAGAGGAGGGCAGCAGAAGTCGGGGGAATCAGCGTAAAGTGACATTGTGTTGTGTTCTGACTGAAGTGACTGAGACGTGGACATTTTGTGCATAATGAGGAATTGGAATGATTGTGTACCTAATGGCAGTGACGCGTGTCAGAATATGACCAGGCAGATCTAATCAGATACTGTATATTATAGTAGTAAATATAAACACAACATGTAAAGTGTTGGTCCCATGTTTCATGAGCTGAAATAAAAGATCCCAGAAATGTTCCATATGCACAAAAAGCTTCTTTCCCTCAAATTTTGTTCACACATTTGTTAACATCCTATTAGTAAGCATTTGTCCTTTGCCAAGATAATCCATCCACCTGACAGGTGTTGCATATCAAAAAGCTGACTAAACTGCATGATCATTACACAGGTGCACCTTGTGCTGGGGACAGTAAAAGATGATTCTAAAATGTGCAGTGTTGTCACATGACACAATGCCACAGATGTCTGAAGTTGAGGGAGTGTGAAATTGCCATGCTGACTGCAGAAATATCCACCAGAGCTGTTGCCAGATAATTTAATATTAATTTCCCTACCATAAGCCAGACTGTCATTTTAGAGAATTTGGCAGTACATCCAACTGGTCTCACAACATCTGTAACCACGCCAACCCAGGACCTCCACATCCTGCTTCCTCACCTGCGGGATCATCTGAGACCAGCCACCCGGGCAGATGATGAAACTGTGGAATTGCACAATCGAAGAATTCAGTCAGAAGGGAAACTCAGGGAAGCTCACTTGCTTGCTCGTCCTCCTCCCCAGGGTCTTGACCTGACTGCAGTTTGGCGTCGTAACCGACTTCAGTGGGCAGATGCTCACCTTCGATGGCCACTGTCACACTGGTGAAGTGTGCTCTTCACGGATGAATCCTGGTTTCAACTGTAGCAGGCAGATGGCAGACAGTGTGTATGTTGTCGTGTGGGCGAGCAGTTTGCTGATGTATAGATGTCAACGTTGTGAACAGAGTCCTGGCGGTGCTTTGGATCGATGTGTACGACAGCGTGTTCAATCAATCAATCAAATGTATTTATAAAGCCCTTCTTAAATCAGCTGATATGTCAAAGTGCTGTACAGAAACCCAGCCTAAAACACCAAACAACAAGCAATGCAGGTTTAGAAGCACGGTGGTTAGGAAAAACTCCATGAAAGGCCCGAACCTGAGAAGACACCTAGAGCGGAACCAGGCTATGAGGGGTGGCCAGTCCTCTTCTGGCTGTGCCGGGTGGAGATTATAACAGAACATGGCCAACATAGTTTGACTAAGTGTGTTTGGATTGCATAAAGACTCTTCTAGCGTGTGTGTGTGTGTTTGAGTGTATGTGTTTGGGTGTGTGTGTGTGTGTGTGTGTGTGTGTGTGTGTGTGTGTGTGTGTGTGTGTGTGTGTGTGTGTGTGTGTGTGTGTGTGTGTGTGTGTGTGTTATTTATTTAACTTGCTCCTTCGCACCCCATTATCTCTGCTTGGACATTCATCTTCTGCACATCTACCACTCCAGTGTTTAATTACTATATTGTAATTACCTTGCCACTATGGCCTATTTATTGCCTTACCTCCCTTATCTCAACTCATTTGCCCACACTGTATATAGATTTTTCTACTGTATTATTGACTGTATGTTTGTTTTACTCCATGTGTAACTCTGTGTTGTTGTTTGTGTCGCACTGCTTTGCTTTATCTTGGCCAGGTCGTAGTTGTAAATGAGAACTTGTTCTCAACTAGACTACCTGGTAAAATAAAGGTGAAATAAATCAAATATGGTGTGTGTGTCCCTCTAACAGTGTGACTAGCTGTGTGTGTGTGTGTGTGTGTGTGTGTGTGTGTGTGTGTGTGTGTGTGTGTGTGTGTGTGTGTGTGTGTGTGTGTATTTGGGTGTATTTGTGTGTATGTATTTGTGTTTGCGTGTGTGTGTGTCCCTCTAACAGAGTGGCTAGCTGGACCTTCTTGTCCTCCTCCTGCTGTAACAGACGGTCCTCTTTGTCTTAAACTCCGGCTTCTCCAACTGAATGTTCAGAGCTCGGAGCTAACATACACACACGCACGCACGCACACACACACACACACACACACACACACACACACAAAACGGATGGTCTGATTAACCAAATTAACACCAAGAGAAAGTCATCAGTGTGAAGTAATAAAGCAAAGGTACTGTGTGTTAACTGTCCCCATAGATGAGCTCTGGTGGTGGTGAAGTTGACCTCAGTGAAGACAGAAGCCGCGTCGGGAAAGAGCTATGAAGAGGGAGGGGTTGCACGTGGCCAGGAACAGACGGAACTCATAATAATCTATCACTTTGTCACCTACCAGAACCACGGACCACAGACCTGGAGAGATGGAGAGGAGAGGGAGAGATGGAGAGGAGAGGAGAGGGAGAGGAGAGGGAGAGGAGATGGAGAGGAGAGGGAGAGATGGAGAGGAGAGGGGAGGGAGATGTCTCTGTCTCTCTCCCACACTCTCTGTCTCCCTCCCTTTCTGTCTCCCTCCCTCTCCGTCTCCCTCTCTGTCTCCCTCTCTCTCTGTCTTCCTATCTCTCTGTCTCTCTCATTCTGTCTCCCTCCCTCTGTCTCTCTTCCTCTCTTTCTCCCTCTCTGTCTCACTCCATTTGTCTCTCTCCTTCTTTGTCGCTCTCCCTCTCCGTCACTCTCCTTCTCCGTCTCCTTCTCTCTCCGTCTCCCTCCCTCTTTTATCCTCCAATAGATGGATGATCCCCCTCTTTCCCTCCAATGGATGAATGATCCCCCTCTTTCCCTCCAATGGATGAATGATCCCCCTCTTTTCCTGCAATGGATGAATGATCCCCCTCTTTCCCTCCAATGGATGAATGATCCCCCTCTTTCCCTCCAATGGATGAATGATCCCCCTCTTTCCCTCCAATGGATGGATGATCCCCCTCTTTCCCTCCAATGGATGAATGATCCCCCTCTTTCCCTCCAATGGATGGATGATCCCCCTCTTTCCCTCCAATGGATGAATGATCCCCCTCTTTCCCTCCAATGGATGAATGATCCCCCTCTTTCCCTCTAATGGATGAATGATCCCCCTCTTTGCCTCCAATGGATGAATGATCCCCCTCTTTCCCTCCAATGGATGGATGATCCACATCTTTCCCTCCAATGGATGAATGATCCCACTCTTTCCCTCCAATTTTTGAATGATCCCCCTCTTTCCCTCCAATGGATGAATGATCCCCCTCTTTCCCTCCAATGGATGAATGATCCCCCTCTTTCCCTCCAATGGATGAATGATCCCCCTCTTTCCCTCCAATGGATGAATGATCCCACTCTTTCCCTCCAATGGATGGATGATCCCCCTCTTTCCCTCCAATGGATGAACTACCATTTAACCTTCTGTCTCTTCCGCTCCTTCACTTCATCTCTGCTTCTTGCCTTTTTAATAAATGAACGTGTGTGAAAACACATGTAGCGTGTCATTTGGTAAAAGCATGTTCACTTGACCATGGCATTTCCATGTTCGACAAGACATGTTCATATTTCAGCTGAAACTTGAAAACACACACACACTGTCCATGTGAGTGAGGAAGGATAACCAGTGTGATATGTGTCATTGTTATGACTAGTTGTTGTATAAGTGATGAGTATGGAGTTTGATGGGGAGTCTGGCTTTAACAGGTCTTAAACACTCAGTTGACTCATGGATGTCTGATGTCTTTGGGCACCATAGTAACTGAATGATTGGAACATGAGCACTTCCTGTACCTGAGTTTACACACATCATCGTGGCGTTTGTAGTCTCTCCCTGTCATCATAGTGTGTGTAGACTCACCCTGTCATCATAGTGTTTGTAGTCTCACCCTGTCATCATAGTGTGTGTAGACTCACCCTGTCATCATAGTGTGTGTAGACTCACCCAGTCATTATAGTGTGTTTAAAATCTCCCTGTCATCATAGTGTGTGTAGACTCACCCTGTCATCATAGTGTGTGTAGACTCACCCTGTCATCATAGTGTGTGTAGACTCACCCTGTCATCATAGTGTGTGTAGACTCACCCTGTCATCATAGTGTGTGTAGACTCACCCTGCCATCATAGTGTGTGTAGACTCACCCTGTCATCACAGTGTGTGTAGACTCACCCTGTCATCATAGTGTGTGTAGACTCACCCTGTCATCATAGTGTGTTTAAACTCACCCTGTCATCATAGTGTGTGTAGACTCACCCTGTCATCACAGTGTGTGTAGACTCACCCTGTCATCAGTGTGTGTAGACTCACCCTGCCATCATAGTGTGTGTAGACTCACCCTGTCATCATAGTGTGTTTAAACTCTCCCTGTCATCATAGTGTGTGTAGACTCACCCTGTAATCATAGTGTGTGTAGTCTCACCCTGTCATCATAGTGTGTTTAAACTCTCCCTGTCATCACAGTGTGTGTAGACTCACCCTGTCATCAGTGTGTGTAGTCTCACCCTGTCATCATAGTGTTTAAACTCTCCCTGTCATCATAGTGTGTAGACTCACCCTGTCATCATAGTGTGTTTAAACTCTCCCTGTCATTAGTGTGTTTAAACTCACCCTGTCATCATAGTGTGTGTAGACTCACCCTGTCATCATAGTGTGTTTAAACTCACCCTGTCATCATAGTGTGTGTAGACTCACCCTGTCATCATAGTGTGTGTAGACTCACCCTGTCATCATAGTGTGTGTAGTCTCACCCTGTCATTATAGTGTGTGTAGTCTCACCCTTTCATTATAGTGTGTGTAGTCTCACTCTGTCATCATAGTGTGTGTAGCCTCACCCAGTCATCATAGTGTGTGTAGTCTCAACCAGTCATTATAGTGTGTGTAGCCTCACCCAGTCATCATAGTGTGTGTAGTCTCACCCTGTCATTATAGTGTGTGTAGTCTCACCCTTTCATTATAGTGTGTGTAGTCTCACTCTGTCATCATAGTGTGTGTAGCCTCACCCAGTCATCATAGTGTGTGTAGTCTCAACCAGTCATTATAGTGTGTGTAGCCTCACCCAGTCATCATAGTGTGTGTAGTCTCACCCAGTCATTATAGTGTGTGTAGCCTCACCCAGTCATCATAGTGTGTGTAGTCTCACCCAGTCATTATAGTGTGTGTAGACTCACCCTGTCATCATAGTGTGTGTAGTCTCACCCAGTCATTATAGTGTGTGTAGACTCACCCTGTCATCAGTGTGTGTAGTCTCACCCTGTCATCATAGTGTGTGTAGTCTCACCCTGTCAGCATAGTGTGTGTAGTCTCACCCTGTCATCATAGTGTGTGTAGTCTCACCCTGTCATCATAGTGTGTGTAGACTCACCCTGTCAGCATAGTGTGTGTAGTCTCAACCAGTCATCATAGTGTGTGTAGTCTCACCCTGTCATCATAGTGTGTGTAGACTCACCCTGTCATCATAGTGTGTTTAAACTCACCCTGTCATCATAGTGTATGTAGACTCACCCTGTCATCATAGTGTGTGTAGACTCACCCTGTCATCATAGTGTGTGTAGTCTCACCCTGTCATTATAGTGTGTGTAGTCTCACCCTGTCATTATAGTGTGTGTAGTCTCACCCTTTCATTATAGTGTGTGTAGTCTCACTCTGTCATCATAGTGTGTGTAGCCTCATCCAGTCATCATAGTGTGTGTAGTCTCAACCAGTCATTATAGTGTGTGTAGCCTCACCCAGTCATCATAGTGTGTGTAGTCTCACCCAGTCATTATAGTGTGTGTAGCCTCACCCAGTCATCATAGTGTGTGTAGTCTCACCCAGTCATTATAGTGTGTGTAGACTCACCCTGTCATCATAGTGTGTGTAGTCTCACCCAGTCATTATAGTGTGTGTAGACTCACCCTGTCATCATAGTGTGTCTAGTCTCACCCAGTCATTATAGTGTGTGTAGACTCACCCTGTCATCATAGTGTGTTTAGTCTCACCCTGTCATCATAGTGTGTGTAGTCTCACCCTGTCATCATAGTGTGTGTAGACTCACCCTGTCAGCATAGTGTGTGTAGTCTCAACCAGTCATCATAGTGTGTGTAGTCTCAACCAGTCATCATAGTGTGCGTAGTCTCACCCTGTCAGCATAGTGTGTGTAGTCTCACCCAGTCATCATAGTGTGTGTAGTCTCACCCTGTCATCATAGTGTGTGTAGACTCACCCTGTCATCATAGTGTGTGTAGACTCACCCTGTCATCATAGTGTGTGTAGCCTCACCCAGTCATTATAGTGTGTGTAGTCTCACCCAGTCATTAGTGTGTGTAGCCTCACCCAGTCATTAGTGTGTGTAGCCTCACACTGTCATTATAGTGTGTGTAGACTCACCCTGTCATCATAGTGTGTGTAGCCTCACCCAGTCATTATAGTGTGTGTAGCCTCACCCAGTCATTATAGTGTGTGTAGCCTCACCCAGTCATTAGTGTGTGTAGCCTCACCCTGTCATCATATTGTGTGTAGTCTCAGCCTGTCATCATAGTGTGTGTAGTTTCACCCTGTCATCATAGTGTATGTAGACTCACCCTGTCATCATAATTTTAGACTCACCCTGTCATCATAATTTTAAACTCTCCCTGTCATCATAGTGTGTGTAGACTCACCCTGTCATTGTAATTTGTGGAAACTCACCCTATCATTTTCTTTTATTTATCCGTTATTTTACCAGGTAAGTTGACTGAGAACACATTCTCATTTGCAGCAACGACCTGGGGAATAGTTACAGGGGAGAGGAGGGGGATGAATGAGCCAGTTGACCATGATGGTTTGAGGCCCAGATTGGGAATTTAGCCAGGACACCAGGGTTAACACCCCTAATCTTCCAACAAGTGCCATGGGATCTTTAATGACCTCAGAGAGTCAGGACACCCGTTTAACGTCCCATCCGAAAGATGGCACCCTATACAGGGTCGTGTCCCCAATCACTGCCCTGGGGCATTGGGATATTTTTTTTTAGACCAGAGGAAAGAGTGCCTCCTACTGGCCCTCCAACACCACTTCCAGCAGCATCTGGTCTCCCTTCCAGGGACTGACCAGGACCAACCATGCGTAGCTTCAGAAGCAAGCCAGCAGTGGTATGCAGGGTGGTATGCTGCTGGCCAAATGGTCATCATAGTGTGTGTAGACTCACCCTGTTATTACAGTGTGTGTAGACTCACCCTGTCATCCTAGTGTGTGTAGACTCACCCTGTCATCATATTGTGTGTGAACTCACCCTGTCATCATGTTGTGTGTGAACTCACCCTGTCATCATGTTGTGTGTGAACTCACCCTGTCATCATATTGTGTGTGAACTCACCCTGTCATCATATTGTGTGTGAACTCACCCTGTCATCATATTGTGTGTGAACTCACCCTGTCATCTTAGTGTGTGAACTCACCCTGTCATCATAGTGTGTGAACTCACCCTGTCATCATAGTGTGTGAACTCACCCTGTCATCATATTGTGTGTGAACTCACCCTGTCATCATATTGTGTGTGAACTCACCCTGTCATCATAGTGTGTGAACTCACCCTGTCATCATAGTGTGTGAACTCACCCTGTCATCATATTGTGTGTGAACTCATCCTGTCATCATATTGTGTGTGAACTCACCCTGTCATCACAGTGTGTGTAGACTCAGCCTGTCATCACAGTGTGTGTAGACTCAGCCTGTCATCACAGTGTGTGTAGACTCAGCCTGTCATCACAGTGTGTGTAGACTCAGCCTGTCATCACAGTGTGTGTAGACTCAGCCTGTCATCACAGTGTGTGTAGACTCAGCCTGTCATCCTAGCGTGTGTAGACTCAGCCTGTCATCACAGTGTGTGTAGACTCAGCCTGTCATCACAGTGTGTGTATACTCAGCCTGTCATCACAGTGTGTGTAGACTCAGCCTGTCATCACAGTGTGTGTAGACTCAGCCTGTCATCACAGTGTGTGTAGACACAGCCTGTTGTCATAGTTTGTGTATACTCAGCCTGTCATCACAGTGTGTGTAGACACAGCCTGTCGTCATAGTTTGTGACAGTACCGGGTATAGTACTGGCTCCACTTCATCTGTCTCCTGGATGATCAGAGTTTTCCCTAAACTCACATCCAGGTCCATAGACATGATGAGACTTGACATGTTGGTCTTGTACGAAAACACACAGAGAAGACAGGTTCTGATAACAGAACTAATGCGTGGTTGGATGTCACAACTGGTATCTAGCTGGTTACATACACACTGACTAGTGTGACTGACAGCTGTATATTCTGCTTAATGACCTCAATGCAATGCTCATTCAAGTGAGTGTGGAGCCACTCTGTAGGCCGAGAGAGGTCGATGAGGAATGAACGAGAGGAGGGGTCAATGAGGAATGAATGAGAGGAGGGGTCGATGAGGAATGAACGAGAGGAGGGGTCGATGAGGAACGAACGAGAGGAGGGGTCGATGAGGAATGAATGAGAGGAGGGGTCGATGAGGAATGAACGAGAGGAGGGGTCGATGAGGAATGAACGAGAGGAGGGGTCGATGAGGAACGAACGAGAGGAGGGGTCGATAAGGAATGAACGAGAGGGGTCGATTAGGAATGAACGAGAGGGGTCGATTAGGAATGAACGAGAGGGAGAGAGTGAGTATGGAGCCACTCTGTATCCCAAGAGGAGGTGTCGATGAGGAATGAACGAGAGGAAGGGTCGATGAGGAATGAACGAGAGGAGGGGTCGATGAGGAATGAACAAGAGGAGGGGTCGCTGAGGAATGAACAAGAGGAGGGGTCGCTGAGGAATGAACGAGAGGAGGGGTCGCTGAGGAATGAACAAGAGGAAGGGTCACTGAGGAATGAACAAGAGGAGGGGTCGCTGAGGAATGAAAGAGAGGTGTCGTCGATGAGGAATGAACGAGAGGGAGAGAGTGAGTATGGAGCCACTGTAGTCCGAGAGGAGGGGTCGATGAGGAATGAACAAGAGGAGGGGTCGCTGAGGAATGAACGAGAGGAGGGGTCGATGAGGAATGAACGAGAGGAGGGGTCGCTGAGGAATGAACGTGGGGAGGGGTCGATGAGGAATGAACGAGAGGAGGGGTCGCTGAGGAATGAATGAGAGGAGGGGTCGATGAGGAATGAACTAGAGGAG
The DNA here is from genome assembly GCF_013265735.2 of Oncorhynchus mykiss. Classification (NCBI taxonomy): domain Eukaryota; kingdom Metazoa; phylum Chordata; class Actinopteri; order Salmoniformes; family Salmonidae; genus Oncorhynchus; species Oncorhynchus mykiss. The sequence continues at coordinate 35,717,858 of NC_048591.1, forward strand.
GGGTCGATGAGGAATGAACGAGAGGAGGGGTCGCTGAGGAATGAACGAGAGGAGGGGTCGATGAGGAATGAACGAGAGTAGGGGTCGCTGAGGAATGAACGAGAGGAGGGATCGATGAGGAATGAACGAGAGGAGGGGTCGCTGAGGAATGAACGAGAGGGAGAGAGTGAGTATGGAGCCAATCTGTAGTCCGAGAGGAGGGGTCAATGAGGAATGAACGAGAGGAAGGGTCGATGAGGAATGAACGAGAGGGAGAGAGTGAGTATGGAGCCACTCTGTAGTCCGAGAGGAGGGGTCGATGAGGAATCAACCAGAGGAGGGGTCGCTGAGGAATGAACGAGAGGAGGGGTCGATGAGGAATGAACGAGAGAAGGGGTCGATGAGGAATGAACGAGAGTAGGGGTCGCTGAGGAATGAACGAGGGGAGGGATCGATGAGGAATGAACGAGAGGAGGGGTCGCTGAGGAATGAACGAGAGGGAGAGAGTGAGTATGGAGCCAATCTGTAGTCCGAGAGGAGGGGTCAATGAGGAATGAACGAGAGGAAGGGTCGATGAGGAATGAACGAGAGGGAGAGAGTGAGTATGGAGCCACTCTGTAGTCCGAGAGGAGGGGTCGATGAGGAATCAACGAGAGGAGAGGTTGATGAGGAATTAACGAGAGGGAGAGAGTGAGTATGGAGCCACACTGTAGTCTGAGAGGAGGGGTCGATGAGGAATGAACGAGAGGAGGGGTCGATGAGGAATGAACGAGAGGAGGGGTCGATGAGGAATGAACGAGAGGATTGGTCGATGAGGAATGAACGAGAGGGAGAGAGTGAGTATGGAGCCACTCTGTAGTCCAAAAGGAGGGAACGATGAGGAATGAACGAGAGGGAGAGAGTGAGTATGGAGCCACTTTGTAGCCCGAGAGGAGGGGTCGATGAGGAATGAACGAGAGGAGGGGTCGCTGAGGAATGAACGAGAGGAGGGGTCGCTGAGAAATTAACGAGAGGAGGGGTCAATGAGGGATGAACGAGAGGAGGGGTCCATGAGGAATGAACGAGAGGGAGAGAGTGAGTAAGGAGCCACTCTGTGGCCTGAGAGGAGGGGTCGCTGAGGAATGAACGAGAGGAGGGGTCGCTGAGGAATGAACGAGAGGAGGGGTCGCTGAGGAATGAACGAGAGGAGGGGTCGATGAGGAATGAAGGGGAGGGAGAGAGAGAGTATGGAGCCACTCTGTGGCCCGAGAGGAGGGGTCGCTGAGGAATGAACGAGAGGAGGGGTCGATGTGGAATGAACGAGAGGAGGGGTCGTTGTGGAATGAACGAGTGGAGGGGTCGATGAGGAATGAACGAAAGGAGGGGTCGATGAGGAATGAACGAGAGGAGGGGTCGATGAGGAATGAACGAGAGGAGGGGTCGATGAGGAATGAACGAGAGGGAGAGAGTGAGTATGGAGCCACTCTTTAGACCGAGAGGAGGGGTCCATGATGAATGAACGAGAGGGAGAGATTGAGTATGGAGCCACTCTGTAGTCCGAGAGGAGGGGTCGATGAGGAATGAACGAGAGGAGGGGTCGATGAGGAATGAACGAGAGGAGGGGTCGCTGAGAAATGAACGAGAGGAGGGGTCCATGAGGAATGAACGAGAGGAGGGGTCCATGAGGAATGAACGAGAGGGAGAGAGTGAGTAAGGAGCCACTGTAGTCCGAGAGGAGGGGTCGATGAGGAATGAACAAGAGGAGGGGTCGCTGAGGAATGAACGAGAGGAGGGGTCGATGAGGAATGAACGAGAGGAGGGGTCGATGAGGAATGAACGAGAGGAGGGGTCGATGAGGAATGAACGAGAGGAGGGGTCGATGAGGAATGAACGAGAGGAGGGGTCGATGAGGAATGAACGAGAGGGAGAGAGAGAGTATGGAGCCACTCTGTGGCCTGAGAGGAGGGGTCGCTGAGGAATGAACGAGAGGAGGGGTCGATGTGGAATGAACGAGAGGAGGGGTCGGTGTGGAATGAACGAGAGGAGGGGTCGATGAGGAATGAACGAGAGGAGGGGTCGATGAGGAATGAACGAGAGGAGGGGTCGATGAGGAATGAACGAGAGGGAGAGAGAGAGTATGGAGCCACTCTGTGGCCTGAGAGGAGGGGTCGCTGAGGAATGAACGAGAGGAGGGGTCGATGTGGAATGAACGAGAGGAGTGGTCGGTGTGGAATGAACGAGAGGAGGGGTCGATTAGGAATGATCGAGAGGAGGGGTCGATGAGGATTTGAACGAGAGGGAGAGAGTGAGTATGGAGCCACTCTGTAGTCCTAGAGGAGGGGTCGATGAGGAATGAACGAGAGGGAGAGAGTGAGTATGGAGCCAGTCTGTAGTCCGAGAGGAGGGGTCGATGAGGAATGAACGATAGGGAGAGAGTAAGTATGGAGCCACTGTAGCCCGAGAGGAGGGGTCGATGAGGAATAAACGAGAGGAGGGGTCGATGAGGAATGAACGAGAGGGAGAGAGTGAGTATGGAGCCACTGTAGTCCGAGAGGAGGGGTCGATGAGGAATGAACAAGAGGAGGGGTCGCTGAGGAATGAACGAGAGGAGGGGTCGACGAGGAATGAACGAGAGGAGGGGTCGATGAGGAATGAACGAGAGGAGGGGTCGATGAGGAATGAACGAGAGGAGGGGTCGATGAGGAATGAACGAGAGGGAGAGAGAGAGTATGGAGCCACTCTGTGGCCTGAGAGGAGGGGTCGCTGAGGAATGAACGAGAGGAGGGGTCGATGTGGAATGAACGAGAGGAGGGGTCGGTGTGGAATGAACGAGAGGAGGGGTCGATGAGGAATGAACGAGAGGAGGGGTCGATGAGGAATGAACGAGAGGAGGGGTCGATGAGGAATGAACGAGAGGGAGAGAGAGAGTATGGAGCCACTCTGTGGCCTGAGAGGAGGGGTCGCTGAGGAATGAACGAGAGGAGGGGTCGATGTGGAATGAACGAGAGGAGGGGTCGATGAGGAATGAACGAGAGGAGGGGTCGATGAGGAATGAACGAGAGGAGGGGTCGTTGTGGAATGAACGAGTGGAGGGTTCGATGAGGAATGAACGAAAGGAGGGGTCGATGAGGAATGAACGAGAGGAGGGGTCGATGAGGAATGAACGGAGAGGAGGGGTCGATGAGGAATGAACGAGAGGGAGAGAGTGAGTATGGAGCCACTCTGTAGTCCGAGAGGAGGGAACGATGAGGAATGAACGAGAGGGAGAGAGTGAGTATGGAGCCACTTTGTAGCCCGAGAGGAGGGGTCGATGAGGAATGAACGAGAGGAGGGGTCGCTGAGGAATGAACGAGAGGAGGGGTCGCTGAGAAATTAACGAGAGGAGGGGTCAATGAGGGATGAACGAGAGGAGGGGTCCATGAGGAATGAACGAGAGGGAGAGAGTGAGTAAGGAGCCACTCTGTGGCCTGAGAGGAGGGGTCGCTGAGGAATGAACGAGAGGAGGGGTCGCTGAGGAATGAACGAGAGGAGGGGTCGCTGAGGAATGAACGAGAGGAGGGGTCGATGAGGAATGAAGGGGAGGGAGAGAGAGAGTATGGAGCCACTCTGTGGCCCGAGAGGAGGGGTCGCTGAGGAATGAACGAGAGGAGGGGTCGATGTGGAATGAACGAGAGGAGGGGTCGTTGTGGAATGAACGAGTGGAGGGGTCGATGAGGAATGAACGAAAGGAGGGGTCGATGAGGAATGAACGAGAGGAGGGGTCGATGAGGAATGAACGAGAGGAGGGGTCGATGAGGAATGAACGAGAGGGAGAGAGTGAGTATGGAGCCACTCTTTAGACCGAGAGGAGGGGTCCATGATGAATGAACGAGAGGGAGAGATTGAGTATGGAGCCACTCTGTAGTCCGAGAGGAGGGGTCGATGAGGAATGAACGAGAGGAGGGGTCGATGAGGAATGAACGAGAGGAGGGGTCGCTGAGAAATGAACGAGAGGAGGGGTCCATGAGGAATGAACGAGAGGAGGGGTCCATGAGGAATGAACGAGAGGGAGAGAGTGAGTAAGGAGCCACTGTAGTCCGAGAGGAGGGGTCGATGAGGAATGAACAAGAGGAGGGGTCGCTGAGGAATGAACGAGAGGAGGGGTCGATGAGGAATGAACGAGAGGAGGGGTCGATGAGGAATGAACGAGAGGAGGGGTCGATGAGGAATGAACGAGAGGAGGGGTCGATGAGGAATGAACGAGAGGAGGGGTCGATGAGGAATGAACGAGAGGGAGAGAGAGAGTATGGAGCCACTCTGTGGCCTGAGAGGAGGGGTCGCTGAGGAATGAACGAGAGGAGGGGTCCATGTGGAATGAACGAGAGGAGGGGTCGGTGTGGAATGAACGAGAGGAGGGGTCGATGAGGAATGAACGAGAGGAGGGGTCGCTGAGGAATGAACGAGAGGAGGGGTCGCTGAGAAATTAACGAGAGGAGGGGTCAATGAGGGATGAACGAGAGGAGGGGTCCATGAGGAATGAACGAGAGGGAGAGAGTGAGTAAGGAGCCACTCTGTGGCCTGAGAGGAGGGGTCGCTGAGGAATGAACGAGAGGAGGGGTCGCTGAGGAATGAACGAGAGGAGGGGTCGCTGAGGAATGAACGAGAGGAGGGGTCGATGAGGAATGAAGGGGAGGGAGAGAGAGAGTATGGAGCCACTCTGTGGCCCGAGAGGAGGGGTCGCTGAGGAATGAACGAGAGGAGGGGTCGATGTGGAATGAACGAGAGGAGGGGTCGTTGTGGAATGAACGAGTGGAGGGGTCGATGAGGAATGAACGAAAGGAGGGGTCGATGAGGAATGAACGAGAGGAGGGGTCGATGAGGAATGAACGAGAGGGAGAGAGTGAGTATGGAGCCACTCTTTAGACCGAGAGGAGGGGTCCATGATGAATGAACGAGAGGGAGAGATTGAGTATGGAGCCACTCTGTAGTCCGAGAGGAGGGGTCGATGAGGAATGAACGAGAGGAGGGGTCGATGAGGAATGAACGAGAGGAGGGGTCGCTGAGAAATGAACGAGAGGAGGGGTCCATGAGGAATGAACGAGAGGAGGGGTCCATGAGGAATGAACGAGAGGGAGAGAGTGAGTAAGGAGCCACTGTAGTCCGAGAGGAGGGGTCGATGAGGAATGAACAAGAGGAGGGGTCGCTGAGGAATGAACGAGAGGAGGGGTCGATGAGGAATGAACGAGAGGAGGGGTCGATGAGGAATGAACGAGAGGAGGGGTCGATGAGGAATGAACGAGAGGAGGGGTCGATGAGGAATGAACGAGAGGAGGGGTCGATGAGGAATGAACGAGAGGGAGAGAGAGAGTATGGAGCCACTCTGTGGCCTGAGAGGAGGGGTCGCTGAGGAATGAACGAGAGGAGGGGTCGATGTGGAATGAACGAGAGGAGGGGTCGGTGTGGAATGAACGAGAGGAGGGGTCGATGAGGAATGAACGAGAGGAGGGGTCGATGAGGAATGAACGAGAGGAGGGGTCGATGAGGAATGAACGAGAGGGAGAGAGAGAGTATGGAGCCACTCTGTGGCCTGAGAGGAGGGGTCGCTGAGGAATGAACGAGAGGAGGGGTCGATGTGGAATGAACGAGAGGAGTGGTCGGTGTGGAATGAACGAGAGGAGGGGTCGATTAGGAATGATCGAGAGGAGGGGTCGATGAGGATTTGAACGAGAGGGAGAGAGTGAGTATGGAGCCACTCTGTAGTCCTAGAGGAGGGGTCGATGAGGAATGAACGAGAGGGAGAGAGTGAGTATGGAGCCAGTCTGTAGTCCGAGAGGAGGGGTCGATGAGGAATGAACGATAGGGAGAGAGTAAGTATGGAGCCACTGTAGCCCGAGAGGAGGGGTCGATGAGGAATAAACGAGAGGAGGGGTCGATGAGGAATGAACGAGAGGGAGAGAGTGAGTATGGAGCCACTGTAGTCCGAGAGGAGGGGTCGATGAGGAATGAACAAGAGGAGGGGTCGCTGAGGAATGAACGAGAGGAGGGGTCGACGAGGAATGAACGAGAGGAGGGGTCGATGAGGAATGAACGAGAGGAGGGGTCGATGAGGAATGAACGAGAGGAGGGGTCGATGAGGAATGAACGAGAGGGAGAGAGAGAGTATGGAGCCACTCTGTGGCCTGAGAGGAGGGGTCGCTGAGGAATGAACGAGAGGAGGGGTCGATGTGGAATGAACGAGAGGAGGGGTCGGTGTGGAATGAACGAGAGGAGGGGTCGATGAGGAATGAACGAGAGGAGGGGTCGATGAGGAATGAACGAGAGGAGGGGTCGATGAGGAATGAACGAGAGGGAGAGAGAGAGTATGGAGCCACTCTGTGGCCTGAGAGGAGGGGTCGCTGAGGAATGAACGAGAGGAGGGGTCGATGTGGAATGAACGAGAGGAGGGGTCGATGAGGAATGAACGAGAGGAGGGGTCGATGAGGAATGAACGAGAGGAGGGGTCGTTGTGGAATGAACGAGTGGAGGGTTCGATGAGTAATGAACGAAAGGAGGGGTCGATGAGGAATGAACGAGAGGAGGGGTCGATGAGGAATGAACGGAGAGGAGGGGTCGATGAGGAATGAACGAGAGGGAGAGAGTGAGTATGGAGCCACTCTGTAGTCCGAGAGGAGGGGTCGATGAGGAATGAACGAGAGGAGGGGTCGATGAGGAATGAACGAGAGGAGGGGTCGCTGAGAAATGAACGAGAGGAGGGGTCCATGAGGAATGAACGAGAGGAGGGGTCGCTGAGGAATGAACGAGAGGAGGGGTCGATGAGGAATGAACGAGAGGAGGGGTCGATGAGGAATGAACGAGAGGAGGGGTCGATGAGGAATGAACGAGAGGAGGGGTCGATGAGGAATGAACGAGAGGAGGAGTCGATGAGGAATGAACGAGAGGGAGAGAGAGAGTAAGGAGCCACTGTAGTCCGAGAGGAGGGGTCGCTGAGGAATGAACGAGAGGAGGGGTCGATGAGGAATGACAAGAGGAGGGGTCGATGAGGAATGAACGAGAGGAGGGGTCGATGAGGAATGAACGAGAGGATTGGTCGATGAGGAATGAACGAGAGGGAGAGAGTGAGTATGGAGCCACTCTGTAGTCCGAGAGAAGAGGTCGATGAGGAATGAACGAGAGGGAGAGAGTGAGTATGGAGCCACTCTGTAGTCCGAGAGGATGGGTCGATGAGGAATGAACGAGAGGGAGAGAGTGAGTATGGAGCCACTCTGTAGTCCGAGAGGATGGGTCGATGAGGAATAAACGAGAGGGAGAGAGTGAGTATGGAGCCACTCTGTAGTACGAGAGGAGGGGTCGATGAGGAATGAACGCGAGGAGGGGTCGATGAGGAATGAACGAGAGGGAGAGAGTGAGTATGGAGCCACTCTGTAGCCCGAGAGGAGGGGTCGATGAGGAATGAACGAGAGGGAGAGAGTGAGTATGGAGCCACTCTTTAGACCGAGAGGAGGGGTCCATGATGAATGAACGAGAGGGAGAGAGTGAGTATGGAGCCACTCTGTTGTCCTAGAGGAGGGGTCGATGAGGAATGAACGAGAGGGAGAGAGTGAGTATGGAGCCAGTCTGTAGTCCGAGAGGAGGGGTCGATGAGGAATGAACAATAGGGAGAGAGTGAGTATGGAGCCACTGTAGCCCGAGAGGAGGGGTCGATGAGGAATAAACGAGAGGAGGGGTCGATGAGGAAGGAACGAGAGGGAGAGAGTGAGTATGGAGCCACTGTAGCCTGAGAGGAGGGGTCGATGAGGAATGAACGAGAGGAGCGGTCGATGAGGAATGAATGAGAGGAGGGGTCGATGAGGAATGAACGAGAGGGAGAGAGTGAGTATGGAGCCACTCTGTAGTCCGAGAGGAGGGGTCGATGAGGAATGAACGAGAGGAGGGGTCGATGAGGAATGAACGAGAGGGAGAGAGTGAGTATGGAGCCACTCTGTAGTCCGAGAGGAGGGGTCGATGAGGAATAAACGAGAGGAGGGGTCGATGAGGAATGAACGAGAGGGAGAGAGTGAGTATGGAGCCACTGTAGTCCGAGAGGAGGGGTCGATGAGGAATGAACAAGAGGAGGGGTCGCTGAGGAATGAACGAGAGGAGGGGTCGACGAGGAATGAACGAGAGGAGGGGTCGATGAGGAATGAACGAGAGGAGGGGTCGATGAGGAATGAACGAGAGGAGGGGTCGATGAGGAATGAACGAGAGGGAGAGAGAGAGTATGGAGCCACTCTGTGGCCTGAGAGGAGGGGTCGCTGAGGAATGAACGAGAGGAGGGGTCGATGTGGAATGAACGAGAGGAGGGGTCGGTGTGGAATGAACGAGAGGAGGGGTCGATGAGGAATGAACGAGAGGAGGGGTCGATGAGGAATGAACGAGAGGAGGGGTCGATGAGGAATGAACGAGAGGGAGAGAGAGAGTATGGAGCCACTCTGTGGCCTGAGAGGAGGGGTCGCTGAGGAATGAACGAGAGGAGGGGTCGATGTGGAATGAACGAGAGGAGGGGTCGATGAGGAATGAACGAGAGGAGGGGTCGATGAGGAATGAACGAGAGGAGGGGTCGTTGTGGAATGAACGAGTGGAGGGTTCGATGAGGAATGAACGAAAGGATGGGTCGATGAGGAATGAACGAGAGGAGGGGTCGATGAGGAATGAACGGAGAGGAGGGGTCGATGAGGAATGAACGAGAGGGAGAGAGTGAGTATGGAGCCACTCTGTAGTCCGAGAGGAGGGGTCGATGAGGAATGAACGAGAGGAGGGGTCGATGAGGAATGAACGAGAGGAGGGGTCGCTGAGAAATGAACGAGAGGAGGGGTCCATGAGGAATGAACGAGAGGAGGGGTCGCTGAGGAATGAACGAGAGGAGGGGTCGATGAGGAATGAACGAGAGGAGGGGTCGATGAGAAATGAACGAGAGGAGGGGTCGATGAGGAATGAACGAGAGGAGGAGTCGATGAGGAATGAACGAGAGGGAGAGAGAGAGTAAGGAGCCACTGTAGTCCGAGAGGAGGGGTCGCTGAGGAATGAACGAGAGGAGGGGTCGATGAGGAATGAACGAGAGGAGGGGTCGATGAGGAATGAACGAGAGGAGGGGTCGATGAGGAATGAACGAGAGGATTGGTCGATGAGGAATGAACGAGAGGGAGAGAGTGAGTATGGAGCCACTCTGTAGTCCGAGAGAAGAGGTCGATGAGGAATGAACGAGAGGGAGAGAGTGAGTATGGAGCCACTCTGTAGTCCGAGAGGATGGGTCGATGAGGAATGAACGAGAGGGAGAGAGTGAGTATGGAGCCACTCTGTAGTCCGAGAGGATGGGTCGATGAGGAATAAACGAGAGGGAGAGAGTGAGTATGGAGCCACTCTGTAGTACGAGAGGAGGGGTCGATGAGGAATGAACGCGAGGAGGGGTCGATGAGGAATGAACGAGAGGGAGAGAGTGAGTATGGAGCCACTCTGTAGCCCGAGAGGAGGGGTCGATGAGGAATGAACGAGAGGGAGAGAGTGAGTATGGAGCCACTCTTTAGACCGAGAGGAGGGGTCCATGATGAATGAACGAGAGGGAGAGAGTGAGTATGGAGCCACTCTGTTGTCCTAGAGGAGGGGTCGATGAGGAATGAACGAGAGGGAGAGAGTGAGTATGGAGCCAGTCTGTAGTCCGAGAGGAGGGGTCGATGAGGAATGAACGATAGGGAGAGAGTGAGTATGGAGCCACTGTAGCCCGAGAGGAGGGGTCGATGAGGAATAAACGAGAGGAGGGGTCGATGAGGAAGGAACGAGAGGGAGAGAGTGAGTATGGAGCCACTGTAGCCTGAGAGGAGGGGTCGATGAGGAATGAACGAGAGGAGCGGTCGATGAGGAATGAATGAGAGGAGGGGTCGATGAGGAATGAACGAGAGGGAGAGAGTGAGTATGGAGCCACTCTGTAGTCCGAGAGGAGGGGTCGATGAGGAATGAACGAGAGGAGGGGTCGATGAGGAATGAACGAGAGGGAGAGAGTGAGTATGGAGCCACTCTGTAGTCCGAGAGGAGGGGTCGATGAGGAATGAACGAGAGGAGGGGTCGATGAGGAATGTACGAGAGGGAGATAGTGAGTATGGATTCACTCTGTAGCCCGAAAGGAGGGGTCGATGAGGAATGAACGAGAGGGAGAGAGTGAGTATGGAGCCACTCTGTAGCCCAAGAGGAGGGGTCGATGAGGGATGAACGAGAGAGAGAGAGTGAGTATGGAGCCACTCTGTAGCCCGAGAGGAGGGGTCGATGAGGAATGAACGAGAGGGAGAGAGTGAGTATGGAGCCACTCTGTAGCCCGAGAGGAGGGATCGATGAAGAATGAACGAGAGGAGGGGTCGATGAGGAATGAACGAGAGGAGGGGTCGATGAGGAATGAACGAGAGGAGGGGTCGAAGAGGAATGAACGAGAGGAGGGGTCGATGAGGAATGAACGAGAGGAGGGGTCGATGAGGAATGAACTAGATGGAGAGAGTGAGTATGGAGCCACTCTGTATCCCGAGAGGAGGGGTCGATGAGGAATGAACGAGAGGGAGAGAGTGAGTATGGAGCCACTCTGTAGCCCGAGAGGAGGGGTCGATGAGGAATTAACGGAAGGGAGAGAGGGAGTATGGAGCCACTCTGTAGTCTGAGAGGAGGGGTCGATGAGGAATGAACGAGAGGAGGGGTCGATGAGGAATGAACAAAAGGGAGAGAGTGAGTATGGTGCCACTCTGTAGTCCGAGAGGAGGGGTCGATGAGGAATGAACGAGAGGAGGGGTCGATGAGGAATGTACGAGAGGGAGATAGTGACTATGGATTCACTCTGTAGACCGAGAGGAGGGGTCGATGAGGAATGAACGAGAGGGAGAGAGTGAGTATGGAGCCACTCTGTAGCCCGAGAGGAGGGGTCGATGAGGAATGAACGAGAGGGAGAGAGTGAGTATGGAGCCACTGTAGCCTGAGAGGAGGGGTCGATGAGGAATGAACGAGAGGAGGGGTCGATGAGGAATGAATGAGAGGAGGGGTCGATGAGGAATGAACGAGAGGGAGAGAGTGAGTATGGAGCCACTCTGTAGCCCGAGAGGAGGGGTCGATGAGGAATGAACGAAAGGGAGAGAGTGAGTATGGAGCCACTCTGTAGCCCGAGAGGAGAGGTCGATGAGGAATGAACGAGAGGGAGAGAGTGAGAGAGAGAGAGAGAGAGAGAGAGAGAGAGAGAGAGAGATTAAGGTAGATGCAGACGTTTCTTTGATTCCCAGTCCAATACTCTCTCACACCTGTCACAATGATTGGCCAGCTAGTCATTCGCTGTCTGGATTCAGAGCACTGAGCAGTACACACCAGACAAAGGGATGAAATCTCTCTTTATGCTATGGCTCCCTCGATTTATTGCATTCTTGCTTCATCCTTTTCTCTCCGTCCATCGCTCTAAACCCTTTCATTTATCTTTCCCCATCCCTCCTTCGTTATGATCTCCTATGCCTTTCTCTCCGTCCATCTCTCTAAACCCTTTCATTTATCTTTCCCCATCCCTCCTTCGTTATGATCTCCTATGCCTTTCTCTCCGTCCATCTCTCTAAACCCTTTCATTTATCTTTCCCCATCCCTCCTTCGTTATGATCCCCTATGCCTTTCTCTCCGTCCATCTCTCTAAACCATGCCCTTTCATTTATCTTTCCCCATCCCTCTTTCGTTATGATCTCCTATGCCTTTCTCTCCGTCTTTCTCTCTGTAGAGTCACGTATGCTTTAGCAGTGGTGTGGTTTGTGTTTGTGGCCCTGTCTGTGTAAACTGCAATGCCTTTCTTTACAGCCTCCCATGGCTGACAATCACACCTCTGACATGTCGGCTGTCTGACTTTCTACCAGACCTAGCATAGAGAATCACAGTTTGGGGGGAATTTATGACAGACACACTGAACATCCATGTCACACAGCCCCAGACACCAGTGGAGCCCTTTTAGTTAGTGTTTGCAGTAAATTGATGTGGGAGATCACCAGACATCGTTTATATAAGGTCTAAGAATCACAGTTTTGACTAGGGTGGCAAGGGGAGGGTATATTACTGGAAACTTTCCAAGTTTACCAGTAAACTACCAGAATTGTGGTTTCTTTCAATGATTTTATGTAATCTATCACAAACCCTTTTGGGTACTTCAGATTATCACAGCATGTCTGTAATAATCTCTGTGTGGCTTTATCACATGTAAAATATATATGAAATCATTAAATAAGATGATATAAAAATAAATACAGTGACTGTAAAACATGAACCTACTTTAAATATTAACCATCAACCTAGTGAATACAATGGGTGTTTAATATGAGGGTTTCAACATGAAATATCTTTTATTTCTTTTTTTACCAACTTAAATCGTTTTTACTGTCAATAATCACGAGTGAGTCTACAGACCACTTGCACAATATTCACATTTTGTTACCTTAAAACTCAATCTAAAAAGGGAAGAAAATCATTTTTTTTCCATACGTAACATCCAAATATTATAGAAAGTTTTCCAAAAATACATTTTTTACAATTTTTTTCATGTTTAAAAAAAAAAAAATTACATTCACTTTTTCCATTCATTTGAATACATGGAGTAGGTTGTGTAGATCAGTAGGGGACATATCTCATTTATTACATTTTTAGATATCATTTTAAGGTAACAAAATGTGAAGACTATGTAAGGGGTGTGCAGACTTTCACGGGGCAATGTATGGATTTGTTGTCAATGTTTTGGTGTCAAACTAGTGGCAGTTGTGAAAAAAGTCAAAAGTTAAAAAAATAATGCCATTGTTGATTAGATGCTTCTGTCATTAATTAGGCCATTTTCTCTTGAACCATATGGTCTGTCTACTAGAAACTCATGAACAATATGGACACAGATATAATAAATGAATAGTAGATATTAATACAAAAAAAGTGTTATTCAAGGACGAATGAGCAAACATGTATTGCCATAGATTTTCCGCTAATTACCAAAATTACTAAAGATTCTGGTAATTTTGGTAAATTACCAGTAACTTTGCAACCATAGTTTTGACAGGGGTTGTAGAAGGGAGAGTGAAGGTTGAGCGGGTGCAGGAGAGTCATCTACAGAGACCACTTCACTCAGACCACCTCTCTGCTATCATAGACAGGGTGCAGGAGGGTGAGTGATGGTTGAGAGGGTGCAGGAGGGTGAGTGACGGTTGAGAGGGTGCAGGAGGGGGAGTGAGGGTTGAGAGGGTGTAGGAGGGGGAGTGAGGGTTGAGAGGGTGTAGGAGGGGGAGTGAGGGTGCAGGAGGGGGAGTGACGGTTGAGAGGGTGCAGGAGGTTGAGTGAGGATAGAGGGGTTGTAGAAGGGAGAGTGAAGGTTGAGCGGGTGCAGGAGAGTCATCTACAGAGACCACTTCACTCAGACCACCTCTCTGCTATCATAGACAGGGTGCAGGAGGGTGAGTGATGGTTGAGAGGGTGCAGGAGGGTGAGTGACGGTTGAGAGGGTGTAGGAGGGGGAGTGAGGATAGAGGGTTTGTAGAAGGGAGAGTGAAGGTTGAGCGGGTGCAGGAGAGTCATCTACAGAGACCACTTCACTCAGACCACCTCTCTGCTATCATAGACAGGGTGCAGGAGGGTGAGTGATGGTTGAGAGGGTGCAGGAGGGTGAGTGACGGTTGAGAGGGTGTAGGAGGGGGAGTGATGGTTGAGAGGGTGCAGGAGGGTGAGTGATGGTTGAGAGGGTGCAGGGGGTGCAGGAGGGTGAGTGATGGTTGAGAGAGTGCAGGAGGGGGAGTGATGGTTGAGAGGGTGCAGGATGGTGAGTGATGGTTGAGAGGGTGCAGGAGGGTGAGTGATGGTTGAGAGGGTGCAGGAGGGGGAGTGAGGGTTGAGAGGGTGTAGGAGGGGGTGTGAGGGTTGAGAGGGTGTAGGAGGGGGAGTGAGGGTGCAGGAGGGGGAGTGACGGTTGAGAGGGTGCAGGAGGTTGAGTGAGGATAGAGGGGTTGTAGAAGGGAGAGTGAAGGTTGAGCGGGTGCAGGAGAGGGGTGACGGTTGAGAGGGTGCAGGAGGGGGGTGAAGGTTGAGAGGGTGCAGGAGGGTGAGTGAGGATAGAGGGGTTGTAGAAGGGAGAGTGAAAGTTGAGAGGGTGCAGGGTGGGAGTGAACGTTTGGAGGGTGCAGTAGGGAGAGTGACAGTTGAGATGGTGCAGGACGGTGGGTGATGGTTGAGTGGGTGCAGTAGGGAGAGTGATGGTTGCGAGGGTGCAGTAGGGAGAGTGACGGTTGAGAGGGTGCAGTAGGGTGCAGTAGGGAGAGTGACGGTTGAGAGGGTGCAGTAGGGTGCAGTAAGGGGGAGTGACGGTTGAGATGGTGCAGTAGGGTGCAGTAAGGGGGAGTGACGGTTGAGAGGGTGCAGTAGGGTGCAGTAGGGAGAGTGATGGTTGAGAGGGTGCAGTAGGGAGAGTGACGGTTGAGAGGGTGCAGTAGGGTGCAGTAAGGGGGAGTGACGGTTGAGAGGGTGCAGCAGGGTGCAGTAGGGAGAGTGAGGGTAGAGGGAGTGTAGAAGGGAGAGTGAGGGTAGAGGGGGTGTAGAAGGGAGAGTGAGGGTAGAGGGAGTGTAAAGGGAGTGTAGAAGGGAGAGTGAGGGTAGAGGGGGTGTAGAAGGGAGAGTGAGGGTAGAGGGGGTGTAGAAGGGAGAGTGTAATCAACAGCATAGTGGGTCTCTTACTAAGAGAACAATGTGGGAGAATAGTATGAAATGTGACCCTTTCAGAGACAGTTATTACGTGTTCTTCTGAAGGCTGTGTTTTTGGGGAAAGACAGAGGTTACGAGGCTTAGCTCTTACACACCACAGCCACAGATTGCTCCAGAGACTATGTGTGGTGAAAAAGCCCCGATTACACTTTTCTTTCAGAGTGTAATTCTCTGCAAAGCGAAGGCCACTCACACAGAAGACTGACAAAGCCTGGTGAACCTCACACACACACACACACACACACACACACACACACAAAGCAACCAAAGCCCTATGGGACCAAAATAGGATTAACAGCAAAATAGCCAAATTAAAAGGAAAAGCTACTTTTCATGGAAACTCTTATTCGTGTCTACAGTAGCTATTTAGTTCCTCTAGAGGTTTCATGCAAAAACTGGTTAAGATGATTAGCGAGAAAACCATTACAAAGTCTGGGACAACAAATCAACGATTTAAAGAAGACTTAGTGGAACTTGAATATGGAGGAACAAAATGACAAAGTTCTGCAAACAAACTGTAAACCTTTGTGTTGCCACGCCCCTGCAGTGGTTAGAACAGAGGACAAATGCAAGTAACAGAGTTTACGTAGTCGCTAAGTGGGAGGGCTCTTGTGCATGCATGTCTGTCTGTCTGTCTGTCTGTCTGTCTGTCTGTCTGTCTGTCTGTCTGTCTGTCTGTCTGTCTGTCTGTCTGTCTGTCTGTGTTTTTGTGTGTTTTGCAGGCAGCCTGCAGTAGGGTGGGGATATAGATGGTGAGTTCTTACCCATGACTACACTGCACAACACTACACTGCACATGACTACACAACACTACACAACACAACACAACACAACACTACACAACACATGACTACACAACACTACACTACACTACACATGACTACACAACACTATGCCACACTACACATGACTACACAACACTACACCACACTACACATGACTGCACATGACTACACAACACTACACAACACAACACATGACTACACAACACTACACAACACAACACTACACAACACATGACTACACAACACTACACCACACTGCACATGACTACACAACACTGCACAACACCACACTACACATGATTGCACATGACTACACAACACTACACTGCACAACACAACACTACCCAACACTACACTGCACATGACTACACAACACTACACAACACTGCACAACAACACACTACACATGACTACACAACACTACACCACACTACACATGACTACACAACACTACACATGACTGCACAACACTACACAACACTACACAACACTACACAACACTACACAACACTGCACAACACCACACTACACTACACATGACTGCACAACACTACACAACACTACACAACACTACACAACACTGCACAACACCACACTACACAACACTACACTACACATGACTGCACAACACTACACAACACTACACAACACTACACAACACCACACTACACTACACAACACTACACTACACATGACTGCACAACACTACACAACACTACACAACACTGCACAACACCACACTACACTACACAACACTACACTACACATGACTGCACAACACTACACAACACTACACAACACTACACAACACTACACTGCACAACACCACACTACCCAACACTACACTGCACATGACTACACAACACTACACAACACTGCACAACACCACACTACACATGACTACACAACACTACACCACACTACACATGACTACACAACACTACACCACACTACACATGACTGCACAACACTACACAACACTACACAACACTACACAACACTACACTACACATGACTGCACAACACTACACAACACTACACAACACTATACAACACTGCACAACACCACACTACACAACACTACACTACACATGACTGCACAACACTACACAACACTACACAACACTACACAACACCACACTACACTACACAACACTACACTACACATGACTGCACAACACTACACAACACTACACAACACTACACAACACTGCACAACACCACACTACACAACACTACACTACACATGACTGCACAACACTACACAACACTACACAACACTACACTGCACAACACCACACTACACAACACTACACTGCACATGACTACACAACACATTTTTTTATTTATTTTTTATTTCACCTTTATTTAACCAGGTAGGCAAGTTGAGAACAAGTTCTCATTTACAATTGCGACCTGGCCAAGATAAAGCAAAGCAGTTCGACAGATACAACGACACAGAGTTACACATGGAGTAAAACAAACATACAGTCAATAATACAGTATAAACAAGTCTATATACGATGTGAGCAAATGAGGTGAGATAAGGGAGGTAAAGGCAAAAAAAGGCCATGGTGGCAAAGTAAATACAATATAGCAAGTAAAACACTGGAATGGTAGATTTGCAGTGGAAGAATGTGCAAAGTAGAAATAAAAATAATGGGGTGCAAAGGAGCAAAATAAATAAATTAATTAATAAAATAAATAAATACAGTAGGGAAAGAGGTAGTTGTTTGGGCTAAATTATAGGTGGGCTATGTACAGGTGCAGTAATCTGTGAGCTGCTCTGACAGTTGGTGCTTAAAGCTAGTGAGGGAGATAAGTGTTTCCAGTTTCAGAGATTTTTGTAGTTCGTTCGAGTCATTGGCAGCAGAGAACTGGAAGGAGAGGCGGCCAAAGAAAGAATTGGTTTTGGGGGTGACCAGAGAGATATACCTGCTAGAGCGTGTGCTACAGGTGGGTGATGCTATGGTGACCAGCGAGTTGAGATAAGGGGGGACTTTACCTAGCAGGGTCTTGTAGATGACATGGAGCCAGTGGGTTTGGCGACGAGTATGAAGCGAGGGCCAGCCAACAAGAGCGTACAGATCGCAATGGTGGGTAGTATATGGGGCTTTGGTGACAAAACGTTTGGTGTGGGTCTGGAAGGAGAGTTTACAGTCTAACCAGACACCTAGGTATTTGTAGTTGTCCACCTATTCTAAGTCAGAGCCGTCCAGAGTAGTGATGTTGGACAGGCGGGCATGCATTGGAGAGCATGCATTTAGTTATACTTGTATTTAAGAGCAATTGGAGGCCACGGAAAGAGAGTTGTATGGCATTGAAGCTTGCCTGGAGGGTTGTTAACACAGTTTCCAAACAAGGGCCAGAAGTATACAGAATGGTGTCGTCTGCGTAGAGGTGGATCAGAGACTCACCAGCAGCAAGAGCGACATCATTGATGTATACAGAGAAGAGAGTCCAAGAATTGAACCCTGTGGCACCCCCATAGACACATGACTACACAACACTACACATCACTACACAACACTGCACAACACAACACAACAAATGACTACACAACACAACAATACACATGACTACACAACACTACACCACACATGACTACACAACACTACACATGACTACACAACACTACACATGACTACACAACACTACACAACACTACACATGACAACACAACATTACACATGACTACACAACACTACACATGACAACACAACATTACACTACACATGACTACACAACACTACATAACAATTGGCTACACAACACTGCACAACACAACATGGCCCATGACTACACAACACTACACAACACTACACATGACTACACGTGACTACACGTGACTACACAACATTACACTACACCACACAAAACTACACATGACTATGCAACACTACACAACACAACACCACACTAAATTAAAACACTACACAACACTACATTACACAACAAACATGTCCTAGGACCTGAGCCCTAGGACCATGCCTCAGGACTACCTGGCATGATGACTCCTTGTTGTCTCCAGTCCACCTGGCCGTGCTGCTGCTCCAGTTTCAACTGTTCTGCCTGCGGCTATGGAACCCTGACCTGTTCAATGTGATTACTATTATTTGACCACGCTGGTAATTTATGAACATTTGAACATCTTGGCCATGTTCTGTTACAATCTCCACCCGGCACAGCCAGAAGAGGACTGGCCACCCCTCATCGCCTGGTTCCTCTCTAGGTTTCTTCCTAGGATTTGGCCTTTCTAGGGAGTTTTTCCTAGTCACCGTGCTTCTACACCTGCATTGCTTGCTGTTTGGTTTTGGTTTTAGGCTGAGTTTCTGTACAGCACTTTGAGATATCAGCTGATGTAAGAAGGGCTGTATAAATACATTTTATTTGGTGACTATCCCAGTCAGGGAGGGAATTCAGCTCCAACACAATACAACACAACACTACATAAGACAACACAACACATCACTACATAAGACAACACAATACAACACTACATAAGACAACACAACACAACACTACATAAGACAATACAACAATAGAAAACAAAACACTACAGTAAGACTCTACAAGAGCAAAAGGACACTACACAACACAACACTAAGACACTACACAACACTAAGACACTACACAACACAACACAACACTAAGACACTACACAACACTAAGACACTACACAACACTACACAACACTAAGACACTACACAACACTACACAACACTAAGACACTAGACAACACTACACAACACTAAGACACTAGACAACACTACACAACACTAAGACACTAGACAACACTACACAACACTAAGACACTACACAACACTACACAACACTAAGACACTACACAACACTAAGACACTACACAACACTACACAACACTAAGACACTAGACAACACTACACAACACTAAGATACTACAAAACACTACCCAACACTACACATGACTACACAACACATATCATGACTACACAACACTACACCACACAACACAAAACAACACTACACATGACTACACAACACAACATTGAGACACTACACTACGCAACACTACACAACACTTAGACACTACACAACACAACACTGAGACACTACACAACACTGAGAAACTACACCACACAACACTACACAACACCAACATACTACACTACACAACACTTAGACACTACACAACACAACACTACACAACACTAAGATACTACACTACACAACACTGATAGACTACACTACACAACAAAACACAACACTTCACAACACTGGGACTACACCACACAACACAACACTGACAACTACACAACACTAAGACACTACAACACTGAGACAATACACTTCACAACACAACACTGAGACACTGCACAACACTACACAACACTAAGACAATACACAGCACCACACAACACTGAGACACTACACTACACAACATTACACAGCACTGAGACACTACATGCCATTACAAGACACTACACAACACACTCTACAACACTATACTAAGACACTTTACAACATTAAGACACTACACTAGACAATACTACACAGCACTACACACCATTAAGACAAAACACTAGACAATACCACACAGCACTATACAACACTAAGACAAACACAACACACTACCAAGACACTTCACAACACTAAGACACTACACAACACTAGACAACAATACACAACACTACACAACACTAAGACACTACACTAAAACACTCCACAACACTATACTAAGACACTTTACAACATTAAGACACTGCACTAGACAATACTACACAGCACTACACACCATTAAGACACTACACTAGACAATACCACACAGCACTACAAAACACTAAGACAAACACAACACAACACACTACACTACTAAGACACAACACAACACTAAGACACAACACAACACAACACTAAGACACTACACAACACTACACAACACTAAGACACTACACTACACACCACTAAGACACTTCACAACACTACACACCAATACAAACCTACACAGTGCTTTATAATCTGCACAGTTTCTCAAGGCTCTCATAAAACAGAAAACAGATGGTGAATCAGAGAGAGGGACAGAGCGAAAAGAGACAGAGTGAATGGCAATTTGGATTTTTACTAAATGATCGTAAGACAGACCACGTATTCACCCTGCTAACCCTAATTGACAAAAAAAACAAACCAAAACAAAGGCAAAGTCATCTCATGTTTTGTTGATTTAAAAAATGTTTTTACTCACTTTGGCACAATGGTCTGCTATTTTAATTGATGGAAAGCGGTGATGGGGGGAAAACATACGACATTATAAAAGCTATGAACACAAACAAAAAATACACATTTCTTTCCACGAATACGTGGGATGAGACAGGGTTGCAGATTAAGCCCCATCCTCTTCAACATATATATCAACGAATTGGTGAGGGCACTAGAACACTCTGCAGTACCTGGCCTCACCCTACTAGAATCTGAAGTCAAACATCAGCACCACAGTAACTTCCACAAAGCTGTGAAATATCTGAGAGTCAAGGCAAGAAGGGCCCTCTAAGCCATCAAAAGGAACGTAACATTTGACATCCCAATTAGCATCTGGCAAAAAATACTTGAATCAGTTATACAACACATTGACCTTTATGGTTGTGAGGTCTGGGGTCAACTCACCAACCAAGAATTTACAAAATGGGACAATCACCAAATAGAGACTCTGCATATAGAATTAAGAAAAAATATATTCTGTGTACAACGTAAAACACCAAATAATGCATTCAGAGCAGAATTAGGGCGATACCCGCTAATGATCAAAATCCAGAAGATAGCCGTTAAGTTTTACAACCACCCAAAAGGAAGTGATTCCCAAACCTTCCATAAGAAAGCCATCCGATGAACACAGAGAAGAGTTCCCTAAGCAAGCTGGTCCTGGTGCTCTGTTCACAAACACAAACAGACCCCACAGAGCCCAAAGACAGCAACACAATTACACCCAACCAAATCATGAGAAAACAAAAATATAATTACTTGACACATTGGAAAGAATTAACAAAAAAACAGAGCAAAACTGGAATGCTTTTTGGCCCTAAACAGAAAGTACACAGTGACAGAATACCTGACCACTGTGACTGACCCAAACTTAAGGAAAGCTTTGACTATGTACAGACTCAGTGAGCAAAGACTTGCTATTTTTTTTGTGATGGTAATGTTTGCGTACATTTTTTATTATTTATTTAAATGTTGTTTATTATCTACTTCACTTGCTTTAGCAACGTAAACATGTGTTCCCATGCCAATGAAGTCCATGAATTGCATTTTATTTTATTTTATTGATTTCACCTTTATTAAACCAGGTAGGCTAGTTGAGAACACCTTTATTTAACCAGGTAGGCTAGCTGAGAACACCTTTATTTAACCAGGTAGGCTAGTTGAGAACACCTTTGTTTAACCAGGTAGGCTAGTTGAGAACAAGTTCTCATTTACAACTGCGACCTGGTCAAGATAAAGCAAAGCATTGCGACACAAACAACAACAACAGAGTTACACATGGAAGAAACAAACATACAGTCAATAAAACAGTAGAAAAAGTTTATATACAGTGTGTGCAAATGAGGTAAGATGAATTGAGAGAGAAAGAGACAAAAAGAGAGAGCGAGAAAGATAGAGAGAGAGAGAGAGAGACAAAAGTTGTGTGTGTGTTTGTGTGTGTATGTGTGTGTGTGTTTGTGTGTGTATGTGAGAGTGTATGTGTATATGGGTGTGTCTGTTGGTGTGTGTGTGTATGTGTCTTACTCTGTAGTCCAGAAGCCTACCTCCATGTCTCCAGGCTGTTTCGTCTCCTGTCCTCTGGAGCGGCAGACAGGTGTGTGATGAAGGCTACTGCCAGCATCGCTCTCTTAGGCACACACACACACACACACACACACACACAAACTAAACAGTTTCAGGCCATTGCCGAGCTGATTTAGTTGTGAGCTGATTTTGTTGTTGTTACCTCAACAGCAGAACAGGTAGAACTGCCCCATGAACAGAGTGTGAGAACAGACCCATCACAGACCCAGACCAGACCCATCCCAGACCCAGACCAGACCCATGCCAGACCCAGATCAGACCCATCCCAGACCCAGAACAGACCCATCCCAGACCCAGAACAGACCCAGAACAGATCCATCCCAGACCCAGAACAGATCCATCCCAGACCCAGAACAGACCCAGAACCATCCCAGACCCATCCCAGACCCAGAACAGACCCATCCCAGACCCAGAATAGACCCAGAACAGACCCAGACCAGACCCAGAACAGACCCATCCCAGACCCAGAACAGACCCAGAACAGACCCATCCCAGACCCAGAATAGACCCATCCCAGACCCAGAACAGACCCATCCCGGAACAGACCCTTCCCAGACCCAGAACATATCCATCCCAGACCCATCCCAGAACCAGAACAGACCCAGAACAGACCCAGAACAGATCCATCCCAGACCCAGAACAGACCCATCCCAGACCCAGAACAGGTCCATCCCAGAGATCAGCGCCAGAACATCTGTTCAGTGTGGAGGCTAAAGGAACCCCAGGCCATCCGGTGGGCAACAGGAACACACCACCGCCACCTGAGGTCATACACTGACTGCGGAGAGGTGAGTGTAGGAACATGAGCAGCAGGTAAAGCAGTCACTGCAAGAGGGACAATGTGTCTGCGTGTGTGTGTGTTATGTCTGCGTGTGTGTGTCTGCGTGAGTGTGTGTGTGTGTGCGTGTGTGTGTATGGACAAACAAAATTGTTGTCGCACCCCTGCAGTGGTTTGTTTTAGAATTGAGGACAAATGTAAGTAAAGGGTTTATGTAGTTGCTATGTGGGAGGGTGCTTGTGCATGTCTGTCTGTGTGTGTGTGACTGTCTTTATGTCTGTGTGTCTGTCTGTGTCTCTGAGGGAGACAGTGGGAGATTGATTGCTTTAATTAAAGAGCAGACATGCTGGAGAAAGAGGAGTAAAAACAGCCAGGAGGGACCGAGACAGCAGGATACATCCCCCCTCTACAAAAACACAATACAGACACAGACACCATCCACACACAGACACCATCCACGCACAGACATCATCCACACACACAGACACCATCCACACACACAGACACCATCCACACACACAGACACCATCCACACACACAGACACCATCCACACACACAGACACCATCCACGCACAGACACCATCCACGCACAGACATCATCCACGCACAGACATCATCCACACACACAGACACCATCCACACACACAGACACCATCCACACACACAGACACCATCCACGCACAGACACCATCCACGCACAGACATCATCCACGCACAGACATCATCCACGCACAGACATCATCCACGCACAGACACCATCCACGCACAGGCACCATCCACATACAGACAGCATCCACACACAGACAGCATCCACACACAGACACCATCCACGCACAGACACCATCCACGCACAGACACCATCCACACACACAGACACCATCCACACACAGACACCATCCTCACACAGACACCATCCTCACACAGACACCATCCACACACAGACACCATCCACGCACAGACACCATCCACGCACAGACATCATCCACACACAGACACCTTCCACACACAGACACCATCGACACACAGACATAATCCACACAAAGACATCATCAACACACAGACATAATCCACACAAAGACATCATCAACACACAGACACCATCCACACACACAGACACCATCCACACACACAGACACCATCCACACACACAGACACCATCCACACACACAGACACCATCCACGCACACAGACACCATCCACGCACAGACACCATCCACACACAGACACCATCCACACAAAGACATCATCCACACACAGACACCATCCACACACAGACACCATCCACACACAGATACAATCCACACACAGACACCATCCACACACACAGACACCATCCACACACACAGACACCATCCACACACAGACACCATCCACACACAGGCACCATCCACACACAGGCACCATCCACACACATGCACCATCCACACACAGGCACCATCCACACACACAGACACCGTGCACATACAGACACCATCCACACACAGACAGCATCCACACACAGACACCATCCACACACAGACGCCATCCACACACAGACGCCATCCTCACACAGACGCCATCCTCACACAGACGCCATCCTCACACAGACGCCATCCTCACACAGACGCCATCCTCACACAGACACCATCCTCACACAGACACCATCCTCACACAGACACCATCCTCACACAGACACCATCCAAACACAGACACCATCCTAACACAGACACCATCCTCACACAGACTCCATCCACACACAGACACCATCCTCACACAGACCTGTTCTCCGTCCAGCTGGTGTTTGAGTTGCTCTGCTGCCTGATGGTCTCCTGGGCCTTACTGATCTCAGCCTCCAGCATAGCTGCCTCTGTAGTACGAGACTGGTACATAATGAGAGAGAGAGGGAAGGAGGGATATATAGAGAGAGAGAGCAGCAAGAGATGGGGGAGAGAGGGGTGGAGAGAGAGGGGGGGGATTGAGAGAGAGAGAGAGAGAGAGAGAGAGAGAGAGAGAGAGAGAGAGAGAGAGAGAGAGAGAGAGAGAGAGAGAGAGAGAGAGAGAGAGAGAGAGAGAGAGAGAGAGAGAGAGAGAGAGAGAGAGAGAGAGAGAGAGAGAGAGAGAGAGAGAGAGAGAGAGAGAGAGAGAGAGAGAGAGAGAGAGAGAGAGAGAGAGAGAAAGAGAAATAAGGGCCGGACAAGTATTCCTGTAACTTGTCTCTACTACAGAGCAAAGTTAATCAGTGAGACAGTCGACAGCTCGTTGACTTTCTGCCACACAGAGTTGAGCTGCTCCTCCAGATTAGTCTTCCGACTCTGTCTTCCTCAAGTTCCTGCACACACAAACACACATATACGAACACACACACACAAACACACATACACAAACACACACACACACACACACAAACACACAAACACACATATACGAACACACACACACACATATACGAACACACACACACACACACACATATACGAACACACACACACACACACATATATGAACACACACACACACACACACAAACACACATATACAAACAAACACACACACAAACACACATATACGAACACACACACACAAACACACATATACGAACACACACACACACGCACACATATACGAACACACACACACAAACACACATATACAAACACACACACTAAAAAACACACATATACGAACACACACACACACAAACACACATATACGAACACACACACACAAACACACATATACAAACACACACACACACAAACACACATATACGAACACACACACACACAAACACACATATACGAACACACACACACACAAACACACATATACGAACACACACACACAAACACACATATACGAACACACACACACAAACACACATATACGAACACACACACACAAACAAAACACATCAAATGATGCTTGAGGGGGGTGTGCACAGACTCACTGCAGTAGTCCAGCCTGTTCTCTCTCCAGTGGCTGGGTCCTCTCCGGGACGTGTGAGTACTTAACTTTTGCCTCCACCGAGGCAGCACTTGCACACTTATCATTTTGACTACAACAAACAACAACAACACAGCCTGGAGTAAGAGCAAGGGGGCTTATTTTAGAAGGCTCAAATGATCTCTTCAGCTTGACAGCTTTAAGCTAACCACTTCTATACAGGTGCGTAGGTGTCTGCCTGTAGCTGTAGCGCTAGGTTAATATTAGTTGCAGTAGTTGACCATCACGTCATATACATCAATGGAAGTTGTTCATCTCTAAGGGAGAAGGTAGAAGTTTCCCTAACCACTGAAACAGGGGCCAAACAAGTCATCCCCCTAATGGTTAAGAGTAGAATAATCTGATCCTAGATCAGGTACAACTTCCACCTTGAGCTGTAGAGCTTGGCAAACTGGCTAGGCTAACTTGCTAGGCTAACTATTTCACCTTGGTGTCGAAGGAGGCTTTGTTTCTGGTCAGCAGCTACTCCATGACATATGTTCCTTGCCTCAAACATGGCTATGCTCTCTCTCACCCCCCTCTTAGCCAGGAAACTAGAGAGTGAGTGAGTGAGTGAATGAGTGAGTGAGTGAGTGAGTGAGTGAGTGAGCGAGAGAGAGAGAGGCACAAGCTTTATATCTGAAAATGAGACAGTTAATGCAAATTCCAGCCTGAAGTTATTGAAGTAAAACTTCGAAGTCTAATTAAGAGCTAACAGTGACAAATCACCCAGTTTATTAGTCATATACATCCTAACACACTCTGTATCACACACACTTCCTAACACTGCTCAGAGCGGCTGCACTCACTCAACTAACACAACTCATCATCAACGGCAGATTAGGTTCTCTCAGACACTTCCTCTAGAATAGCTCGCAGATTTATGACTGTTACAAATAACTGCAACAAGCCATTAAACAGAATACAGTACAGACACACACTGACAGAATACACTACATACACACACTGACAGAATACAGTACAGACACAAACTGACAGAATACAGTACAGACACACACTGCCAGAATACACTACAGACACACACACACACACACACACACACTGACAGAATACACTACGGACACACACTGACAGAATACACTACGGACACACACACACACTGACAGAATACACTACGGACACACACACACACACTGACAGAATACACTACGGACACACACTGCCAGAATACACTACGGACACACACTGCCAGAATACACTACGGACACACACACACACACACTGACAGAATACACTACGGACACACACACACACACACACACACACTGACAGAATACACTACAGACACACACACACACACACACACACACACACACTGACAGAATACACTACGGGCACACACTGCCAGAATACACTACGGACACACACACACACTGACAGAATACACTACGGACACACACACACACACACACTGACAGAATACACTACAGACACACACACTGAGAGAATACACTACGGAAACACACTGACTGAATACACTACGGACACACACACTGACAGAATACAGTACGGACACACACACACACACACTGACAGAATACACTACGGACACACACACACACACACTGACAGAATACAGTACGGAAACACTGACAGAATACACTACGGACACACACACACACACACTGCCAGAATACACTACGGGCACACACACACACACACACACTGACAGAATACACTACGGAAACACACTGACAGAATACACTACGGAAACACACTGACAGAATACACTACGGACACACACACACACTGACAGAATACACTAGGGGGACACACTGATAAAATGCACTAACTAATCTCTCTCTCTGTATCATTCCTTACAGTTCTATCTCTCTCTGTATCACTCCTTACAGTTCTATCTCTCGGTATCACTCCTTATAGTTCTATCTCTCTCTGTATCACTCCTTACAGTTCTATCTCTCTGTATCATTCTCTGTACAACTCCTTATAGTTCTCTCTCTCTCTGTATCTCTCTCAGTATCACTCCTTATAATTATATCTCTGTATCACTCTCTGTATCACTCCTTATAGTTCTCTCTCTCTCTGTATCTCTCTCAGTATCACTCCTTATAGTTATCTCTCTGTATCACTCCTTACAGTTCTATCTCTCTCTGTATCACTCTCTGTATCACTCCTTGTAGTTCTATCACTCTCTGTATCACTCCTTATAGTTATATATCTATCTGTATCACTCCTTATAGTTCTACAGTGCCTTGCGAAAGTATTCGGCCCCCTTGAACTTTGCGACCTTTTGCCACATTTCAGGCTTCAAACATAAAGATATACAACTGTATTTTTTTGTGAAGAATCAACAACAAGTGGGACACAATCATGAAGTGGAACGACATTTATTGGATATTTCAAACTTTTTTAACAAATCAAAAACTGAAAAATTGGGCGTGCAAAATTATTCAGCCCCTTTACTTTCAGTGCAGCAAACTCTCTCCAGAAGTTCAGTGAGGATCTCTGAATGATCCAATGTTGACCTAAATGACTAATGATGATAAATACAATCCACCTGTGTGTAATCAAGTCTCCGTATAAATGCACCTGCACTGTGATAGTCTCAGAGGTCCGTTAAAAGCGCAGAGAGCATCATGAAGAACAAGGAACACACCTGGCAGGTCCGAGATACTGCTGTGAAGAAGTTTAAAGCCGGATTTGGATACAAAAAGATTTCCCAAGCTTTAAACATCCCAAGGAGCACTGTGCAAGCGATAATATTGAAATGGAAGGAGTATCAGACCACTGCAAATCTACCAAGACCTGGCCGTCCCTCCAAACTTTCAGCTCATACAAGGAGAAGACTGATCAGAGATGCAGCCAAGAGGCCCATGATCACTCTGGATGAACTGCAGAGATCTACAGCTGAGGTGGGAGACTCTGTCCATAGGACAACAATCAGTCGTATATTGCACAAATCTGGCCTTTATGGAAGAGTGGCAAGAAGAAAGCCATTTCTTAAAGATATCCATAAAAAGTGTTGTTTAAAGTTTGCCACAAGCCACCTGGGAGACACACCAAACATGTGGAAGAAGGTTCTCTGGTCAGATGAAACCAAAATTGAACTTTTTGGCAACAATGCAAAACGTTATGTTTGGAGTAAAAGCAACACAGCTCATCACACTGAACACACCATCCCCACTGTCAAACATGGTGGTGGCAGCATCATGGTTTGGGCCTGCTTTTCTTCAGCAGGGACAGGGAAGATGGTTCAAATTGATGGGAAGATGGATGGAGCCAAATACAGGACCATTTTGGAAGAAAACCTGATGGAGTCTGCAAAAGACCTGAGACTGGGACGGAGATTTGTCTTCCAACAAGACAATGATCCAAAACATAAAGCAAAATCTACAATGGAATGGTTCAAAAATAAACATATCCAGGTGTTAGAATGGCCAAGTCAAAGTCCAGACCTGAATCCAATCGAGAATCTGTGGAAAGAACTGAAAACTGCTGTTCACAAATGCTCTCCATCCAACCTCACTGAGCTCGAGGTGTTTTGCAAGGAGGAATGGGAAAAAATTTCAGTCTCTCGATGTGCAAAACTGATAGAGACATACCCCAATCGACTTACAGCTGTAATCACAGCAAAAGGTGGCGCTACAAAGTATTAACTTAAGGGGGCTGAATCATTTTGCACGCCCAATTTTTCCGTTTTTGATTTGTTAAAAAAGTTTGAAATATCCAATAAATGTCGTTCCACTTCATGATTGTGTCCCACTTGTTGTTGATTCTTCACAAAAAAATACAGTTTTATATCTTTATGTTTGAAGCCTGAAATGTGGCAAAAGGTCGCAAAGTTCAAGGGGGCCGAATACTTTCGCACGGCACTTTATCTCTCTCTGTATCGATCCTTAGTTATATCTGTCTTGATATCACACATTAAACCTCTCTCTTTCCCTAAATGTTTAGTTCACTCTCTCTCCCCCTCACTCTGCCCCCTCCCTACCTCCCTCCCTCTCTCCTCTCCTCGTTCCATTCCTCCCCCTCTCTCACCTCTTCATGCTGACCCAGGAGGTGTCGAAGATGCCTATGAGTTGCAGCACCCTCTCCAGGATGTCTCTGATAACGTCAGGAGGCATCTTTAGGAAGTGGATCTCTGATAGAGACTTTGGCTTGATGTTTCCCACAGCTTTGCCTCTTCCACTAGGGACCACACACACACAGTAAGGGGACAGACACACACACACACACACACACGTGACAGACACACACACACACACCAGTTAAACAAAGGTCAGGTGTGTGAATGTGTCTGTGATTTGATGTTCCCTACAGCATGCTCTGCCTTATCCAGGTTAAATGTAGGCCAGCTCTGCTGTTGCCGGAAGGACAAGCCCTATGTTTGTTTGTTTGTTTATCAGGTATCCTCTAAAACAGCCAGGGGAGACAAATATTCACATGGTAAAATAATAGATAATGTAAGGATGTGAATGTGGGGAAGTGTGTTGGGGATAATGTAGAGATGTGAATGTGGGGAAGTGTGTTGGGGATAATGTAGAGATGTGAATGTGGGGAAGTGTGTTGGGGATAATGCAGTGATGTGAATGTGGGGACATGTGTTGGGGATAATGCAGGGATGTGAATGTGGGGACATGTGTTGGGGATAATGCAGGGATGTGAATGTGGGGACATGTGTTGGGGATAATGCAGGGATGTGAATGTGGGGACGTGTTGGGGAGGGCGATTAGTAATGAAAAATAATCGGAGTCAAAAAATAAAAAATGTCTACTACATTCTCTCCTTTCATCCTCCCTGTCTCTTCCCATTCCTACACCTCCCTTCATCCCCATCCCTCCAACTCCAACTCCTTTCTGCAGCTACGTTGGAGAGTTGTTCCTGCCCACAGGGATGCATCTGCCTCTTAATTATCACTCCCCAAACTCACACACTTCATCCACCGACAGCTCAAATGATGTCCCTCCCTCTCTAGCGCGCTCCCTTCATCTCTGTGACTGAAGACTCAACCCCCCACAGAGAGAGATGGGGAGATATCTTAATTAATGAACAGAGTTTTCCCCAACACATCTACCCATCAGGGAGAAGGGGAAAGGGGAAGAAACAGAGAAAATATTGGCTATGAGGGAACACACACTATGCGGTAGAGCACAGCAGGGAGAGAGAAGGGGCGTAAACACCGACAAAGTTTTGATGGAAAGTTGGTGCAGAACGTCAGCCTGAAGGAGATGGAAGTCCCTGTTGGGACCCCTGTCTCAGTCTATCACTGCCACATCACCAGCCAGCCCAGCCCAGGCAACACACACACACACACACATGAAAAACATACACACCTACAAAAATGACAAACCCAGAAACATATGCACATTACAAACAACATGCATTGCAAACTCACACACACATCTCTGGGATCTGAGGCTGACTGACCACACAGTGGGCTTATGACAAATCAGAGTAAATTATGGAAGGGAATTGAATAGCTGTCCAAGGCAGAGACGTGTGTGTGTGAGTATGAGGGAGAGACACGTACCAAGGAGATTATGACAGACTGTTCCAAAAAAGGTCCAGTTGCCAGGGCCACAAATACAAATTCCATCTAGACATCGTTGTCCTAGAGCACACGAAAAACGATCTGTACCTTGGCCTAAACATCAGCGCCACAGTTAACTTCCACAAAGCTGTGAAAGATCTGAGAGGCAAGAAGGGCATCCACAACATCAAAAATAACATATCTTTCCACATCCAAGTTAGGGTCTGGCTAAAAACACTTTAATCAGTTATAGAACCCAATGCCATCTATGGTTGTGAGGTCTAGAGTCCACTCACCAACCAAGATGTTTGATTATTTATTGTTTATTTCATTTCTGTGTATTATCTATTTCACTTGATTTGGCAAATTTCCAGTGTCAATAAAGCCCTTTGAACTGATTGTAAGGGGGGGGCAGAGAGAGAGAGAGAGAGAGCAAGAGAGAGAGAGCGAGAGAGAGCGAGATAGCGAGAGAGCGAGAGAGAGAGCGAGAGAGAGAGAGAGCGAGAGAGAGAGAGAGAGAGAGAGAGAGAGAGAGAGGACATGTCATTAGAATCAGCAGTTGTCACAGAAAAGGCCTTGGTGAATCGGACAACCAGATCTGTTCACCGCAGGCTTAAAATATGTCAAAGAGACTCGTCATGCCACACACACACACACACACACACACACACAAAGACAGCTCATGCCAGAGAAAACAACTGTGCACAAACATACAAGCACACACACCAAGTGAACTGTACTTTCAATCCTTCAGTTCGCTTCGTTCAGCTTAGAAATGCCCGCCTGGGGGGACACAGCCAATCACATCAGATGTTACAATT
Source organism: Oncorhynchus mykiss (assembly GCF_013265735.2). Lineage (NCBI taxonomy): Eukaryota > Metazoa > Chordata > Actinopteri > Salmoniformes > Salmonidae > Oncorhynchus > Oncorhynchus mykiss. The sequence continues at coordinate 35,750,232 of NC_048591.1, forward strand.
AGGTCTCATGACAATATGTTAATTCTCAGACTATTTCAACCAAAACAGTTAACACAAACATGTGCATACACACTGCTGCAGGGAGTTTGTGTGTGAGCGCTAAGTGAATGCTACGTGTGTGTACAGTACATGGTGTGTGTGTGTTACCTGTAGGTGTTTCAGAGTGAGCTGGATCTGTTTGCTGCTGTAAATGGAGGTGTAGACGTGGAGGAAGGCCACAAACTGTCTGGGTGTGGATCCATACTCTCTACAAGACTCATGGATCATCAGGAAGGAGCGGCACAGATCACCCTGATCCGACGCTGGGAGGGTCAACACCAATGAGACAGAACATATTCAGGAGGGACTAGGCGGGACTAGCTAGTTTAAAGCTAGTCCTATACATTCCGACTATGACTGACTAGAACTCTGGTGACAGGGAAGGTTTCTTCTACCTGAGCCTTGTGGCCTTTCTCTCCCCCACTCTTCTCCCCCTCTCCCCCACTCTTCTCCCCCTCTCCCCCCTCCTTAGCCAGCAGCTTCTCAGGAATCTGACAGGGCAGCGTCAACATGGGTTATGAAGGAGGAGGACAGAGCAAATCACAATATTATAACCCTGTATGACTATGCTCTCCTCCCCCTCATCCTCTCCTCTCACAATCTTCATGATGCTCTCAGACCATCTGTCCAAGAGAGAGATTGAAAATGAGAGACAAAAGAAGAGAGAGAGAGAGATTGAAAGGCAGAGAGAGAGAGATTGAAAGGGAGAGACAGAGAGAAAGAAAGAAAGAGAGCAATGTAAACATGTTTCCCATGCCAATAAAGCCCTTAGAATTTAGCTGAACAGACAGACAGACAGACAGACAGACAGAGATGAAGAGGGAATGAAACAAAGAGAAAGACACAAATATGTAGAAAATGGGGTAATGGCTGTGTACCTCTGTCCTTGTCCATTTACCCCCCAGCTGAAAGGCCAGTAGTTTAGTCAGAAGAACTCAGAGGGAAGAGACATTTATTGATCTGATCCTGCAGCATCTACAGAACAAACACAGCATCATAATAAACAGGGGGGAGGAGAGGGATGGAGAGAGGGGAGGGGAGAGAGAGAGGGAGAGGAGAGAGGGGAGGGGAGAGAGGGCAGAGAGAGAGGGGGAGGAGAGAGGGAGGGGAGATGAGTGAATGGAGGAGGTGTAGATCTGTCGATATGCCCTGGAGCAAGGCACTTAACCCTAATTGCTCCTGCAAGTCGCTCTGGACAAGAGTGTCTGGTAAATGACTAAAATGTAATGTCACGTAGATGTGGATGAATAGCTAGATAGATGAGTCTCTCACGGTAGGTAAAGTAGTTGAAGTTGGGTCCAGTGAATCCGTCCTGGAATACAGGATCTCTGAGAGAGGAGAGGAGGGGCTCCAGCTCCTCTGGGGAGTACAGCCCTGGAACCTCACCTACAACACACATATTACACTGATCTCAATACAGTATAGTACACTGCCCAGGCCAGTACAAACATAACCTATTACACACAGAACCCATTACACACATAACCCATTACACACAGAACCCATTACACATGTAAAGAGCAGGTGTTCCTAATGTTTAGTACCCTCAGTGTACACTACTACATACTACATACATACTGCAAAAACACACAGCATCAAGACAGCTCAGTGTACACTACCACATTTTACCATACTGCAAAAACACACACAGCATCAAGACAGCACTCACTACACACTCACACACACCAGAGAAGAGAGTTGAAGTGATGAGAGTGTGAGTTGTGATATACCATGTAGAAAAGGTAAGCAGCAGGAGGGAGAGAGTCAAAAATGATGAGTCATAAAAAAAATATAAGTTTGTCAGCAAACGCTTCTAATTAAAGAATAGTGATTGGACTCCCTATCACAGGGAGAACACATTGCAGGAGGGAGGGAGCGAGTGACAGAGGGAGAGATGAAGGAGGACAGAGAGAAGTGGATGATGAAAGCGAGAGAGAGAGAGACGGGTGACAGATGGAGCAGGGGAGAGGAAGTAAGTGATGGTTAATGCAGGAGGCATGAGAGGGAGCGAACTCCTGCCTTTCAGAAGATATTCTGAAATATCCAAGACAAGGGCCAGTACGGTATAACGTTAAGACAGTTACCAAATAATGAGAAGTTTTCAATGAGAAGTCGGCAACAACAGACAAAAGCCATGGAAATAGCAGTATTAAGTACTGCAGACATTTTCTCCATGTCCTAGCACTGTCAAAATGGGTCCCAGGAAATATGGTGTAGTGCAAGGGTTCCCAAACTGTTTTGGCCCACGATGTAAAAAAGGTTATGTAATCAACGGCCAATTTTAACTTTTTTAATTGGGGCTATGACAGTCTATTACAAATCAGCTGGACAGTATTTTGGACAGTAATTAAATATGAAGACGGGATGGTTTGAAGTGACTGAAGTGAATCAGAAAGGTGTTGGGAAGTTCAGAAGATCATCAGTAAATAATGTTGTATGGTCTACTGTGTAGAAAATGAACATCATGCTTGATGATAATGTTTTTCCCCCAAGGCTGATTTAGAGCCTGGTTTTGTCCACTCGGCTCTAACGGCTTGTTGTCATAGTAGTGGTACACAGGACGTACACACGTGTTCCTGAGTCTTATCTTTCAGTGATAGGGTAATAATATTGTGTGAGAGACTGTGAGATAGTTGATTTAATCCTGTGGTCTGACTAGAGGTTCCAGTGGTCTGACTAGAGGTTCCAGTGGACTGTGAGAGAGTTGATTCAACCCTGTGGTCTGACTAGAGGTTCCAGTGGTCTGACTAGAGGTTCCAGTGGTCTGACTAGAGGTTCCAGTGAACTGTGAGGGAGTTGATTTAACCCTGTGGTCTGACTAGAGGTTCCAGTGGTCTGACTAGAGGTTCCAGTGGTCTGACTAGAGGTTCCAGTGAACTGTGAGAGAGTTGATTCAACCCTGTGGACTGACTAGACGTTCCAGTGGTCTGACTAGAAGTTCCAGTGAACTGTGAGAGAGTTGATTCAACCCTGTGGTCTGACTAGACATTCCAGTGGTCTGACTAGAGGTTCCAGTGAACTGTGAGAGTGTTGATTCAACCCTGTGGTCTGACTAGACATTCCAGTGGTCTGACTAGAGGTTCCAGTGAACTGTGAGAGACTTGATTCAACCCTGTGGTCTGACTAGAGGTTCCAGTGGTCTGACTAGAGGTTCCAGTGGACTGTGAGGGAGTTGATTTAACCCTGTGGTCTGACTAGAAGTTCCAGTGGACTGTGAGGGAGTTGATTTAACCCTGTGGTCTGACTAGAGGTTCCAGTGGACTGTGAGAGAGTTGATTTAACCCTGTGGTCTGACTAGAGGTTCCAGTGGTCTGACTAGAGGTTCCAGTGGACTGTGAGGGAGTTGATTTAACCCTGTGGTCTGACTAGAAGTTCCAGTGGACTGTGAGGGAGTTGATTTAACCCTGTGGTCTGACTAGACGTTCCAGTGGACTGTGAGAGAGTTGATTTAACCCTGTGGTCTGACTAGAGGTTCCAGTGGACTGTGAGAGAGTTGATTTAACCCTGTGGTCTGACTAGAGGTTCCAGTGGACTGTGAGAGAGTTGATTTAACCCTGTGGTCTGACTAGAGGTTCCAGTGGACTGTGAGAGAGTTGATTTAACCCTGTGGTCTGACTAGACGTTCCAGTGGACTGTGAGGGAGTTGATTTAACCCTGTGGTCTGACTAGAGGTTCCTGTGGTCTGACTAGAGGTTCCAGTGGTCTGACTAGAGGTTCCAGTGGACTGTGAGGGAGTTGATTTTAACCCTGTGATCTCACCTACGTTCATGTCGTAAAGCAGCAGGCTGAGCACTCACTGGGTTCGGACACACAGAGCAAACAGGCAGTGGCTGTGGTCATCCAATGTGAACATAGCATTCACCTGAGACCAAAGGGCAGAGAGTTAGGCACACACACACACACACGCGCAAGTAATAAGTGGCTGTATTGTGTGTGTGTATGTGTGTGTGTGTGTGTGTGTGTGTGTGTCATTGGGGAATAATCAGAATTGGTTGGTAACATAGGTAAGATGTTTAATATTCATCATATGTTTGTAAGTTACTTCTCATCAGAATGTTATTTTTGTATAATACTGTGGCGGGGTTGCAGTATCTGTTCTCTGTCAAGACTAAGTTGTTTGGGCCGGAGAGAGGGGAGAGGTCAAGCGTGTATCTCTTGGCTCCACAATGTCTGTGTGCCAGTCAGTGTGTCTCTGTGATCTTGTCAAGATAGGATGGATTTGATATTTGCCTGTTGATATGGAGGATTGGTTTATGGTTCTAGTTTGAGAAAATAACATGTTTTAGGAGACAAAGCTGAACGATGAATTATGCCGATGCTGTCTTATCCTGTGTGTGTCTTTGCTATAAAGGATCTCAGTTGAAATGTGTAAGGGACTCTCAGAGAATTCATTGATAGACACTGAATTGATCTGAGAGTCACAGGGTTGTGATAGAGCTCATATAATTAAAAATTGACTTTGTGATAACTAACTCTGACTTGTGTGTGGTTTGTGCTCATGATTTGGTAAATAGAGGAAATTTCCACGACAGTGTGTGTGTGTGTGTGGTTTAGATTTGCCTCCCTAAGAGTGAGGATTAGATATAAGGCAGTAAGTAAGTGCTGTGATAACAGCAGTCTAATCTAAAGCTGCTGCTTGGAAAGACTAGAGCAGCTTAAAGCTGAAGCTTTACTCTGATAACACATGAACTCATCTGAGACAGCACACACACCTGTTCATAGACCTGTAGCCCTGCTAGCTGTTGTGTTCCCAGTGTTGGCCCAGGCTGCCTGGCTCCCAAGGCTCTTCTGGAGAAGAGGCTAAAGGTACGCTGAGGAGATCTGAGGAGGTCTGGAGCTGCTCCCTGTCTGGATAACTAGAGAGGAGAAAGTGGCTGAGAATGTGTGTGGACTGGCTCTACTATCCTTGTGGGCCCAAAAAAAATAAAAAATTATCCCCAAAAATCCCCCAAATTCTCCCCAAAAACCCCCCAAATTCTCCCCCCCAAAAAACAAAATTCTCCCCAAAAATCCCCCAAATTCTCCCCAAAAATCCCCCAAATTCTCCCCAAAAATCCCCCAAATTCTCCCCCGCTGGGATATTTCCCACGTCCCCATGAGGAGAAAGGCTATTTGAAGTTTAGAGCGTGTGTGTGTGTGTGTATACAGTATATATATCCATTCTCACTCTATGGTGCAGATCCATACTTTGGAGGTGAAGCGCAAGGTGGATGTGGGTCGTCCGACAGCGCCTGGATGTTCTCCAGACCCACCCTCCAGGTTCTCATCATAGAACCCATGGTACGTCACGAACACCTAGAACACACAAGGTGGAGAGAGGAGAACTCTGTCACTTTATGAGAGCTTGACTCGTTTCTGTCTTACACGTCGATCAATTACTTTTTATTTTCATTATTGTGTTATGTTGCATTGCATTGAGTGAAGTTATGTTTTGTTGTACTGTATTGTACAGTATTGTACATTACTGTATTGTACTATCCTATTGCATTGTAGTGTATTTTACTGCATTGCATTGAATTCTAGTGTAATATATTATATTGTACTGCATGATGCTGTATGATATTGTATTCTAGTGTATTGCACTGTGTTGTAGTGTACCTGCTGTAACAAGACTCTGAGGTTGCTGGTGCCACACTTGTCAAGCTTGGGCAGGTTGATGTCTTTGAGGTAGAGGACCAGGTTCTCACAGTGTTTGGGTCTGTAGGCCCGTCCCGTGTTGGAACTGAGCAGCAGGCAGGTCTGACTGAGCTTCTGGAGGATGTGATTAGACTAGGTCTGGGCGCTACAGTGGACCACTGCTACCTTGGTGGAATGCAGCCGAGAGAATGCATAGTGCTGCAGCATACTGAAGGAGAACACACACACACACACACACAGTAGGCAGAAATTATTGAAGGAGGATATGAGTCATGACGGAGGTTTGATATCAGAGGATGAAGTGGGGATGACAGAGGTAGAAAGAGGGGAGAGGAGAGGAGATAGGGGAGAAGAGAGAGGAGAGAAGACAGGAGGGAAGAGAGGAGGGAGGAGAATTTACTCTGTAATGAAAAGTGTTGATGCCGCAGGGGTCTGTTCAGCTGAGTTTGTGAGACAGAGCTCAGGGCAAGGGGGGACATGTTGTGATGGTGCAAACTAAGATAGGATAATTGGGATGTGTGTGTGTGTGTGTGTGTGTGTGTGTGTGTGTGTGTGTGTGTGTGTGTGTGTGTGTGTGTGTGTGTGTGTGTGTGTGTGTGTGTGTGTGTGTGTGTGAAGGCAGCAGTGGAAATTAATTAGATGTTTTTTCATCAGACAGATGACACTAGCGTTTCCATGGCGCCCTGACCTTTCCGCGAGATTAGGGTGTGTGTGTGTGTGTGTGTGTGTTTGTTTTTCAAGGTGGGGGCTCAAGTGAAGTGTAAAAGCCAATAAGATATGCCCTCCCTTTTTTGGGTGCCCGTGGTTGACAGTAATGACTGTACATTCAACAAGTCTCCGACCCCCCCGCCTGCCCCTCAGCCCGCTGTGCTATTCTAAGAAAGGTCACGCCTTAAATAAAACATTCCTGGAGACATAAGTGTGTTTCTCCTACAGTTCTCCCTGAATAGTGAGAGGAGTGTGTTTGTAGTACAGTTCTCCCTGAGTAGTGAGAGGAGTGTGTTTGTTGTACAGTTCTCCCTGAGTAGTCAGAGTGTGTTTGTCGTACAGTTCTACCTGAGTAGTCAGAGTGTGTTTGTCCTACAGTTCTCCCTGAATAGTGAGAGGAGTGTGTTTGTCGTACAGTTCTCCCTGAGTAGTCAGAGTGTGTTTGTCCTACAGTTCTCCCTGAGTAGTCAGGGTGTGTTTGTCGTACAGTTCTCCCTGAATAGTGAGAGGAGTGTGTCATACAGATATATACAGCTATATAATTTATAACTTTACTATTGTAGCATGTAGGCTAATGTAACGTTAAATCAATGAGCCTCCACACCGTCAGTCAGTGTGGGAATGTGATCAATGCACCCAAGATTGAGCTATAACTGGCTAGGCAGTTGGTAGCCTCGTGATTAGTTGATTAGTTGATTAATTGGTTAATGGATGGATTAATGGATAAATGGATATATAAATGGATGGATGGATGAAAGGATGGATGGATGAATGAATGAATGAATGAATGGATAAATGGATATATAAATGGATGGATGGATGAAAGGATGGATGGATAAATGGATGGATGATATATAAATGGATGGATGAACGGATGGATGAATAAATGGATGGTTGGATATATAAATTAATGGATGTATGGATGGATGGATGGATAAATGGATGGATGGATATATAAATTGATGGATGGATGGATGGATGGATGGATAAATACATAAATGGATAAACATATGGATGGATGTATATATAAATGGATGGATGAACGGATGGATGAATGAATACATTAATAAATGGATGGCTATTTAAATGGAGGGATGGGCGGATGAACGCATGAATGGATAGAGAAGAGAGAGAGAGAGCGAGAGAGAGAGAGATAGAAAGGGAGAGAGAGAAGAGAGAGCAAGGGAGAGAGAGTCAGAACATTTATGAACACAAGATATCCAATACGCTACAGTATATTTCGGGTAAAACTCGAATTGGCTAGAGTATATTTGCGGTAAAACTCCATTTGGTTAGATTATGTTTGGGGTAAACTCTGATTGGCTAGAGTATATATGCGGAAAAACTCCATTTGGCTAGAGTTTGTTTGGGGTAAAACTCTGATTGGCTAGAGTATATTTGCGTAAAACTTCAATTGGCTACAGTATGTTTACATTAAAACTCCAATTGACTAGAGTATATTTGGGGTAAAACTCTGATTGGCTAGAGTGTATTTGGGGTAAAACGCCACTTGGCTACATAAATCCAGTTAATGCTATTGATTACGACCAGTAGAGGGCCATATCAGTATGTTTAAGCACCGAGTCCAGGCCAGGAAGTAGTCTCTCATACAGTTCTCCAGGTTACTGCGACACTCATCAGGCTGACCCTTCAGCCACGACTTGACCAACGCACTCACATCTGTGTCCTCATCACTGCAGAGAGTAGACAGGGGTTGGAACATGACTAGAACATGACTAGAACATAACTGTAGATTTACCTGCCCTCCTGGGACCTACAACCACCCCTCCCTCTCTTGCTCCCTCCCTCCCTCTCACTCCATCCTTTCGTCAATACTCTCGACTAAATAGCTAGTAAACTCCAGACCAGAGTTTTCCTCATCTATGGGGAGTGTCCCACAAACACACGGTCACAAACACACACACAGCTATTGTCCCCCACCTGACTGGGTATGAATTTGAGGCGTGCCTCCTCGTAGATGGCCGGCAGGGCATTGCTGAGGGTATTGTCCTCCACGTCAGTGAAGCCCACCCCAGGGAAAACACGTCTTGGCCAAGGGCATCAAACCTGCTGCTGTCAGCTTGGACATGGTGTTCAACCTCAATGCCTGCACCACCAGACCCCCCTGCTTGACCGGAGGACACATAGATAGAGAGGGGGTCTAGGGGAGAGAGGAGTTAATTTGTATAAAAGTTGACTTGTTTCTTTGTTGTTCTGATACACTGTGTCTCTACTAGCTACATCAGCAGCTTTATACATGTGCTGATTACGACCCGTGTCATGATTTAGAGTTCATCAATACTGTTGTTCTCCTCTCTACAGCTGCACTAGAGGCACAGAAGCAGAGCTGGTTTTTCACTGGAACATTTGGCATGACAATAGATGGAGCAAACAGAGTAAGTCCCAGGGACAAATGTGCTGTCTGACAAATAGAATAAACGAGGGAACGAGAGTAAGAGAGAGAGAAAGAGAAAGAGAGAGCGGTGGAGAAGGAAACAGAGAGATCAACCGGGGATCAGAGAGACATGGACAGACAGACGTCAAGGGGGAAGCAAGGATAGGTCAGAGAGAGGGGGGGAGAGAGGAAGAGGCAAAGAGGGAAGAGGGGAAGAAAACAACTAAACTAAGACCACTTTTTGAGGAAAATGGCAAAAGGACAGAGAGAGGCGAGATGAAAGATGAAAGTTTAGGGGGTATTTGGCTATTAGGGATGTGTTTTGGGAGTGGGGAGTAAGTGTCAGTTTAGGGCGTTTTATTCTTGTTCTTGGGCTTACTCCTCCTCTGCTGCTGCAGCAGACTGCCACAGCCTCGCAGCACCATATTAAGAGCCCTCTGTCAGCAGCCATAGTGCTGCTGGGAGGTCAACAGCTCCCTACACAGTCCATACATGTTACACGCTAAGACATAGATACATACAGCGCATTCAGAAAGTATTCAGAACCCTTGAATTTTCGACATTTTGTTCCAGCCTTATTCTAAAAAGGATTCATTTAAAACATATGCACAATACCCCATTATGACAAAGTGAAAACAGGTTTTTAGACATTTTTGCAAATTCATAATAAAAAAAATGTAAAATCTTATTCACGTAGGTATTCAGACCATTTGCTCTGAGACTCGAAATTGAGATGTTTTTGCAACTTGATTGGTCCACCTGTGGTCAATTCAATTGATTGGACATGATTTGTATAGGCTGTCTGTATAAGGTCCCACAGGTGACAGTGCATGTCAGAATAAAAACCAAGCCATGAGGTCGAAGGAAATGTCCATAGAGCTCTGATACAGGATTGTGTCTACGCACAGATCTGGAGAAGGGTACCAAAACATTTCTGCAGCATTGAAGGTCCCCAAGAACACAGTGGCCACCATCATTCTTAAATGGAAGAAGGTTGGAAACACCAAGATTCTTCGTAGAGCTGGCCTCCAGGCCAAACTGAGCAATCGGGGGAGAAGGGCCTTGGTCAGGGAGGTGACCAAGAACCCAATGGTCACTCTGACAGAGCTCCAGAGTTCCTCTGTGGAGATGGGAGAACCTTCCAGAAGGACAATCATCTCTGCAGCACTCCACCAATCAGGCCTTTATGGTAGAGTGGCCAGACTGGAGGAAACCTGGCACCATCCATTCGGTGAAGCATGGTGGCAGCATCACGCTGTGGGGATGTTTTTCAGTGGCAGTTACTGGGAGACTAGTCAGGATCGAGGGAAAGATGAACGGAGCAAGGTACTGAGAGATCCTTGATGAAAACCTGTTCCAGAGCGCTCAGGACCTCAGACTGGGGGCGAAGGTTCACCTTCCAACAGGACAACGACCCTAAGCACACAGCCAAGACAATGCAGGAGTTGGTCCGGGACAAGTCTCTGAATGTCCTTGTGTGGCCCAGTCGGAGCCCAGACTTGAACCCGATGGAACATCAGAGATCTGAAAATAGCTGTGCAGTGACGCTCCCCATCCAATTTGACAGAGCTTAAGAGAGTCTGTGTAAGGGGTCTGAATACTTATGTAAATGTGATATTTCAGTTTGTTTTTATTTTATACATTTGCAAAAATGTTTTGCTTTGTAATTAAGGGGTATTGTGTGTAGATTGATGAGGGGGGAAAAAACAATATAATCAATTTTAGAATAAGGCTGTATGGTAACCAAACGTGGCACAACACATCTCCCTACAAACAGATAGAGACATACAGACACAATACTTATGTCATGCAATAAAATGCAAATGAATTACTTCAAAATCATACAATATGATTTTCTGGATTTTTGTTTTAGATTCTGTCTCTCACAGTTGAAGTGTACCTATGATAAAAATTACAGACCTCTACAGGCTTTGTAAGTAGGAAAACCTGCAAAATCGTCAGTGTATCAAATACTTGTTCTCCCCACTGTATTAAAGGGATAGTGGGAGATTTTAGTAATCAAGCCTCTTTTCTAGTCAGATGAACTCATGCATACCATTTGTCTCTCTGTGCAGTTTGAAGAACATTTACTGCACACAGAGACATACAAATGTTATCCATGAGTTCATCTGACTCTAGATATGTTGCAAAGGGGCTTAGCTGTCCAAATGTTGCACTATCCTTTTAAAATAAGAAACACAACAACACGTACCTGGCAAGGTTGAAGATGGTGACCAGCTTGCGTCCCAGTATCTCTTCGTCTTTGAAGCCATCCGACTAGAGGATGACCTCAGCGATGAGCTCGATGTCTGTTCGGGACATGACCACGGGCCTGAACAGCTGCTTCAAGTTGTCAGGCAGCTGCTGTCTTCCTCCATAACCCTTACCAGCCCGGTTCAAGATTGGTGATAGAGAGGGGGGTGATAGAGAGAGACAGAGACAGAGAGAGCGAGACAGAGAGAGAGACAAAAAGAGAGAGAGAGAGGAAGGGCGGGCGGGAGAGACAGATAGAGAGAGAGACTGAGAGACACACTCCCTGTCTCTATTTCCTCCCCCTCACTGCCAGTGGACCCTAACTGGGGGGTGTTTATAATGTTGAACCCGGCTGGTACACAAACAGACCCCACAGAGCCCCAGGACAGCAACACAATTAGAACCAACCAAATCACGAGAAAACAAAAAAATAATTACTGGAAAGAATTAACAAAAACTGAGCAAACTAGAATGCTATTGGCCCTAAACAGAGAGTACACAGTGGCAGAATACCTGACCACTGTGACTGACCCAAACTTAAGGAAAGCTTTGACTATGTACAGACTCAGTGAGCATAGCCTTGCTATTGAGAAAGGCCGCCGTAGGCAGACATGGCTCTCAAGAGAAGACAGACTATGTGCACACTGCCCACAAAATGAGGTGGAAACTGAGCTGCACTTCCTAAACTAATGCCAAATGTATGACCATATTAGAGACACATATTTCCCTCAGATTACACAGATCCACAAATAACTTGAAAACAAACCCGATTTTGATAGACTCCCATATCTATTGGGTGAAATACCACATTGTGTCATCACAGCAGCAAGATTTGTGACCTGTTGCCACAAGAAAAGGACAACCAATGAAGAAGAATTCCATTGTAAATACAATTCATATTCATGTTTATTTATTTTCCCTTTTGAAATGTAACCATTTGAACATCGTTACGACAATGTATATACATGTATACATAATATGACATTTGTAATGTCTTTATTCTGGAACTTCTGTGAGTGTAATGTTTACTGTTAAAATGTATTGTTTATTTCACTTTTGTATATTATCTACTTCACTTGCTTTGGCAAAGTTAACATATGTTTACCATGCCAATAAAGCCCCTTGAATTGAATTGAGAGAGAAAAAAGAGACAGAGAGACAGAGACAGAGGAGAGCGGGAGAGACAGAGAGACAGAAAGACAGAGGAGGGCGGGCGGGAGAGACAGAGAGACATAGGAGGGCGGGAGATATAGAAAGACAGAGAGACAGAGAAGGGCGGGAGGGAGAGACAGAGAGACATAGGAGGGCGGGAGGGAGAGACAGAGAGACATAGGAGGGCGGGAGAGACATAGGAGGGCGGGAGAGACAGAGAGACATAGGAGGGCGGGAGAGACAGAGAGACAGAGGAAGGCGAGAGAGACAGAGAGACAGAGGAGGGCGGGAGAGACAGAGAGACAGAGGAGGGCGGGAGAGACAGAGAGACAGAGGAGGGCGGGAGAGACAGAGAGACAGAGGAGGGCGGGAGAGACAGAGAGACAGAGGAGGGCGGGAGAGACAGAGAGACAGAGGAGGGCGAGAGAGACAGAGAGACAGAGGAGGGCGGGAGAGACAGAGAGACAGACAGACAGAGGAGGATGGGAGAGACAGAAAGACAGGAGGGCTGGCGGGAGAGACAGAGAGACAGAGGAGGACGGGCGGGAGAGACAAAGACAGAGGAGGGCGGGCCGGAGAGACAGAGGAGGGCGGGCGGGAGAGACAGAGAGACAGAGGAGGGCGGGAGAGACAGAAAGACAGGGGAGGGCGGGAGAGACAGAAAGACAGGGGATGGCGGGCGGGCGGGAGAGACAGAGAGACAGAGGAGGGCGGGAGAGACAGAAAGACAGAGGAGGGCGGGCGGGAGAGAGAGAGGAAGGCGGGAGAGATAGAAAGACAGAGTTTGGCGGGTGCGAGAGACAGAAAGACAGAGGAGGGCGGGCGAGAGAGACAGAGAGACAGAGGAGGGCGGGCAGGAGAGACAGAGAGACATAGGAGGGCGGGCAGGAGAGACAGAGGAGGGCGGGAGAGACAGAGAGACAGAGGAGGGCGGGAGAGACAGAGAGACAGAGGAGGGCGGGCGGGCGGGCGGGAGAGACAGAGAGACAGACGAGGGCGGGCGGGAGAGACAGAAAGACAGAGGAGGGTGGGCGGGAGAGACAGAAACACAGAGACAGAGGAGGGCAGGCGGGAGAGACAGGGGAGGGCGGGAGAGACAGAAAGACAGAGGAGGGCGGGCGGGAGAGACAGAAAGACAGAGGAGGACGGGCGGGAGAGACAGAAAGACAGGAGGGCGGGCGGGAGAGACAGAAAGACAGAGAGACAGATGAGGATGGGAGAGACAGAAAGACAGAGGAGGGCTGGCGGGAGAGACAGAGAGACAGAGGAGGACGGGCGGGAGAGACAAAGACAGAGGAGGGCGGGCCGGAGAGACAGAAAGACAGAGAGACAGAGGAGGACGGGCAGGAGAGACAGAGGAGGGCGGGCGGGAGAGACAGAGAGACAGGGGAGGGCGGGAGAGACAGAAAGACGGGGGATGGCGGGCGGGCGGGAGAGACAGAGAGACAGAGGAGGGCGGGCGGGAGAGAGAAAGGAAGGCGGGAGAGATAGAAAGACAGAGGTTGGCGGGTGCGAGAGACAGAAAGACAGAGGAGGGCGTCCGAGAGAGACAGAGAGACATAGGAGGTCGGGAGAGACAGAGAGACAGAGGAGGGCGGGAGAGACAGAGAGACAGAGGAGGGTGGGAGAGAAAGGGAGACAGAGGAGGGCGGGAGAGACAGAGAGACAGAGGAGGGCGGGAGAGACAGAGAGACAGAGGAGGGCGGGAGAGACAGAGAGACAGAGGAGGGCGAGAGAGACAGAGAGACATAGGAGGGCGGGAGAGACAGAGAGACAGAGAGACAGAGGAGGGCGGGAGAGACAGAGAGACATAGGAGGGCGGGAGAGACAGAGAGACAGAAGAGTGCGGGAGAGACAGAGAGACAGAAGAGTGCGGGAGAGACAGAGACAGAGGAGGGTGGGAGAGACAGAGAGACAGAGGAGGGCGGGAGAGACAGAGAGACAGAGGAGGGCGGGAGAGACAGAGAGACAGAGGAGGGCGAGAGAGACAGAGAGACATAGGAGGGCGGGAGAGACAGAGAGACATAGGAGGGCGGGAGAGACAGAGAGACATAGAAGGGCGAGAGAGACAGAGAGACATAGAAGGGCGAGAGAGACAGAGACAGAGGAGGGCGGGAGAGACAGAGAGACAGAGGAGGGCGGGCAGGAGAGAGAGGAGGGCGGGAGAGACAGAAAGACAGAGGAGGGCGGGAGAGACAGAAAGACAGAGGAGGGCGGGAGAGACAGAGACAGTGGAGGGCGGGCGGGAGAGACAGAGAGACAGAGGAGGGCGGGAGAGACAGAGGAGGGCGGGCGGGAGAGACAGAAAGACAGGGGAGGGCGGGCAGGAGAGACAGAAAGACAGAGGAGGACGGGCGGGAGAGACAGAAAGACAGGAGGGCGGGCGGGAGAGACAGAAAGACAGAGAGACAGAGGAGGATGGGAGAGACAGAAAGACAGAGGAGGGCTGGCGGGCGAGACAGAGAGACAGAGGAGGACGGGTGGGAGAGACAAAGACAGAGGAGGGCGGGCCGGAGAGACAGAAAGACAGAGAGACAGAGGAGGACGGGCAGGAGAGACAAAAAGACAGGGGAGGGCGGGCAGGAGAGACAGAGGAGGGCGGGCGGGAGAGACAGGGGAGGGCGGGAGAGACAGAGAGACATGGGAGGTCGGGAGAGACAGAGAGACATAGGAGGTCGGGAGAGACAGAGAGACAGAGGAGGGTGGGAGAGACAGAGAGACAGAGGAGGGTGGGAGAGAAAGAGAGACAGAGGAGGGTGGGAGAGAAAGGGAGACAGAGGAGGGCGGGAGAGACAGAGAGACAGAGGAGGGCGGGAGAGACAGAGAGACAGAGGAGGGCGGGAGAGACAGAGAGACATAGGAGGGCGGGAGAGACAGAGAGACAGAGGAGGGCGGGAGAGAAAGAGAGACAGAGGAGGGCGGGAGAGAAAGAGAGACAGAGGAGGGCGGGAGAGACAGAGAGACAGAGGAGGGCGAGAGAGACAGAGAGACATAGGAGGGCGGGAGAGACAGAGAGACAGAGAGACAGAGGAGGGCGGGAGAGACAGACAGACATAGGAGGGCGGGAGAGACAGAGAGACAGAAGAGTGCGGGAGAGACAGAGACAGAGGAGGGCGGGAGAGACAGAGAGACAGAGGAGGGCGGGAGAGACAGAAAGACAGAGGAGGGCGGGAGAGACAGAGAGACAGAGGAGGGCGAGAGAGACAGAGAGACATAGGAGGGCGGGAGAGACAGAGAGACATAGGAGGGCGGGAGAGACAGAGAGACATAGAAGGGCGAGAGAGACAGAGACAGAGGAGGGCGGGAGAGACAGAGAGACAGAGGAGGGCGGGCAGGAGAGAGAGGAGGGCGGGAGAGACAGAAAGACAGAGGAGGGCGGGAGAGACAGAAAGACAGAGGAGGGCGGGCGGGCGGGAGAGACAGAGAGACAGAGGAGGGCGGGAGAGACAGAGGAGGGCGGGCGGGAGAGACAGAAAGACAGAGGAGGGCGGGCGGGAGAGACAGAAAGACAGGAGGGCGGGCGGGAGAGACAGAAAGACAGGAGGGCGGGCGGGAGAGACAGAAAGACAGAGAGACAGAGGAGGATGGGAGAGACAGAAAGACAGAGGAGGGCTGGCGGGCGAGACAGAGAGACAGAGGAGGACGGGTGGGAGAGACAAAGACAGAGGAGGGCGGGCCGGAGAGACAGAAAGACAGAGAGACAGAGGAGGACGGGCAGGAGAGACAAAAAGACAGCGGAGGGCGGGCAGGAGAGACAGAGGAGGGCGGGCGGGAGAGACAGAGGAGGGCGGGAGAGACAGAAAGACAGGGGAGGGCGGGAGAGACAGAAAGACAGGGGATGGCGGGCGGGCGGGAGAGACAGAGAGACATAGGAGGGTGGGAGAGACAGAGAGACAGAGGAGGGCGGGAGAGACAGAGAGACATAGGAGGGCGGGAGAGACAGAGAGACAGAGAGACAGAGGAGAGAGGGAGAGACAGAGAGACAGAGGAGGGCGGGAGAGACAGAGAGACAGAGGAGGGCGGGAGAGACAGAGAGACAGAGGAGGGCGGGAGAGACAGAGAGACAGAGGAGGGCGGGAGAGACAGAGAGACAGAGGAGGGCGAGAGAGACAGAGAGACATAGGAGGGCGGGAGAGACAGAGAGACAGAGAGACAGAGGAGGGTGGGAGAGACAGAGAGACAGAGGAGGGCGGGAGAGACAGAGAGACAGAGGAGGACGGGCGGGAGAGACAAAGACAGAGGAGGGCGGGCCGGAGAGACAGAAAGACAGAGAGACAGAGGAGGACGGGCAGGAGAGACAGAAAGACAGGGGAGGGCGGGCGGGAGAGACAGAGAGACAGGGGAGGGCGGGAGAGACAGAAAGACAGGGGATGGCGGGCGGGCGGGAGAGACAGAGAGACAGAGGAGGGCGGGAGAGACAGAAAGACAGAGGAGGGCGGGCGGGAGAGAGAGACAGAGAGACAGAGGAGGGCGGGAGAGACAGAAAGACAGAGGAGGGCGGGCGGGTGCGAGAGACAGAAAGACAGAGGAGGGCGTCCGAGAGAGACAGAGAGACAGAGGAGGGCGGGCAGGAGAGACAGAGAGACATAGGAGGGCGGGAGAGACAGAGAGACATAGGAGGGCGGGAGAGACAGAGAGACATAGGAGGGCGGGAGAGACAGAGAGACAGAGGAGGGCGGGCGGGCGGGAGAGACAGAGAGACAGAGGAGGGCGGGAGAGACAGAGGAGGGCGGGCGGGAGAGACAGAAAGACAGAGGAGGGCGGGCGGGAGAGACAGAAAGACAGAGGAGGACGGGCGGGAAAGACAGAAAGACAGGAGGGCGGGCGGGAGAGACAGAAAGACAGAGAGACAGAGGAGGGCGGGAGAGACAGAGAGACAGAGGAGGGCGGGAGAGACAGAGAGACAGAGGAGGGCGAGAGAGACAGAGAGACATAGGAGGGCGGGAGAGACAGAGAGACATAGAAGGGCGAGAGAGACAGAGACAGAGGAGGGCGGGAGAGACAGAGAGACAGAGGAGGGCGGGCAGGAGAGAGAGGAGGGCGGGAGAGACAGAAAGACAGAGGAGGGCGGGAGAGACAGAAAGACAGAGGAGGGCGGGAGAGACAGAAAGACAGAGGAGGGCGGGCGGGAGAGACAGAAAGACAGAGGAGGACGGGCGGGAGAGACAGAAAGACAGGAGGGCGGGCGGGAGAGACAGAGACAGAGGAGGGCGGGAGAGACAGAGAGACAGAGGAGGGCGGGCGGGCGGGAGAGACAGAGAGACAGAGGAGGGCGGGAGAGACAGAAAGACAGAGGAGGGCGGGCGGGAGAGACAGAAAGACAGAGGAGGACGGGCGGGAGAGACAGAAAGACAGGAGGGCGGGCGGGAGAGACAGAAAGACAGAGAGACAGAGGAGGATGGGAGAGACAGAAAGACAGAGGAGGGCTGGCGGGCGAGACAGAGAGACAGAGGAGGACGGGTGGGAGAGACAAAGACAGAGGAGGGCGGGCCGGAGAGACAGAAAGACAGAGAGACAGAGGAGGACGGGCAGGAGAGACAAAAAGACAGGGGAGGGCGGGCAGGAGAGACAGAGGAGGGCGGGCAGGAGAGACAGAGGAGGGCGGGAGAGACAGAAAGACAGGGGAGGGCGGGAGAGACAGAGAGACATAGGAGGTCGGGAGAGACAGAGAGACAGAGGAGGGCGGGAGAGACAGAGAGACAGAGGAGGGTGGGAGAGAAAGAGAGACAGAGGAGGGTGGGAGAGAAAGGGAGACAGAGGAGGGCGGGAGAGACAGAGAGACAGAGGAGGGCGGGAGAGACAGAGAGACATAGGAGGGCGGGAGAGACAGAGAGACAGAAGAGTGCGGGAGAGACAGAGACAGAGGAGGGTGGGAGAGACAGAGAGACAGAGGAGGGCGGGAGAGACAGAGAGACAGAGGAGGGCGGGAGAGACAGAGAGACAGAGGAGGGCGAGAGAGACAGAGAGACATAGGAGGGCGAGAGAGACAGAGAGACATAGGAGGGCGGGAGAGACAGAGAGACATAGAAGGGCGAGAGAGACAGAGACAGAGGAGGGCGGGAGAGACAGAGAGACAGAGGAGGGCGGGCAGGAGAGAGAGGAGGGCGAGAGAGACAGAAAGACAGAGGAGGGCGGGAGAGACAGAAAGACAGAGGAGGGCGGGAGAGACAGAGAGACAGAGGAGGGCGGGAGAGATAGAAAGACAGAGGTTGGCGGGTGCGAGAGACAGAAAGACAGAGGAGGGCGTCCGAGAGAGACAGAGAGACAGAGGAGGGCGGGCAGGAGAGACAGAGAGACATAGGAGGCCGGGAGAGACAGAGAGACATAGGAGGGCGGGAGAGACAGAGAGACATAGGAGGGCGGGAGAGACAGAGAGACAGAGGAGGGCGGGCGGGCGGGAGAGACAGAGAGACAGAGGAGGGCGGGAGAGACAGAGGAGGGCGGGCGGGAGAGACAGAAAGACAGAGGAGGGCGGGCGGGAGAGACAGAAAGACAGAGGAGGATGGGCGGGAGAGACAGAAAGACAGGAGGGCGGGCGGGAGAGACAGAAAGACAGAGAGACAGAGGAGGATGGGAGAGACAGAAAGACAGAGGAGGGCTGGCGGGCGAGACAGAGAGACAGAGGAGGACGGGTGGGAGAGACAAAAAGACAGCGGAGGGCGGGCGGGAGAGACAGAGGAGGGCGGGAGAGACAGAAAGACAGGGGAGGGCGGGAGAGACAGAAAGACAGGGGATGGCGGGCGGGCGGGAGAGACAGAGAGACATAGGAGGGCGGGAGAGACAGAGAGACAGAGGAGGGCGGGAGAGACAGAGAGACATAGGAGGGCGGGAGAGACAGAGAGACAGAGAGACAGAGGAGGGCGGGAGAGACAGAGAGACAGAGGAGGGCGGGAGAGACAGAGAGACAGAGGAGGGCGAGAGAGACAGAGAGACATAGGAGCGCGGGAGAGACAAAGAGACAGAGAGACAGAGGAGGGTGGGAGAGACAGAGAGACAGAGGAGGGCGGGAGAGACAGAGAGACAGAGGAGGACGGGCGGGAGAGACAAAGACAGAGGAGGGCGGGCCGGAGAGACAGAAAGACAGAGAGACAGAGGAGGACGGGCAGGAGAGACAGAAAGACAGGGGAGGGCGGGCGGGAGAGACAGAGAGACAGGGGAGGGCGGGAGAGACAGAAAGACAGGGGATGGCGGGCGGGCGGGAGAGACAGAGAGACAGAGGAGGGCGGGAGAGACAGAAAGACAGAGGAGGGCGGGCGGGAGAGAGAGACAGAGAGACAGAGGAGGGCGGGAGAGATAGAAAGACAGAGGTTGGCGGGTGCGAGAGACAGAAAGACAGAGGAGGGCGTCCGAGAGAGACAGAGAGACAGAGGAGGGCGGGCAGGAGAGACAGAGAGACATAGGAGGGCGGGAGAGACAGAGAGACATAGGAGGGCGGGAGAGACAGAGAGACATAGGAGGGCGGGAGAGACAGAGAGACAGAGGAGGGCGGGAGAGACAGAGAGACAGAGGAGGGTGGGAGAGAGAGAGACAGAGGAGGGTGGGAGAGAAAGAGAGACAGAGGAGGGCGGGAGAGACAGAGAGACAGAGGAGGGCGGGAGAGACAGAGAGACAGAGGAGGGCGAGAGAGACAGAGAGACATAGGAGGGCGGGAGAGACAGAGAGACAGAGGAGGGCGGGAGAGACAGAGAGATATAGGAGGGCGGGAGAGACAGAGAGACATAGGAGGGCGGGAGAGACAGAGAGACATAGGAGGGCGGGAGAGACAGAGAGACAGAGGAGGGCGGGAGAGACAGAGAGACAGAGGAGGGCGGGAGAGACAGAGAGACAGAGAGACAGAGGAGGGCGGGAGAGACAGAGAGACATAGGAGGGCGGGAGAGACAGAGAGACATAGAAGGGCGGGAGAGACAGAAAGACAGAGAGACAGAGGAGGATGGGAGAGACAGAAAGACAGAGGAGGGCTGGCGGGAGAGACAGAGAGACAGAGGAGGACGGGCGGGAGAGACAAAGACAGAGGAGGGCGGGCCGGAGAGACAGAAAGACAGAGAGACAGAGGAGGACGGGCAGGAGAGACAGAAAGACAGGGGAGGGCGGGCGGGAGAGACAGAGGAGGGCGGGCGGGAGAGACAGAGAGACAGAGGAGGGCGGGAGAGACAGAAAGACAGGGGAGGGCGGGAGTGACAGAAAGACAGAGAGACAGAGGAGGGCGGGAGAGACAGAGAGACATAGGAGGGCGGGAGAGACAGAGAGACATAGAAGGGCGGGAGGGAGAGACAGAGAGACATAGGATGGCGGGAGAGACAGAGAGACATAGGAGGGCGGGAGAGACAGAGAGACATAGGAGGGCGGGAGAGACAGAGAGACAGAAGAGGGTGGGAGAGACAGAGAGACAGAAGAGGGTGGGAGAGACAGAGAGACAGAGGAGGGCGGGAGAGACAGAGAGACAGAGGAGGGCGGGAGAGACAGAGAGACAGAGGAGGGCGAGAGAGACAGAGAGACATAGGAGGGCGGGAGAGACAGAGAGACATAGGGCAGCGGGAGAGACAGAGAGACATAGGAGGGCGGGAGAGACAGAGAGACATAGGAGGGCAGGAGAGACAGAGAGACAGAAGAGGGCGGGAGAGACAGAGAGACAGAGGAGGGTGGGAGAGACAGAGAGACAGAGGAGGGCGGGAGAGACAGAGAGACAGAGGAGGGCGGGAGAGACAGAGAGACAGAGGAGGGCGGGAGAGACAGAGAGACATAGAAGGGCTGGAGGGAGAGACAGAGAGACATAGGATGGCGGGAGAGACAGAGAGACATAGGAGGGCGGGAGAGACAGAGAGACATAGGAGGGCGGGAGAGACAGAGAGACAGAAGAGGGCGGGAGAGACAGAGAGACAGAAGAGGGCGGGAGAGACAGAGAGACAGAGGAGGGCGGGAGAGACAGAGAGACAGAGGAGGGCGGGAGAGACAGAGAGACAGAGGAGGGCGGGAGAGACAGAGAGACAGAGGGCGAGAGAGACAGAGAGACATAGGAGGGCGGGAGAGACAGAGAGACAGAGGAGGGCGGGAGAGACAGAGAGACAGAGGAGGGCGGGAGAGACAGAGGAGGGCGGGAGAGACAGAGAGACAGAGGAGGGCGAGAGAGACAGAGAGACAGAGGAGGGCGGGAGAGACAGAGAGACAGAGAGACAGAGGAGGGTGGGAGAGACAGAGAGACAGAGGAGGGCGGGAGAGACAGAGAGACAGAGGAGGACGGGCGGGAGAGACAAAGACAGAGGAGGGCGGGCCGGAGAGACAGAAAGACAGAGAGACAGAGGAGGACGGGCAGGAGAGACAGAAAGACAGGGGAGGGCGGGCGGGAGAGACAGAGAGACAGGGGAGGGCGGGAGAGACAGAAAGACAGGGGATGGCGAGCGGGCGGGAGAGACAGAGAGACAGAGGAGGGCGGGAGAGACAGAAAGACAGAGGAGGGCGGGCGGGAGAGAGAGACAGAGGAGGGCGGGAGAGATAGAAAGACAGAGGTTGGCGGGTGCGAGAGACAGAAAGACAGAGGAGGGCGTCCGAGAGAGACAGAGAGACAGAGGAGGGCGGGCAGGAGAGACAGAGAGACATAGGAGGGCGGGAGAGACAGAGAGACATAGGAGGGCGGGAGAGACAGAGAGACATAGGAGGGCGGGAGAGACAGAGAGACAGAGGAGGGCGGGAGAGACAGAGAGACAGAGGAGGGTGGGAGAGAGAGAGACAGAGGAGGGTGGGAGAGAAAGAGAGACAGAGGAGGGCGGGAGAGACAGAGAGACAGAGGAGGGCGGGAGAGACAGAGAGACAGAGGAGGGCGAGAGAGACAGAGAGACATAGGAGGGCGGGAGAGACAGAGAGACAGAGGAGGGCGGGAGAGACAGAGAGACAGAGGAGGGCGGGAGAGACAGAGAGACATAGGAGGGCGGGAGAGACAGAGAGACATAGGAGGGCGGGAGAGACAGAGAGACATAGGAGGGCGGGAGAGACAGAGAGACAGAGGAGGGCGGGAGAGACAGAGAGACATAGGAGGGCGGGAGAGACAGAGAGACAGAGAGACAGAGGAGGGCGGGAGAGACAGAGAGACATAGGAGGGCGGGAGAGACAGAGAGACATAGAAGGGCGGGAGAGACAGAAAGACAGAGAGACAGAGGAGGATGGGAGAGACAGAAAGACAGAGGAGGGCTGGCGGGAGAGACAGAGAGACAGAGGAGGACGGGCGGGAGAGACAAAGACAGAGGAGGGCGGGCCGGAGAGACAGAAAGACAGAGAGACAGAGGAGGACGGGCAGGAGAGACAGAAAGACAGGGGAGGGCGGGCGGGAGAGACAGAGGAGGGCGGGCGGGAGAGACAGAGAGACAGAGGAGGGCGGGAGAGACAGAAAGACAGGGGAGGGCGGGAGAGACAGAAAGACAGAGAGACAGAGGAGGGCGGGAGAGACAGAGAGACATAGGAGGGCGGGAGAGACAGAGAGACATAGAAGGGCGGGAGGGAGAGACAGAGAGACATAGGATGGCGGGAGAGACAGAGAGACATAGGAGGGCGGGAGAGACAGAGAGACATAGGAGGGCGGGAGAGACAGAGAGACAGAAGAGGGCGGGAGAGACAGAGAGACAGAGGAGGGTGGGAGAGACAGAGAGACAGAGGAGGGCGGGAGAGACAGAGAGACAGAGGAGGGCGGGAGAGACAGAGAGACAGAGGAGGGCGAGAGAGACAGAGAGACATAGGAGGGCGGGAGAGACAGAGAGACATAGGGCAGCGGGAGAGACAGAGAGACATAGGAGGGCGGGAGAGACAGAGAGACATAGGAGGGCGGGAGAGACAGAGAGACAGAAGAGGGCGGGAGAGACAGAGAGACAGAGGAGGGTGGGAGAGACAGAGAGACAGAGGAGGGCGGGAGAGACAGAGAGACAGAGGAGGGCGGGAGAGACAGAGAGACAGAGGAGGGCAGGAGAGACAGAGAGACATAGAAGGGCTGGAGGGAGAGACAGAGAGACATAGGATGGCGGGAGAGACAGAGAGACATAGGAGGGCGGGAGAGACAGAGAGACATAGGAGGGCGGGAGAGACAGAGAGACAGAAGAGGGCGGGAGAGACAGAGAGACAGAGGAGGGCGGGAGAGACAGAGAGACAGAGGAGGGCGGGAGAGACAGAGAGACAGAGGAGGGCGGGAGAGACAGAGAGACAGAGGGCGAGAGAGACAGAGAGACATAGGAGGGCGGGAGAGACAGAGAGACATAGGGCAGCGGGAGAGACAGAGAGACATAGGAGGGCGGGAGAGACAGAGAGACATAGGAGGGCGGGAGAGACAGAGAGACAGAAGAGGGCGGGAGAGACAGAGAGACAGAGGAGGGTGGGAGAGACAGAGAGACAGAGGAGGGCGGGAGAGACAGAGAGACAGAGGAGGGCGGGAGAGACAGAGGAGGGCGAGAGAGACAGAGAGACATAGGAGGGCGGGAGAGACAGAGAGACAGAGAGACAGAGGAGGGCGGGAGAGACAGAGGAGGGCGGGCGGGAGAGACAGAGAGACAGAGGAGGGCGGGAGAGACAGAGAGACAGAGGAGGGCGGGAGAGACAGAGAGACAGAGGAGGGCGAGAGAGACAGAGAGACATAGGAGGGCGGGAGAGACAGAGAGACATAGGGCAGCGGGAGAGACAGAGAGACATAGGAGGGCGGGAGAGACAGAGAGACATAGGAGGGAGGGAGAGACAGAGAGACAGAAGAGGGCGGGAGAGACAGAGAGACAGAGGAGGGTGGGAGAGACAGAGAGACAGAGGAGGGCGGGAGAGACAGAGAGACAGAGGAGGGCGGGAGAGACAGAGAGACAGAGGAGGGCGGGAGAGACAGAGAGACATAGAAGGGCTGGAGGGAGAGACAGAGAGACATAGGATGGCGGGAGAGACAGAGAGACATAGGAGGGCGGGAGAGACAGAGAGACATAGGAGGGCGGGAGAGACAGAGAGACATAGGAGGGCGGGAGAGACAGAGAGACAGAGGAGGGCGGGAGAGACAGAGAGACAGAGGAGGGCGGGAGAGACAGAGAGACAGAGGAGGGCGGGAGAGACAGAGACAGAGGAGGGCGGGAGAGACAGAGAGACAGAGGAGGGCGGGAGAGACAGAGAGACAGAGGGCGAGAGAGACAGAGAGACATAGGAGGGCGGGAGAGACAGAGAGACATAGGGCAGCGGGAGAGACAGAGAGACATAGGAGGGCGGGAGAGACAGAGAGACATAGGAGGGCGGGAGAGACAGAGAGACAGAAGAGGGCGGGAGAGACAGAGAGACAGAGGAGGGTGGGAGAGACAGAGAGACAGAGGAGGGCGGGAGAGACAGAGAGACAGAGGAGGGCGGGAGAGACAGAGGAGGGCGAGAGAGACAGAGAGACATAGGAGGGCGGGAGAGACAGAGAGACAGAGAGACAGAGGAGGGCGGGAGAGACAGAGACATAGGAGGGTGGGAGAGACAGAGAGACATAGAAGGGCGAGAGAGACAGAAACAGAGGAGGGCGGGAGAGACAGAGAGACAGAGGAGGGCGGGCAGGAGAGAGAGGAGGGCGGGAGAGACAGAAAGACAGAGGAGGGCGGGAGAGACAGAAACACAGAGGAGGGCGGGAGAGACAGAGAGACAGAGGAGGGCGGGCGGGCGGGAGAGACAGAGAGACAGAGGAGGGCGGGAGAGACAGAGGAGGGCGGGCGGGAGAGACAGAAAGACAGAGGAGGGGGGGCGGGAGAGACAGAAAGACAGAGGAGGACGGGCGGGAGAGACAGAAAGACAGGAGGGCGGGCGGGAGAGACAGAAAGACAGAGAGACAGAGCAGGATGGGAGAGACAGAAAGACAGAGGAGGGCTGGCGGGCGAGACAGAGAGACAGAGGAGGACGGGTGGGAGAGACAAAGACAGAGGAGGGCGGGCCGGAGAGACAGAAAGACAGAGAGACAGAGGAGGACGGGCAGGAGAGACAAAAAGACAGGGGAGGACGGGCGGGAGAGACAGAAAGACAGGAGGGCGGGCGGGAGAGACAGAAAGACAGAGACAGAGGAGGATGGGAGAGACAGAAAGACAGAGGAGGGCTGGTGGGAGAGACAGAGAGACAGAGGAGGACGGGCGGGAGAGACAAAGACAGAGGAGGGCGGGCCGGAGAGACAGAAATACAGAGAGACAGAGGAGGACGGGCAGGAGAGACAGAAAGACAGGGGAGGGCGGGCGGGAGAGACAGAGGAGGGCGGGCGGGAGAGACAGAGAGACAGAGGAGGGCGGGAGAGACAGAAAGACAGGGGAGGGCGGGCGGGCGGGATAGACAGAGAGACAGAGGAGGGCGGGAGAGACAGAAAGACAGAGGAGGGCGGGCGGGAGAGAGAGTGGAAGGCGGGAGAGATAGAAAGACAGAGGTTGGCGGGTGCGAGAGACAGAAAGACAGAGGAGGGCGGGCGAGAGAGACAGAGAGACAGAGGAGGGCGGGCAGGAGAGACAGAGAGACATAGGAGGGCGGGAGAGACAGAGAGACATAGGAGGGCGGGAGAGACAGAGAGACATAGGAGGGCGGGAGAGACAGAGAGACATAGGAGGGCGGGAGAGACAGAGAGACAGAGGAGGGCGGGAGAGACAGAGAGACAGAGGAGGGCGGGAGAGACAGAGAGACAGAGGAGGGCGGGAGAGAAAGAGAGACAGAGGAGGGCGGGAGAGAAAGAGAGACAGAGGAGGGCGGGAGAGACAGAGAGACAGAGGAGGGCGGGAGAGACAGAGAGACAGAGAGACAGAGGAGGGCGGGAGAGACAGAGAGACATAGGAGGGCGGGAGAGACAGAGAGACATAGAAGGGCGGGAGGGAGAGACAGAGAGACATAGGACGGCGGGAGAGACAGAGAGACATAGGAGGGCGGGAGAGACAGAGAGACATAGGAGGGCGGGAGAGACAGAGAGACAGAATTGGGCGGGAGAGACAGAGAGACAGAGGAGGGTGGGAGAGACAGAGAGACAGAGGAGGGCGGGAGAGACAGAGAGACAGAGGAGGGCGGGAGAGACAGAGAGACAGAGGAGGGCGAGAGAGACAGAGAGACATAGGAGGGCGGGAGAGACAGAGAGACAGAGCGACAGAGGAGGGCGGGAGAGACAGAGACATAGGAGGGCGGGAGAGACAGAGAGACATAGAAGGGCGAGAGAGACAGAAACAGAGGAGGGCGGGAGAGACAGAGAGACAGAGGAGGGCGGGCAGGAGAGAGAGGAGGGCGGGAGAGACAGAAAGACAGAGGAGGGCGGGAGAGACAGAAAGACAGAGGAGGGCGGGAGAGACAGAGAGACAGAGGAGGGCGGGCGGGTGGGAGAGACAGAGAGACAGAGGAGGGCGGGAGAGACAGAGGAGGGCGGGCGGGAGAGACAGAAAGACAGAGGAGGGCGGGCGGGAGAGACAGAAAGACAGAGGAGGACGGGCGGGAGAGACAGAAAGACAGGAGGGCGGGCGGGAGAGACAGAAAGACAGAGAGACAGAGGAGGATGGGAGAGACAGAAAGACAGAGGAGGGCTGGCGGGCGAGACAGAGAGACAGAGGAGGACAGTTGGGAGAGACAAAGACAGAGGAGGGCGGGCCGGAGAGACAGAAAGACAGAGAGACAGAGGAGGACGGGCAGGAGAGACAAAAAGACAGGGGAGGGCGGGCGGGAGAGACAGAGGAGGGCGGGAGAGACAGAAAGACAGGGGAGGGCGGGAGAGACAGAAAGACAGGGGATGGCGGGCGGGTGGGAGAGACAGAGAGACAGAGGAGGGCGGGAGAGACAGAGAGACATAGGAGGGCGGGCAGGAGAGACAGAGAGACAGAGGAGGGCGGGCGGGAGAGAGAGAGGAAGGCGGGAGAGATAGAAAGACAGAGGTTGGCGGGTGCGAGAGACAGAAAGACAGAGGAGGGCGGGCGAGAGAGACAGAGAGACAGAGGAGGGAGGGCGAGACATAAAGACAGAGGAGGGCGGGCAGGAGAGACAGAAAGACAGAGGAGGGCGGGCGGGAGAGACAGAAAGACAGAGGAGGGAGGGCGAGACAGAAAGACAGAGGAGGGCGGGCGAGACATAAAGACAGAGGATGGCGGGCGGGAGAGACAGAAAGACAGAGAGACAGAGGAGGACAGGCGGGAGAGAGAGACAGAGACAGAGGAGGGTGAGCGGGCTGGAGAGAGAAACAGAGAGACAGAGGAGGGCGGGAGGGAGAGAGACAGACAGACAGACAGACAGACACAGGTAGGCAGACAGACAGAGAGACAGACAGACAGACAGAGAGAAAAGGAAGCAAGTTTAAAATTCCAGTCTACGTGCAAGCATGACAGTGTGACTGTGTGTATGTGTGTGTGTTCACAGCTGGTCCTGTGCTTCTTCAGGGAGTTCTGGATGGCCTGTATCTGCATGGACACTAGACAGCCTCCTCCAGGCTGTTGAACTCATCAAAGCAGCCCCAAGCCCCACACGTCAGCAACCCCACAAAGATATGTCCCATAGACTTCACATCTATACCCTTCAACACACCATTCATTAATTCATTCATTTACTTTATTTATCTGTCTTTTATTTATTTACTTGATTTATTCATCTTTTCTTCATTTATCTATCCTTTATTAATGAATGTGTTTATTTAGTTATCCATCCCTTATTTATCCATCGTTTATTTATTTATTCATCCTTTATTTATTTACCCTTTATTTATTTATCTATTTATCTATCTTAATTTATGCATCATTTATGTATGTCGATGCCAGCAGGGTTGTAGGGGTTTCCTCCCAAACCCATCATCATCGCCTGGGTCAGATAACACTTATCAGTCATGAGGGTGTGGACCAGCTTAGCCGCATTACCCAGGGAGAGATAGGGGAGAGGATAGAGGGAAAGAGACAGGGAGAGAGAGAGAGGATGACAGTGTGTTGAGGCAGACTTTGCAGAGAGACTGCAGCACACACAGTGTTGCAGTGCTAATTGAGTCATTCAGAGAGGGGTCCTTATCTCTGGGTGAACATCGCCCCCCAGTGGTGCTGTACTGTATAGCATTGTAGATGAACTGTTGCCTGGTCCTGAAGTGTGCAGAACTGTCATTTAGACGTACGTGTATGTGTGTAGATGAGGTGTTTCCTGCGGTCAGAAGTGTATCTGTGTAGAGGTTTTGGTACCTGCTACTCAAATGTGTAGCTGAAGTGAGTGTCGACCATTTGTATGGAGCAGCGTTTGTCGTTGTTGACGTAGAGACGGAGCCGTTTCCTCCAAGCCCAGGCATCAGGGCTGCTCACCTCCACCTCACACATCTGCTTCACCACACTGATGTTATGGACGATGTTCAGGGTCAGCTTCAACTTCACCACACTGATGTTATGGACGATGTTCAGGGTCAGCTTCAGCTTCACCACACTGATGTTATGGACGATGTTCAGGGTCAGCTTCAGCTTCACCACACTGATGTTATGGACGATGTTCAGGGTCAGCTTCAGCTTCACCACACTGATGTTATGGACGATGATCAGGGTCAGCTTCAGCTTCACCACACTGATGTTATGGACGATGTTCAGGGTCAGCTTCAGCTTCACCACACTGATGTTATGGACGATGATCAGGGTCAGCTTCAGCTTCACCACACTGATGTTATGGACGATGTTCAGGGTCAGCTTCAGCTTCACCACACTGATGTAATGGACGATGTTCAGGGTCAGCTTCAGCTTCACCACACTGATGTTATGGACGATGTTCAGGGTCAGCTTCAGCTTCACCACACTTGACTCTGTAAGGGAGCATACTACCAACACAGACCATACTACCAACACAGACCATACTACCAACACAGACCATACTACCAACACAGACCCTATGTCTCAAAATGTCTCACTTTTACCCATATTGTTCAAGGATTCTGATCAGATGAAGGCCCAAACTCGTTGCTGTGGTTGTTGATAATACCGTTACGGTATTGAGAAGATCCTTTTAGATCTGGCCCTAGTCATGTCTCCCCCAGGACTGTATCGAATGCTTAGGTATTATCACCGTAGCCTCTCCCTCAGACGGAGAGCTTCTCCTCCCCAGCCGGTCCCCACATCACTGTGGCCTCTCCCTCAGACGGAGAGCTTCTCCTCCCCAGCCGGTCCCCACATCACTGTGGCCTCTCCCTCAGACGGAGAGCTTCTCCTCCCCAGCCGGTCCCCACATCACCGTAGTCTCTCCCTCAGACGGAGAGCTTCTCCTCCCCAGCCGGTCCCCACATCACCGTAGCCTCTCCCTCAGTCGGAGAGCTTCTCCTCCCCAGCCGGTCCCCACATCACCGTAGCCTCTCCCTCAGTCGGAGAGCTTCTCCTCCCCAGCCGGTCCCCACATCACCGTAGCCTGACATACCTTCTACTCCTGCCCAGTGACTCCTCCATCCCCCCTACCTTTATGCTGTTGGAGATGTGAATGAGGATCCGGAGGGGATCACCTCTCCCTCTAGAGAACGCAAGTCAACAATGTTGGTGCCTACAGAGAACACAGTTACAGTATATTCACTGTCATTACAGACACATCAGTTTCACCAGAGGACAGCTTCTTTATTTGTTACTGTATGACATTGGGATTTGGGTGTGCGTGTGTGCGTGTGTGCGTGCGTGCGTGCATGCGTGTGCGTGTGCGCGTGTGTGTGTGTGTGTGTGTGTGTGTACCAGTGAACAGCTTCTTGAGGTGTGACTGTATGGCAGTGGCGTTTGTGGCCTGGCCCAGAATCTCCAGCAGGTAAAACCACGACAATGCAGAATGCTTCTCCTATAAGGGATAGAGACATACACTTCTACACTGAGTGTCCAAAACATTATGAACACCTGCTCTTTTCATGACATAGACTGACCAGCTGAATCTAGGTGAAAGTTGTCCATTGCGGTATAGATTTATTGGTGTTAATTTACTGATTCCTGGTTGGTAGTTGATCGTTCGGTACCTCTAGAAACCCGATGAGTGATTTCAGGCAGCGCTGGAGCTGGTCAAAGATGGTGATGGCGGAGTTTCTGATGCCGTCCTGAGAGCTCAGAGACGTCACCATGCTGTCTCTCTGGATGTCAGCCAAAAAACTTAACCTTACACAGGGACAGGCGTGCCTGAAGTCCTCGTTGATTTATTTGAAACGGGCTTGTTCCCTGGGCGGGGCCCCCTGTCCGAACACGGGCTCCAGGTAGACCCAGCACCTCTGGATGGCATTCAGACTGACCAGGTACTCATCTAGATCAGACAGACGCACCTCCCACAGGCTCACCTGGACACACACAAGGTAACACTAGGTAAAACAGCTACCCCTCAAAGCCTGGTTCCTCTCTAGGTTTCTTCCTAGGTTCCTGCCTTTCTAGGGAGTTTTTACTAGCCACCGTGCTTCTACACCTGCATTGCTTGCTGTTTGGGGTTTTAGGCTGGGTCTCTGTATAAGTACATTGTGACATCTGCTGATGTAAAAAGGTTGTTATACATGAATGTGATTGAGTGATTGATAGACAGAATACACTTTAACATCCCTGCTTCGCAGAGGAGGCTATCCTCCACCGTTCTCCCTCTCTTTCTACCCCTCACCTTGTCAACTTCTCCCTGTACTTTGACAGACAAACTGGTGTGCTGCTCAAGCTTCCTCATTCTGTTCTGTCACGTAAACAGGAACCCCTCAAACACATAGGTCTTACTCCTGCAAAACACACACACACAAATAATTTCTACCTTCTTAACAGCACTGTCAACAAGGCAGGTCCTACTGGCCCTGTTTCTACCTTCTTAACAACACTATCAACAAGGCAGGTCTTACAGGCCCTAGTTTCTGCCTTCTTAATAGCACTGTCAACAAGGCAGGTCCTACTGGCCCTGTTTCTACCTTCTTAACAGCGCTATCAACAAAGCAGATCCTACAGGCCCTAGTTTTGTTGCATCTGGACTACTGTTCAGTCGTGTGGTCAGGTGCCACAAAAAAGGACTCCGAAAATTGCAATTGGTTCAGAACAGGGCAGCACGGCTGGCCCTTGGATGTACACAGAGAGCTAATATTAATAATATGCATGTCAATCTCTCCTGGCTCAAAGTGGAGGAGAAATTGACTTCATCACTGCTTGTATTTATGAGAGGTATTGACATGTTGAAAGCACCGAGCTGCCTGTTTGAACTACTGGCGCACAGCTCAGACACCCACGCATATCCCACAAGACATGCCACAAGAGGTCTAGAATGATAAAAATGCCACAATGCCACAATCCCCAAGTCCAGAACAGACTATGGAAGGCACACAGTACTAAATAGAGCCATAGCTGCATGGAGCTCTATTCCACATCAAGTAATTCATGAAAGCAGTACAATTAGATAAAAAAAAAACAGATTAAAAACCACCTTATGGAACAGCTGGGACTGTAAAGCAACACAAACATAGGCAAAGACACATGCATATATACACACACACACACACACACACACACACACACACACACGTATTTTGTACTGTATATATGTGGTAGTGGTGGAGTAGGGGTCTGAGGGCACACGGTCTGTGAGTGGCTAGCCAGGTCTTCATCTGTGTCTGGTGTTAGCTATAGTGGCTAGCCAGGTCTTCATCTGTGTCTGGTGTTAGCTATAGTGGCTAGCCAGGTCTTCATCTGTGTCTGGTGTTAGCTATAGTGGCTAGCCAGGTCTTCATCTGTGTCTGGTGTTCGCTATAGTGGCTAGCCAGGTCTTCATCTGTGTCTGGTGTTAGCTATAGTGGCTAGCCAGGTCTTCATCTGTGTCTGGTGTTCGCTATAGTGGCTAGCCAGGTCGTCATCTGTGTCTGGTGTTCGCTATAGTGGCTAGCCAGGTCGTCATCTGTGTCTGATGTTAGCTATAGTGGCTAGCCAGGTCGTCATCTGTGTCTGGTGTTAGCTATAGTGGCTAGCCAGGTCTTCATCTGTGTCTGGTGTTAGCTATAGTGGCTAGCCAGGTCTTCATCTGTGTCTGGTGTTAGCTATAGTGGCTAGCCAGGTCTTCATCTGTGTCTGGTGTTAGCTATAGTGGCTAGCCAGGTCTTCATCTGTGTCTGGTGTTCGCTATAGTGGCTAGCCAGGTCGTCATCTGTGTCTGATGTTAGCTATAGTGGCTAGCCAGGTCTTCATCTGTGTCTGGTGTTCGCTATAGTGGCTAGCCAGGTCTTCATCTGTGTCTGGTGTTAGCTATAGTGGCTAGCCAGTTCTTCATCTGTGTCTGGTGTTAGCTATAGTGGCTAGCCAGGTCTTCATCTGTGTCTGGTGTTCGCTATAGTGGCTAGCCAGGTCTTCATCTGTGTCTGGTGTTAGCTATAGTGGCTAGCCAGGTCTTCATCTGTGTCTGGTGTTCGCTATAGTGGCTAGCCAGGTCTTCATCTGTGTCTGGTGTTAGCTATAGTGGCTAGCCAGTTCTTCATCTGTGTCTGGTGTTAGCTATAGTGGCTAGCCAGGTCTTCATCTATGTCTGGTGTTAGCTATAGTGGCTAGCCAGTTCTTCATCTATGTCTGGTGTTAGCTATAGTGGCTAGCCAGGTCTTCATCTGTGTCTGGTGTTAGCTATAGTGGCTAGCCAGGTCTTCATCTGTGTCTGGTGTTAGCTATAGTGGCTAGCCGGGTCTTCATCTGTGTCTGGTGTTAGCTATAGTGGCTAGCCGGGTCTTCATCTGTGTCTGGTGTTAGCTATAGTGGCTAGCCGGGTCTCCATGGCCTCAGTCACAAAACTGTCTATGTCCTGGGTATAGCCAGGAGGGGGGAGAACAGGGGGAGAAATGGGGAGGGAGAGGGACAGGAAAGTAAAGAACAATGAAAATAAAAGAGAAAGAGAAAGGATATGTGACACTTGTTCCGTGATGTGAACTAAACTGTCGTAAAGCCACTGCACACAAGATACGTCAACAATCATTCACTGGTGTCAGTGGAGGCTGCTGAGGGGAGGACGGCTCATAATAATATCTGGAATGGAGTCAATTGAATAGTATCAAACACATGGTTTCCATTGACTCCATTCCAGCCATTACTATAAGCCGTCCTCCCCTCAGCAGCTTCCACTGACTGGTGTCACTGGGAGATTTGATTTAAATGCATATATTTAATGTGAGGATCAAGGGTTTACTTTGTTTGGAGATCATGAGGGATATCTGCAGGGCGTCAAACAGTCTCTGAATGAGGTCATCAATCATTGCCTTCACTGGCTCACAGTTCACTGAGATAAAGTCTACCATTTCCAAACTGAAAGAGAGAAAACGGTTTAATCACCATATAGCTTATTCACTTGCAACAGTCTGATCAATGGAAGCTATGTGGCATATGGGAGGCTGTTGACGGGTTGAGTTCTAAACTTGAATATATGAAGTATCCTTAACCATGTCGCTGAGGGAGAGAGAGGAATGTAGAACGTTTACATTCTGTCAGGATATGTTATTGTTAGCCATCAGGTATCATATGGAAGGAGAAGAGCCACAGTCTGGTACAAGTCAACATGACAGCCATGAGCTGGGGAGGAGTCAGGATTATAGGTTATATGAAGTGAGGAAGAACATATATCACTAATCTTCTGGTTAGCAAAAGAGGTGTATTAGCTGTACAGATGTGTTAGGAGGGGCTCGGCATAGGAGAAAGGGTTAAATACCACCGATTGTGTGAAAATGTTTTGTGTTTTAAGCAGCTGTTTGACCCAGTGGGTGAATAAAGTTGGTTTGAGCTTTACCAAGCGTCCATGAGTTCTACAAAAGGTTCTACAGCTGCACCATCGAGAGCATCCTGACTGGTTGCATCACTGCCTGGTACGGCAACCGCTCGGCCTCCGACCGCAAAGCATTACAGAGGGTACTGCGTACGGACCAGTACATTCCTGGGGCCAAACTTCCTGCCATCCAGGACCTCAATACCATGCCCTAAAAATTGTCAGACTCCAGCCAGCTGGTCTTTCTTCTACCACACGGCAAGCGGTACCAGAGCGCCAAGTCTCCATCCAAAGGCTTCTAAACAGCTTCTACCTCCAAGCCATAAGACTCCTGAACAGCTAATCAAATGGCTACCCAGACGACTTGCATTGCCCCCACCACTTTTATACTGCTGCTACTCTCTGTTGTAATCTATGCATAGTCACTTTAATAACTCTACCTACATGTACATATTACCTTGACTAACCGGTACCCTGCACATTGACTCTGTACCGGTACCCCTGTATATAGCCTCCACATTGACTCTGTACCGTAACACCCTGTATAAAGCCTCCACATCAACTCTGTACCAGTACCCCCTGAATATAGCCTCCACATTGACTCTGTACCGGTACACCCTGTGTATAGCCTCCACATTGACTCTGTACCGGTACACCCTGTGTATAGCCTCCACATTGACTCTGTACCGGTTCCCCCTGTATATAGCCTCCACATTGACTCTGTACCGTAACACTCTGTATATATCCTCCACATTGACTCTGTACTGTAACACCCTGTATATAGCCTCCACATTGACTCTGTACCGTAACACCCTGTCTATAGCCTCCACATTGACTCTGTACCGGTAACACCCTGTATATAGCCTCCACATTGACTCTGTACCGTAACACCCTGTATATAGCCGCCACATTGACTTTGTACCGTAACAACCTGTATATAGCCTCCACATTGACTCTGTATCGTAACACCCTGTATATAGCCTCCACACTGACTCTGTACCGTAACACCCTGTATATAGCCTCCACATTGACTCTGTACCGTAACACCCTGTATATAGCCTCCACATTCCACATTGACTCTGTACCGTAACACCCTGTATATAGCCTCCACACTGACTCTGTACCGTAACACCCTGTATATAGCCTCCACATTGACTCTGTACTGTAACACCCTGTATATAGCCTCCACATTGACTCTGTACCGTAACACCCTGTACATAGCCTCCACATTAACTCTGTACCGTAACACCCTGTATATAGCCTCCACATTAACTCTGTCCCGTAACACCCTGTATATAGCCTCCACATTGACTCTGTACCGCAACACCCTGTATATAGCCTCCACATTAACTCTGTACTGTAACACCCTGTATATAGCCTCCACATTGACTCTGTACCGTAACACCCTGTACATAGCCTCCACATTAACTCTGTACCGTAACACCCTGTATATAGCCTCCACATTAACTCTGTACCGTAACACCCTGTATATAGCCTCCACATTGACTCTGTACCATAACACCCTGTATATAGCCTCCACATTGACTCTGTACCGTAACACCCTGTATATAGCCTCCACATTGACTCTGTACCGTAACACCCTGTATATAGCCTCCACATTAACTCTGTACCGGTACACCCTGTATATAGCCTCCACATTGACTCTGTACCGTAACACCCTGTATATAGCCTCCACATTGACTCTGTACCGTAACACCCTGCATATAGCCCCACTCCTGTTATTTTACTGCTGTATTTTTTTCCCAACATTGACTCTTGTTGGTTAAGGGCTTGTACGTAAGCATTTCACCTTAAGGTCGACACATGTTGTATTCGGCTCATGTGACTAATAACAGTTGATTTGATTTAATTAAGTCATATGGTAAAGCTTCATCAGTAACCACAGGATACAACAGACAGTGTACACAGGCCATTAACGCATATGGTATATCGTCATCAGTAACCACAGGATAGAACAGACAGTGTACACACGTCATTAACTCATATGGTAAATCGTCATCAGTAACCACAGGATAGAATATCAAGAACATTCTCACATGAGAAAAAAGGAAGTGGGGTGTAGTGACTTAGCCAAAAGGATCCATAAAGAGGGAGTTCAGAAAGAGGGAGTCATTTACTTGTGACAATGGTGTTAATGACACAGAATGACTGACAGCTGGTGTATCTTGTCCACTCTCTGAGCCAGGCTGTGCAGGGCCTGGGGGTTCTGCTTTTCTCCATTCCATGGTTAAGGGGTGTATCTCTTCCACACAGGTACACTCAGGTACTCACAGGCAGATACCCACTGCTCACAGATGACCACGCCCACTCTCAGGCTCTCACTCACAGACAGGAACGGGGTCCATAAAAAGTTTAAAACCCATCAGCTTCTTGCGCACCGTACCTGCCCAGCGCACAGTACATGCCCAGCGCACCGTACCTGCCCAGAGCACCGCCTGACACGCATAAATACGTAGTCAGAAACACATAGGAGGCCATCTGAAAGAATGCAATAACACCACCATAATAAACTAACTGGACATAGTGTGTGTGTGTTTGTGAGAGTGTGTGTGTGTGTGTGTGTGTGTGTGTGTGTGTGGTATACCAATGACATCCATGAGTCTGAGCATGTGTGTCTCAGGAAAGGGATCATGGTCATTCTGCCTCCATACGTCATCCCAGCTGTCTCTGCTCACCCCCACCAGCTCCACAGCGTTAGCCAGACACACCAGCCAGACCACTGTAGTCCTGATACACACAGGCGGATGATACAGTCAATACACACACACACACCCTTTCCTGATGACAATGACATGATTGATTGGGATGAGTCTGGGGTCCGGTGAGTGAACAGATGGCTGATGAGGTCAATCTGGGCTGGAACATTCTTTACTTTACTGCCTTTATTGTCCCCTTGGGGGAAATTTGTTGCAATATCACACACATTTTAAAATGGCGTTTAAGGACAAGAACACACTATGAATGGATAATAAAAGGACGATACCCAAGAAGACTCAAGGCTGTAGTCACTGTCAAAGTTGCTTCAACAAAATACTACTAATTTTCTAAAAACCTGCTTTTGCTTTGTCATTATGGGGTATTGTGTGCAGATTGATTAGTGAAAAAAAACAATTTAACGTAACAAAATGTGTAAAAAGTCAAGGGGTCTGAAGACTTCCCGAAGACACTTTACATGTAAACAGGGGTAAAAGTTACTAGTAGCAGGATAAATTCCAATGGTAATAATAATCCTAATATAAAAATCTAAATAGGTAATAGAATGGGTAGAAGTTACTAGTAGCAGGATAAATACTCATGGTAATAATAATCATAATATTTCCTATCTACAGATTGTGACACCAGATAATGTGATTTAACCAAAGATTTTTGGTTAAATCAACCAACCTTATCCATTCCTGGGAGTTCCAGGTTAGGTACTGTTTGTTGTACCACAGAGTATTTTCGACCAACCTTAACTTGGTGATAATGTGTTTGTTCTCGATTTGGGTCCTGTTGCAGGTGGTGCGTTTGCGTTATTTAAAATAAATAAATGTTTTGATCTGTGAAGTAATCCAACAATATGTATGCTCCCATCATGTCTATTTCAAATCTTCTCTCATTGATTGAGACAGGTGTCTCCTCGCCAAGGTGTCACATGTCATGATGACACTCACCTGTCTCAATCAATGAGAGAAGTAGACAAGCTTGCAGCAAACACATTGTTGGACTGATTTTGAGTTGGGCTACATTGGCTCCATACAGGTCGAACAAGATGGTGCCAAAGTTTGTTTGATGTGAAACTTGTATCGTTGGAATATTTTGTTCATGCTATGTTTGTGTGTTGCTAAACTTGTCTCAAAGAAGTTACAGTTACTTAGCTATTTCATATCGATTTGACAGTATGGAGAGCTTGGAAAGTGCAGCGAAAAGAAGCACGTGTAGGGTCTGCTGACAGTCGAAATGGCGCTGAGTAGTGTGGACGAATTGGAGGAAATGGAGAAAAGGTTGGAGAAGAAAGAGCTGTATTGGAAGCAAACAATATGGGTTTCAGTTCTGATGATATGGAGTGGTGGATGAGGGTCAAAGTCCAGAATGGTCTGAAGTGTGGGGGGGACTCTACACCAAACAGCACCTAACCTGTAACACCCAGCAATTGATACCAAAGATCTTTGGTTAAATCCCGTTATCTGGTGTAACAATCTGTAGCTAAATAGTTGCATGATTTGAAGATTTTATTTTGAATGGTGACTTTTCATGATCAAGATGAGGGTGAGATCTGTAGCAGGCTTTATATGTATTGTACAAAGATCACCTTGCCTTGAAATATTCTAAACGTGTAATGTCAATTCAGTTCTGTGTAAGGGTCCCCTGGCGATCCGCTGCAGCTGATCTGTTGATCCGGGTCACGGCACCAATCTCTAGCGGACTTGATATGGACCACAGAATAACCAAGAAATGAAGAGTGACACCACTGCTGTCTTTTTGGGCTTTTTCTACAATGGCATTTTGAAAAGTCAGGTCAGGAACACATCAGTCTTCAATGCACCATCTGACAAGTTGTTCTTTCTCTCTGTGTTTTTCACAGACTGACTACGGGAGCATGATGTTAGCGGTGATGTAGGCACCCAAATCAAATAAAATACATTAAACGAAAGAATATGTTAATAACTTCCAGCTACTGTAGCTGCCTACTTAACACCAATGGACAGTACTAGTAGCACAACAAATGAAAATATAAACCAAAAGTAAAGTTCAAATCAAATCAAATCAAATCAAATTTTATTTGTCACATACACATGGTTAGCAGATGTTAATGCGAGTGTAGCGAAATGCTTGTGCTTCTAGTTCCGACAATGCAGTAATAACAAGTAATCTAACTAACAATTCCAAAACTACTGTCTTGTACACAGTGTAAGGGGATAAAGAATATGTACATAAGGATATATGAATGAGTGATGGTACAGAGCAGCATAGGCAAGATACAGTAGATGGTATCGGGTACAGTATGTACAAATGAGATGAGTATGTAAACAAAGTGGCATAGTATAGTATAAAGTGGCTAGTGATACATGTATTACATAAGGATACCGTCGATGATATAGAGTACAGTATATACGTATGCATATGAGATGAATAATGTAGGGTAAGTAACATTTATATAAGGTAGCATTGTTTAAAGTGGCTAGTGATATATTTACATCATTTCCCATCAATTCCCATTATTAAAGTGGCTGGAGTTGAGTCAGTGTCAGTGTGTTGGCAGCAGTCACTCAGTGTTAGTGGTGGCTGTTTAACAGTCTGATGGCCTTGAGATAGAAGCTGTTTTTCAGTCTCTCGGTCCCAGCTTTGATGCACCTGTACTGACCTCGCCTTCTGGATGATAGCGGGGTGAACAGGCAGTGGCTCGGGTGGTTGATGTCCTTGATGATCTTTATGGCCTTCCTGTGACATCGGGTGGTGTAGGTGTCCTGGAGGGCAGGTAGTTTGCCCCCGGTGATGCGTTGTGCAGACCTCACTACCCTCTGGAGAGCCTTACGGTTGAGGGCGGTGCAGTTGCCATACCAGGCGGTGATACAGCCCGCCAGGATGCTCTCGATTGTGCATCTGTAGAAGTTTGTGAGTGCTTTTGGTGACAAGCCGAATTTCTTCAGCCTCCTGAGGTTGAAGAGGCGCTGCTGCGCCTTCTTCACGATGCTGTCTGTGTGAGTGGACCAATTCAGTTTGTCTGTGATGTGTATGCCGAGGAACTTAAAACTTGCTACCCTCTCCACTACTGTTCCATCGATGTGGATAGGGGGGTGTTCCCTCTGCTGTTTCCTGAAGTCCACAATCATCTCCTTAGTTTTGATGACGTTGAGTGTGAGGTTGTTTTCCTGACACCACACTCCGAGGGCCCTCACCTCCTCCCTGTAGGCCGTCTCATCGTTGTTGGTAATCAAGCCTACCACTGTTGTGTCGTCCGCAAACTTGATGATTGAGTTGGAGGCGTGCGTGGCCACGCAGTCGTGGGTGAACAGGGAGTACAGGAGAGGGCTCAGAACGCAACCTTGTGGGGCCCCAGTGTTGAGGATCAGCGGGGAGGAGATGTTGTTGCCTACCCTCACCACCTGGGGGCGGCCCGTCAGGAAGTCCAGTACCCAGTTGCACAGGGCGGGGTCGAGACCCAGGGTCTCGAGCTTGATGACGAGCTTGGAGGGTACTATGGTGTTGAATGCCGAGCTGTAGTCGATGAACAGCATTCTCACATAGGTATTCCTCTTGTCCAGATGGGTTAGGGCAGTGTGCAGTGTGGTTGAGATTGCATCGTCTGTGGACCTATTTGGGCGGTAAGCAAATTGGAGTGGGTCTAGGGTGTCAGGTAGGGTGGAGGTGATATGGTCCTTGACTAGTCTCTCAAAGCACTTCATGATGACGGATGTGAGTGCTACGGGGCGGTAGTCATTTAGCTCAGTTACCTTAGCTTTCTTGGGAACAGGAACAATGGTGGCCCTCTTGAAGCATGTGGGAACAGCAGACTGGTATAGGGATTGATTGAATATGTCCGTAAACACACCGGCCAGCTGGTCTGCGCATGCTCTGAGGGCGCGGCTGGGGATGCCATCTGGGCCTGCAGCCTTGCGAGGGTTAACACGTTTAAATGTCTTACTCACCTCGGCTGCAGTGAAGGAGAGACCGCATGTTTTCGTTGCAGGCCGTGTCAGTGGCACTGTATTGTCCTCAAAGCGGGCAAAAAAGTTATTTAGTCTGCCTGGGAGCAAGACATCCTGGTCCGTGACTGGGCTGGGTTTCTTCCTGTAGTCCGTGATTGACTGCAGACCCTGCCACATGCCTCTTGTGTCTGAGCCGTTGAATTGAGATTCTACTTTGTCTCTGTACTGGCGCTTAGCTTGTTTGATAGCCTTGCGGAGGGAATAGCTGCACTGTTTGTATTCGGTCATGTTACCAGACACCTTGCCCTGATTAAAAGCAGTGGTTCGCGCTTTCAGTTTCACACGAATGCTGCCATCAATCCACGGTTTCTGGTTAGGGAATGTTTTAATCGTTGCTATGGGAACGACATCTTCAACGCACGTTCTAATGAACTCGCACACCGAATCAGCGTATTCGTCAATGTTGTTATCTGACGCAATACGAAACATCTCCCAGTCCACGTGATGGAAGCAGTCTTGGAGTGTGGAGTCAGCTTGGTCGGACCAGCGTTGGACAGACCTCAGCGTGGGAGCCTCTTGTTTTAGTTTCTGTCTGTAGGCAGGGATCAACAAAATGGAGTCGTGGTCAGCTTTTCCGAAAGGGGGGCGGGGCAGGGCCTTATATGCGTCGCGGAAGTTAGAGTAACAATGGTCCAAGGTCTTTCCTCCCCTGGTTGCGCAATCGATATGCTGATAAAATTTGGGGAGTCTTGTTTTCAGATTAGCCTTGTTAAAATCCCCAGCTACAATGAATGCAGCCTCCGGATAAATTGTTTCCAGTTTGCAGAGAGTTAAATAAAGTTCGTTCAGAGCCATCGATGTGTCTGCTTGGGGGGGGATATATACGGCTGTGATTATAATCGAAGAGAATTCTCTTGGTAGATAATGCGGTCTACATTTGATTGTGAGGAATTCTAAATCAGGTGAACAGAAGGATTTGAGTTCCTGTATGTTTCTTTCATCGCACCATGTCACGTTAGTCATAAGGCATACGCCCCCGCCCCTCTTTTTACCAGAAAGATGTTTTTTCCTGTCTGCGCGATGCGTGGAGAAACCTGTTGGCTGCACCGCTTCGGATAGCGTCTCTCCAGTAAGCCACGTTTCCGTGAAGCAAAGAACGTTACAGTCTCTGATGTCCCTCTGGAATGCTACCCTTGCTCGGATTTCATCAACCTTGTTGTCAAGAGACTGGACATTGGCAAGAAGAATGCTAGGGAGTGGTGCGCGCTGTGCCCATCTCCGGAGTCTGACCAGAAGACCGCCTCGTTTCCCTCTCTTTCGGAGTCGTTTTTTTGGGTCGCTGCATAGGATCCACTCCGTTGTCCTGTTTGTAAGGCAGAACACAGGATCCGCGTCGCGAAAAACATATTCTTGGTCGTACTGATGGTGAGTTGATGCTGATCTTATATTCAGTAGTTCTTCTCGACTGTATGTAATGTATGTAATGTATGTAATGAAACCTAAGATGACCTGGGGTACTAATGTAAGAAATAACACGTAAAAAAACAAAAAACTGCATAGTTTCCTAGGAACGCGAAGCGAGGCGGCCATCTCTGTCGGCGCCGGAAGTTTGATTGCTAGGAATCATAGCAATCTGACTTCCCCTTCTGTCTGAATTTGGAACATTCCTGTTTGTGGGCTTGGGCCACTGACCCTTAACCTGAATGTTCTGTTCTAATGTACTAATCTAGTAAATGGAATGGATGGAATAACCATTTCAACTCCTACTTAAGCATGATATATAATGGCATGCATACTTGATAGGAAAAATAGCTGTAATATTTCAAATGTAAAGTTTGATCATTTTATTGTTGCCTGTCAGGTTGGCCCAGTAGGTAGGAGACTTAAAAGCATGGAGGCAGTGGTACGAAGTCTGTCGTGGAAATTTCCTGTATTTACCAAATCATAAGAGCAAACCACACACAAGTCAGGGTTAGTTATCACAAAGTCCATCTTTAATTACAGTGCCTTGCGAAAGTATTCGGCCCCCTTGAACTTTGCGACCTTTTGCCACATTTCAGGCTTCAAACATAAAGATATAAAACTGTATTTTTTTGTGAAGAATCAACAACAAGTGGGACACAATCATGAAGTGGAACGACATTTATTGGATATTTCAAACTTTTTTAACAAATCAAAAACGGAAAAATTGTCCGTGCAAAATTATTCAGCCCCCTTAAGTTAATACTTTGTAGCGCCACCTTTTGCTGCGATTACAGCTGTAAGTCGCTTGGGGTGTGTCTCTATCAGTTTTGCACATCGAGAGACTGACATTTTTTCCCATTCCTCCTTGCAAAACAGCTCGAGCTCAGTGAGGTTGGATGGAGTGCATTTGAACAGCAGTTTTCAGTTCTTTCCACAGATTCTCGATTGGATTCAGGTCTGGACTTTGACTTGGCCATTCTAACACCTGGATATGTTTATTTTTGAACCATTCCATTGTAGATTTTGCTTTATGTTTTGGATCATTGTCTTGTTGGAAGACAAATCTCCGTCCCAGTCTCAGGTCTTTTGCAGACTCCATCAGGTTTTCTTCCAGAATAGTCCTGTATTTGGCTCCATCCATCTTCCCATCAATTTTAACCATCTTCCCTGTCCCTGCTGAAGAAAAGCAGGCCCAAACCATGATGCTGCCACCACCATGTTTGACAGTGGGGATGGTGTGTTCAGCTGTGTTGCTTTTACGCCAAACATAACGTTTTGCATTGTTGCCAAAAAGTTCAATTTTGGTTTCATCTGACCAGAGCACCTTCTTCCAAATGTTTGGTGTGTCTCCCAGGTGGCTTGTGGCAAACTTTAAACGACACTTTTTATGGATATCTTTAAGAAATGGCTTTCTTCTTGCCACTCTTCCATAAAGGCCAGATTTGTGCAATATACAACTGATTGTTG
This sequence comes from Oncorhynchus mykiss, assembly GCF_013265735.2. Taxonomy (NCBI): domain Eukaryota; kingdom Metazoa; phylum Chordata; class Actinopteri; order Salmoniformes; family Salmonidae; genus Oncorhynchus; species Oncorhynchus mykiss. The sequence goes on from NC_048591.1 coordinate 35,793,640, forward strand.
CCCTATGGACAGAGTCTCCCACCTCAGCTGTAGATCTCTGCAGTTCATCCAGAGTGATCATGGGCCTCTTGGCTGCATCTCTGATCAGTCTTCTCCTTGTATGAGCTGAAAGTTTAGAGGGACGGCCAGGTCTTGGTAGATTTGCAGTGGTCTGATACTCCTTCCATTTCAATATTATCGCTTGCACAGTGCTCCTTGGGATGTTTAAAGCTTGGGAAATCTTTTTGTATCCAAATCCGGCTTTAAACTTCTTCACAACAGTATCTCGGACCTGCCTGGTGTGTTCCTTGTTCTTCATGATGCTCTCTGCGCTTTTAACGGACCTCTGAGACTATCACAGTGCAGGTGCATTTATACGGAGACTTGATTACACACAGGTGGATTGTATTTATCATCATTAGTCATTTAGGTCAACATTGGATCATTCAGAGATCCTCACTGAACTTCTGGAGAGAGTTTGCTGCACTGAAAGTAAAGGGGCTGAATAATTTTGCACGCCCAATTTTTCAGTTTTTGATTTGTTAAAAAAGTTTGAAATATCCAATAAATGTCGTTCCACTTCATGATTGTGTCCCACTTGTTGTTGATTCTTCACAAAAAAATACAGTTGTATATCTTTATGTTTGAAGCCTGAAATGTGGCAAAAGGTCGCAAAGTTCAAGGGGGCCGAATACTTTCGCAAGGCACTGTATATGAGCTCCATCACAACCCTGTGACTCTCAGATCAATTCAGTGTCTATAAATTAATTCTCTGAGAGTCCCTTACACATTGCAACTGAGATCCTTTATAGCAAAGACACAAATAGCCAGACAGCATTGGCATAATGTATCGTTCAGCTTTGTCTCCTAAACTGTGTTCTTTTCTCAAACTCAGAACCATAAACCAAATCCACATATCAACAGGCATATATCAAATCCATCCTATCTTGACTAGATCACAGAGACATATTGACTGGCACACAGACATTGTGGAGCCAAGAGATACACGCTTGACCTCTCCCCTCTCTCAGATGACTGCAAACCCCGCCACAGTATTATACAAAAATATTCTGATGAGAAGTAACTTACAAACATATGATGAATATTAAACATCTTACCTATGTCACCAACCAATTCTGATTATTCCTCAACAAGTCACCATTGGTTTATTTCACCCCCCAAAATGTGGAGTTCCAGGTATAACGGCAGGACAAAACAAAATGAAAAATTACAAACACATTAGGCTAGGCATGAACTTGGTCTTTACCTGTGTTTAGGCCCATTAAGCTTCCATACAGTAGCATGCTACTGTCAGTATATTCCAAAATCGTTGATGTGTGTGTGTGTGTGTGTGTGTGTCTGTCTCTCTCTCTCTCTCTCTCTCTCACACACACACACACACACACACACACACACACACACACACACACACACACACACACACACACACACACACACACACACACACACACACACACACACACACACACACACACACACACACACACACACACACACACACACACACACACACACACACACACACACACCACAGGGTTTCTTCTCATGGTCTGGTCTACACAGCCTTTTTGTAGGCTTAGCTCCGCCTCCCACTACCGAGACAGGCCAAACTGATCCAACAACAAAAAATTAAAAGTACAAACAACATTCTTCAAAACATAATAGAAAATTATTCACAGAAAAATGTATACCCGGGTTTCCCACTTGGGAAGTATCAGAATCAACCAATTGAAAACTATACGCAAATAACTTATGTTCAATTTAACTCGGAGGTCCTGAGTTTCCGAGATGACATGAATGTGACAATGTGCTGAATTTGTAAGGAAGTGAGAAGTGGGAATTTACCACATACGACTGGGAAAAATCCACTTGAACTGGCTGCTCCAACTGGTAATTACTAGTGGGAAACTGCTCTATCATCCTGAGCTCCCAATTCTCCCACATGCTGACCTCTGACGTCCCAAAATAAGGAACTGACCTCAACAACAGTATTTTTGTCAGTTAAATTAATATGAATCTATCAATGTGGTTTTTGAACACTATAATTTGTTTACAAGCTGTACTTTTCATTTATGATAAAACTCCATCACTGCTCACACTTTTCGGACCTGTTGTAAGGCAGGTTCTCACCAGACATCACCGGCAACAACGTCGCCTATGGGCACAAACCCAGTCACTGGACCAGACAGGACTGGCAAAAAGTGTTCTTCACTGACGAGTCGCGGTTTTGTCTCACCAGGGGTGATGGTCGGATTTACGTTTATCATCGAAGGAATGAGCGTTACACCGAGGCCTGTACTCTGGAGCGGGATCGATTTGGAGGTGGAGGGTCCGTCATGGTCTGGAACGGTGTGTCACAGCATCATCGGACTGAGCTTGTTGTCATTGCAAGCAATCTCAACGCTGTGCGTTACAGGGAAGACATCCTCCTCCCTCATGTGGTACCCTTCCTGCAGGCTCATCCTGACATGACCCTCCAGCATGACAATGCCACCAGCCATTCTGCTCATTCTGTGCGTGATATCCTGCAAGACAGGAATGTCAGTGTTCTGCCATGGCCAGCGAAGAGCCCGGATCTCAATCCCATTGAGCACTGTTCGATCTGAGGATGAGGGCTAGGGCCATTCCCCCCAGAAATGTCCGGGAAATTGCAGGTGCCTTGGTGGAAGAGTGGGGTAACATCTCACAACAAGAACTGGCAAATCTGGTGCAGTCCATGAGGAGGAGATGCACTGCAGTACTTAATGCAGCTGGTGGCCACACCAGATACTGACTGTTACTTTTAATATTACCCCCCCCCCCCCCCCTTTGTTCAGGGACACATTATTCCATTTCTGTTAATCACATGCTCCCATGAACTTGTTCAGTTTATGTCTCAGTTGTTGAATCTTGTTATGTTCATACACATATTTTCACATCAGTACCAGATTAGAAAAGCCTTTACCTGGTATGCAGGACACAGTAAGTGCTCTTTTTCCTGATGACCTTACAGCGCCATGGTCAATGAACAACTAATACACAATGTGTATTATGTATGCTGAACAGTATGCACTTTACATTAACAAGGAAAATCTGTTTCAGAAACCTCAGTAAACATGGCTGGAAGAAGATATTCTCATCAGTAGTGGAAATACACTGCTCAAAAAAATAAAGGGACACTTAAACAACACAATGTAACTCCAAGTCAATCACACTTCTGTGAAATGTCCACTTAGGAAGCAACACTGATTGACAATAAATTCCACATGCTGTTGCGCAAATGGAATAGACAACAGGTGGAAATTATAGGAATTTAGCAAGACACCCCCAATAAAGGAGTGGTTCTGCATGTGGGGACCACAGACCACTTCTCAGTTCCTATGCTTCCTGGCTGATGTTTTGGTCACTTTTGAATGCTGGGGGTGCTTTCACTCTAGTGGTAGCATGAGACGGAGTCTACAACCCATACAAGTGGATCAGGTAGTGCAGCTCATCCAGGATGGCACATCAATGCGAGATGTGGCAAGAAGGTTTGCTGTGTCTGTCAGCGTAGTGTCCAGAGCATGCAGGCGCTACCAGGAGACAGGCCAGTACATCAGGAGACGTGGAGGAGGCCGTAGGAGGGCAACAACCCAGCAACCCACCTCCGCCTTTGTGCAAGAAGGAGCAGGAGGGGCACTGCCAGAGCCCTGCAAAATGACCTCCAGCAGGCCACAAATGCGCATGTGTCTGCTCAAACGGTCAGTAACAGACTCCATGAGGGCCCGACGTCCACAGGTGGGGGTTGTGCTTACAGCCCAACACCGTGCAGGACGTTTGGCATTTGCCAGAGAACACCAAGATTAGCAAATTTGCCACTGGCGCCCTGTGCTCTTCACAGATGAAAGCAGGTTCACACTGAGCACATGTGACAGACGTGACAGTCTAGGGATGCCGTGGAGAACGTTCTGCTGCCTGCAACATCCTCCAGCATGACCGGTTTGGCGGTGGGTCAGTCATGGTGTGGGGTGGCATTTCTTTGGGGGGCCGCACAGCCCTCCATGTGCTCGCCAGAGGTAGCCTGACTGCCATTAGGTACCGAGATGAGATCCTCAGACCTCTTGTGAGACCATATGCTGGTGTGGTTGGCCCTGGGTTCCTCCTAATGCAAGACAATGCTAGACCTCATGTGGCTGGAGTGTGTCAGCAGTTCCTGCAAGAGGAAGGCATTGATGCTATGGACTGGCCTGCCCGTTCCCCAGACCTGAATCCAATTGAGCACATCTGGGACATCATGTCTCGCTCCATCCACCAACGCCATGTTGCACCACAGACTGTCCAGGAGTTGGCGGATGCTTTAGTCCAGGTCTGGGAGGAGATCCCTCAGGAGACCATCCGCCACCTCATCAGGAGCATGCCAAGGTGTTGTGGGGAGGCAACACACACTACTGAGCCTCATTCTGACTTGTTTTAAGGACATTACATCAAAGTTGGATCAGCCTGTAGTGTGGTTTTCCACTTTAATTTTGAGTGTGACTCCAAATCCAGACCTCCATGGGTTGATAAATTTGATTTCCATTGATAATTTTTGTGTGATTTTGTTGTCAGCACATTCAACTATGTAAAGAAAAATGTATTTAATAAGAATATTTCATTCATTCAGATCTAGGATGTGTTATTTTAGTGTTCCCTTTATTTTTTTGAGCAGTGTAGTTTAGTTACTGTAGCAGGATGATGTCCAGACAGATCTATAGGCCAACTGCTATTAGTGTAAGTTTCAAATTGTACAAAGCATAATGGGATTGCACAACGCATACATTTGAATTACTTCAAAATCATCATGTCGACCACTGAAGTAGGTTTATGCAACATATTCATGCATATTACGCTCCAAAGGCCATTGCAGCATATTAAAACCTGCTTACTGGATATGCCTGATGCCCCCACAAAGTGAGAGGGCTCTGAGAAATTTATGTGCCCCAGCAAACAATCACCAACAGTATTGACTGATAAGCCTACCCAATCAGGCCTGCTTTATTTCTCTGGAATTTTAGAATCTATGCCAAGGCACATTAAAGCTGTTCTGGTGGCCAGTGGCCCAACGTCCTATTAAGACACTTCATGTTGGTGTTTCCATTATTTTGGCAGTTACCTGAAGTAACACACACACACACACACACACACACACACACACACACACACACACACACACACACACACACACACACACACACACACACTGTAACGATTTTCTTCCTGGGAAGGAGAGGAGGACCAAAATGCAGCGTGGTTATGGTTGAACATCTTTAATAAAGATGATAACATGAACAATATACATATACAAAACAAGAAAACGTGGAAAAACCAAAACAGTCCTAACTGGTGCAAAACACAGAGACAGGAAACAATCAGCCACAAAATACCCAAAGAATATGGCTGCCTAAATATGGTTCCCAATCAGAGACAACGATAAACACCTGCCTCTGATTGAGAATCACTCTAGGCAACCATAGACTAGAATACTACACTGAACACAACCCCATCAATCTACAAAACCCCTAGACAAGACAAACACATAATCACCCATGTCACACCCTGGCCTAACCACAATAATAAAGAAAACACAAAATACTAAGGCCAGGGCGTGACACACATACACACACTCTTTAAATCCCTATGCTTCTTTGAGACCCCTCTTTCAATGTCAGTGATATCTGTTCCAGCCATGGTAGCCAAAATAATGGTCATTTTTACACTTCTGAGACAAAGAATACACTTTACTTAGAAATTAGTTAATATCACTTTCACATAAAATTATTTACCAAATTGTTTCAACATTCACCTGTTGCTATGCAACAGACACAATCCTGCTAATCTTCACTTCATCATAATTTCAACTTCATTGACCCATAACACCTATTCCACCGGGAAATGTATACTGAACAAATATATAATCGCAACTTGCAACAATTTCATAGATTTTACTGAGTACAGTTCATATTAGGAAATCATTCAATTGAAATACATTAATGAGACCCTAATCTATGGGTTTCACCTGACTGGGAATACAGATATGCATCTGTTGGTCACAGATAAAAAAAAAAATGTTTTTTTAAGTATGGCCGAATATCAGAAAACCAGTCAGTATCTGGTGTGATCACAATTTGCCTCATGCAGCACGACACATCCCTTTTGCATACAGTTGATCAGGCTGTTGATTGTGGCCTGTGGAATGTCATCCCACTTCTCCTCAATTGTAAAAAAAAAAAGAATCACTTTTATTTAACCAGGTAGGCTATTTACAACTACGACCTGGCCAAGATAAAGCAAAGCAGTGCAACACAAACAACAACACAGAGTTACACATGGAATAAACAAGCGTACAGTCAATAACAATAGAAAAGTCTATCTACAGTGTGTGCAAATAGCATGAGGAGGTAAGGCAATAAATAGGCCACAGTAGCGAAGTAATTACAATTTAGCAAATTAACACTGGAGTGATAGATGTGCAGATGATGATGTGCAAGTAGAAATACTGGTGTGCAAAAGAGCAGAAAAGTAAATAAATATAAACAGTATGGGGATGAGGTAGGTAAAATTGGGTGGGCAATTTACTGATAGACTATGTACAGCTGCAGCGATCGGTTAGCTGCTCAGATAGCAGATGTTTGAAGTTGGTGAGGTAGATAAAAGTCTCCAACTTCAGCGATTTTTGCAATTCGTTCCAGTCACAGGCAGCAGAGAACTGGAACGAAAGGCGGCCAAATGAGGTGTTGGCTTTAGGGATGATCAGTGAGATACACCTGCTGGAGCGCGTGCTACGGGTGGGTGTTGCCATCGTGACCAGTGAACTGAGATAAGGCGGAGCTTTACCTAGCATGGACTTGTAGATGACCTGGAGAAAGTGGGTCTGGCGACGAATATGTAGCAAGGGCCAGCCGACTAGAGCATACAGATCGCAGTGGTGGGTGGTATAAGGTGCTTTAGTAACAAAACGGATGGCACTGTGATAAACTGCATCCAGTTTGCTGAGTAGAGTATTGGAAGCTATTTTGTAGATGACATCGCCGAAGTCGAGGATCGGTAGGATAGTCAGTTTTACTAGAGTAAGTTTGGCGGCGTGAGTGAAGGAGGATTTGTTGCGGAATAGAAAGCCGACTCTAGATTTGATTTTTTAGATTGGAGATATGAGTCTGGAAGGAGAGTTTACAGTCTAGCCAGACACCTAGGTACTTATAGATGTCCACATATTCTAGGTCGGAACCATCCAGGGTGGTGATGCTAGTCGGGTGTGCGGGTGCAGACAGCAAACGGTTGAAAAGCATGCATTTGGTTTAATCTCTAACATTGTCACCCACTTGTCATTGCAAGCAGAATGCAAACGGTGCATTCACACACACAGCCTTCCAAATCGGTACTGGGTAATGTATTCTGTTTACGGATTTAGGGTTGTACCTGGTAGATTCATTGATCATTTGATTGAGATTGGGCATTAGGCTTAGATTGTAGAACGGGGTGTTAAAACTTCTTAGAACTACCCCTTCCGGATCCGGGAGAATTGTCATCAACGGACAAAAAATCTTACTAGAAAATACTCATATTCATGAAATCACAAGTGAAATATAGTGAAACACAGCTTAGCCTTTTGTTAATCACCCTGTCATCTCAGATTTTGAAATTATGCTTTACAGCCAAAGCAAGACAAACATTTGTGTAAGTTTATCGATAGCCTAGCATAGCATTATGTCCAGCTAGCAGCAGGTAACTTGGTCACGAAAATCAGAAAAGCAGTCAAATTAAATCGTTTACCTTTGATGAGCTTCGGATGTTTTCACTCACGAGACACCCAGTTAGACAGCAATTGTTCATTTTGTTCCATAAAGATTATTTTATAGCCGAAATACCTGTGTTTGTTCTTCACATTTTGTTGAGAAATCCACCGGAAATTGCATTCACAACAACGCCGACAAATATTCCAAATTAGATCCATAATATCGACAGAAACATGGCAAACGTTTTTTGTAATCAATCCTCAAGGTGTTTTTCAAATATCTATTCGATAATATATCAGCTAGGACAATTGGCTTCTTAGTAGGAGTACCTTTGTCTATTATGCACAAATCACTCCACCATCTGACCACTGACGCAATGTTGTTGTTCACACTAATTTTTCAAAATATAAGCCTGAAACTATGTCTAGTGACTGTAGACACATTAGGGAAGCCATAGAAAAAGGAATCTGGTTGATATCCCTTTCAATGCTCAATAGGGATGCATAGGAACGCAGAGGTTTCAAAATAAGAGTCACTTCCTGATTGGATTTCGCCTGCAATATCAGTTCTGTTATACTCACAGACAATATATTGTTTTCTATCCTATGTGTTCTATTATATGCATATTCTATTATCTTGTCCTGAGAAATAGCCTGTTTACTTTGGGAACTTTATTTTTCCAAAAATGAAAATACTGCCCCCTAGTCTCAAGAGGTTTTTAAGGACGTCCCAGTTCCGGTCACCTAGCAGCACGAGCTCTGAAGATAGATGCGTGACAATCAATTCACATATGGTGTCCAGACCACAGCTGAGGACAGAGGGTGGTCTATAGCATAGCGACAACTGTGAGAGACTTGTTTCTGGAAAGGTGGATTTTTAAAAATAGAAGCTCGAATTGTTTGGGTACAGACCTGGATAGTATGACAGAACTCTCCAGGCTATCTCTGCAGTAGATTGCAACTCCACCCCCTTTTGCAGTTCTATCTTGTCGGAAAATGTTATAGTTAGGGATGGAAATGATGCTACAAGCTTGGCACACCTGTCTTTGGAGAGTACCAAAATGTGTAAAAAGTCAATGGGTCTGAATACCTTCTGAATGCATTGTAACAGTATTTTCAAAGAGAGGGCAGCAGTAGAGCCGTTCCTCCTTTTAAAATGTTTTTGAAAGTTGAGGGAATCCCATTAAAAAAAATGGATTGCCGGAATCCCCTCCTTTTATTGTAAACGGCTTGTTTTTCTTTTGAAGTTATTCTTCTGGTCATTTCATACCTCCTCCCACACACCTCGGCCACAGTGTAAGAACTCTACCACACTTCCTTTAACGTGTGTGTGTGTGTGTGTGTGTGTGTGTGTGTGTGTGTGTGTGTGTGTGTGTGTGTGTGTATTTGCACTAAGTTTGTACTGAGGTTTCTCACACCTCTGTTTGTGTTGTACCTTGTTTTTTATCCATGTCTGAGATTACCCCTCACGGTGCATACTGTGTCAGCATGGTCTGATCTCTTGGTATCTAAGGTATCTCTTGCCTGAATGGAGTGGGGGAAATGAAAGGGGGGGGGGGGGGGGTATGTGTGCTTACAGCTGAGACCTGGGTGCAGAGACTGCAGTTGGTACCCACCTGGCTGGGGTATTTTCCTAACCTTAACCTCAGTCTCCTAACCTGCAACATGAATGATCCTAACCTGCTGCTAAAACCTAACCTGCTACACCACCTGATAGGGCAACTGCACGGCCCACAACCGCAGGGCTCTCCATAGGGTGGTGCAGTCTGCACAACGCATCACCAGGAGCAAACTACCTGCCCTCCAGGACACCTACAGCACCCGATGTCACAGGAAGGCTAAAAAATCATCAAGGACAACAACCACCCGAGCGACTGCCTGTTCACCCCGCTATCATCCAGAAGGCGAGGTCAATACAGGTGCATCAAAGCTGGGACAGAGAGACTGTTAAATAGTCATCACTAGCACAGAGAGGCTACTGACTACATACACAGACCTGAAATCATTGGCACTTTAATGAATGGAACTCTAGCCACTTTAATAATGTATACATATCTTGCATTACTCATCTCATATGTTTAAATATGCTGTATTCTACACTATCTACTGTATCTTAGTCTGTGACACGCTGACATTGTTCATCAATATATTTATATATTCTTAATTCCATTAATTTACTTAGATGTGTGTGTATTAGGTATTGTTGTTAAAGTGTTAGATATTACTTGTTAGATATTGCTGCACTGACGGAACTAGAAGCACAAACATTTTGCTATATCCGCAGTAACATTTGTTAAACACGTGTATGTGACCAATAAAATGTGATTTTACTTGAAAAGTCACTTCGGTATCAAAGTGCCGTGAAAAGAGTGTTTCCCTATATTAGTAGGATATGTTGAGGCTGTGCATGTATTTGTCTTTGACATCAGGACAGGAAACCAGGAAACCCCAGGACATCCCCAGGGGCATACATGTGTCCCAGCAACACCACTGGCTCAAAAAACATTCTCCATTCTGAATCGCTCTTCATCAGGGACACCATGGATACGGTGTTCCATTTCTCAATAATGTTGTTGTGTTCTCGAATAACCATTGCAGTTGGAACTACTGTATTCAGAGAACTGTAGAGTTTATGTGACATATATTATAAGGAAGTGAGAGTCTCAATTGTCTGTGACATTAACTGACCCCCACCCTGATGTGTATAAACCTTAGGTGACCGACGGGGTGCTGTATTGAAGCCACCAGGCAGCCATCTTGGTACTCCTACTCAAAGGTAAAAAAAATAAAAAAATAAATAAAAATAAAAAAAAAGGTTTTGAAAGCTGTGGAAAGTCATGTATTAATGTCTACATTCATTTTTGACATTTATTCGATCCTCCTGTACTTTAATGCATACTTTTAAATTATATGTGAGCTAAACATAAAAAGTATATGTGTTTTATTAATAATGTTACTGTCCCCACTACAACAATAAAACATACTTAAATACTTGTTATTTTGTCCTTGAAATATTTAATTTAAATACTGTAGAATTCCATTCATTTATATGGAGGACTAGTTCTACTAGGGAGGGCCAATATGGCGGCTTCAAACCCTCTCAATGGCAATTACAATCTAGGGTTTATATACATCATTGACTCACACACACACACACAACTACGAACAAACACTGCTGTAGTAGTAAAGGTTATTAAACTACCAAAGCGAAACGACTTCCCCTGACCACACCCTCCATCATGCTTTGGAATGAAGAACTGCATAAGTGTGCTGAGAACACTTCACACAACAACCTCTCCGACTTCACACTCAATTACAGCTGTTAAGAAAGGCAAAGCATGGACGTGGTAAGAATGCCTTTATTTCACCATTATAGGCTTTATAAGCTGTTACAAATATGTACAGCTCCTCCAGACTGTCTTGTAGTGGATGTACCAGTGTTGTTGTAGCCTTACTTAGAGAATACAATACTGGTTAAGGTGAAGCATTTTAATTCAACAATGCAATAGAATAGATGGTATTCAGTTTTGCTTACTGAGACAGACAACTGCGAGTATAAATCATATCATTATATCAACATTATCACTGTTGGTGTTTCGGGGTTATTAACCAAAGCAATATCTGTAGAGATTTGAATCATACTCTTGGGTTCATAGTAGTATCTGGAGAAATATAGATAACAGACTAAGAACCCACAGAAAATGACAAGTATTGGCAAAAGATCTGATCTGATTGGCCAAAAGACCAGTTATTGGTACAATTGGGCTGCCTGTGTAAACACAGCCATATTTTCACATTATATATTTTAAATAAACGTTTATCATCATCTCTGTCAAAGTTTAAATAAAACTAATATTGATGCATGGACAGTGCATTATATATTTTTGTCAATTGCTTATTTGAAAACATTGTCAATCACGTAGATAAGTCAAACATTTACACACAGTGGGTTTAAACTAGATATGATCAGATTACTCTGAAGTTCTAATCTCTTGTCTTTTGATAAAGGCTGTATCTGATTCGGCCGTGATCGGGAGTCCTATAGGGCGGCGCACAATTGGTCCAACGTTGTCCGGGTTTGGCCAGGGTAGGCCGTCATTGTAAATAATCATTTGTTTATACCTGATTTGCCTAGTTAAATAAAAATAGGACTTTTGATAATAAGTCCATGGATATGAGTTCCTGTTCACTGCGATATGAGTAACACTGAACATGAACTTCCTCTCAGCACATTTCTCTTACCACTCCTTTCTGACTCACTCTTACTGCATCATAATAAAATGAGCTGTTTCAGAATGACTGTAGGTGTGAGACTACTGTTGGCAACATGCTAAGTGGACCATGAATGTAAACTCATGCATGCTTATGTTATGCGCCAATCTACCACGGCCAAGGGCTGTTCTTAAGCACGACACAATGTGGAGTGCCTGGATACAGCCCTTAGCTGTGGTATATTGGCCATCTACCACAAACCCCCGAGGTGACTTACTGCTGTAATGAACTGGTTACCAGTGTAATTAGAGCAGTAAAAATGCATGTATTGCCTTACCGTGATAAACCACGGCTTTCAGCCAATCAGCATTCAGGGCTCGAAACCACCTAGCAATATATTTAGTTTACTGCACTTGTATTTTCCACAGTTGTGCTATTGATGATACAGTAACTTGTATTAATGAAACTCATCCTACAAGCTGATACCATAACAATGGGGCTCTACACTTCTGGAGATTCCTACTGTACTTGTAGCCCAAAGAGAACAATATGTTTCCTGAAATAACTCCCTTGTCTCCAGATTTCCCTTAGGGTTTTCTTGACTGAATATTAGAAAACAAAGTAACCACGGAGACAGAATTTCTCTCAATGCCCATTCATTTTGTTTTTATGATAAATATAGAACGGACATTTTTCTTCATAACTTTTTTTTTATATCACCATATTAGCTGAGGATTAATAAGCAAACTCTGCGTCATTTATGAATGAGTTCCTCATGATATAGATCTGATCGTATGAAAGCTGATCATTGGTTGTGAGTGCTGCTGTTTGATCTAATGTGTGTGTTTTCAACAGGTCTATGGGATGTATGTGCAATGGCTACTTCGGTAAGATGTGCTCAATTATTATACTGTGTGTTCATTATTAATATGGCGGGATTGTGCCTGAGCTACATTTATATCTCTAAATCTTGGTTATTTGCATAGAATTTGATTTACATACACCTGTATTGCTATCCACTATCTAGAGTCACGATTCTTCACACCTTTGTTTACATTGGTGTGTGTGTGTGGTGATGGTATCTGATAGTCTGCATGCTGCTGTGGGTCTCCAATTAAATGGAAATAATTTATGTTTTCTGAGTGCTATAGCTTTCCAGGTACAGAATACCTTCCTGAAAGCTGGAGTCTCATACTTAGAGTATTTTGTGGCCGTAATAAAGGACAGGATTATTTATGTTAATAGGAAATAAGTACAAGAAATATCCTATTAAATGACTAATATGTAATTATACAATAGGAATACTGACAGTGACCTCACCTAACAGTACTTGGCTGATTGTACTGTTGTATGGTTTCCAACAGGTGTGTCCTCTTCCTGATATCGCTGCCGTTTCTTCAAAGTAAAGGTAAGTGACGAGCCAAGTGACATGAACATGACACCATTACCTGCCATGACTTTATCTTTTCATACCTTTACTGTTGAAGATGTGTGGCTGAAATTGTGTGTGCCGGCCTTAGTGTGTGCCTGCCTACATATACACTGAGTGCACAAAACATTAGGAACACCTGTTCTTTCCATGACATAGACTGACCAGGTGAATCTGGGTGAAAGCTATGTCCCTTATTGATGTCACTTGTTAAATCCACTTCAATCAGTATAGATGAATGAGAGGAGACAGGGTAAAGAAGGATTTTTTAAGCCTTGAGACAATTGAGACACGGATTGTGTATGTGTGGCATTCAGAGGGTGAATGGGGAAGACAAAAGATTGAAGTGCCTTTGAACAGAGGTATGGTAGTAGGTGCCAGTTTTTGTCAAGAACTGCAACACTCCTGGGATTTTCGTGCTCAACAATTTCCAGTGTGTATCAAGAATGGTCCACCACCCAAAGGACATCCAGCCTAACTGACACAACTGTGGGAAGCACTGGAGTCAACATGGGCCAGCATCCCTGTAGAATGCTTTCGACACTTTGTAGAGTTCATGCCCTGACGAATTGAGGCTGTTCTGATGGCAACTCAATATTAGGAAGGTGTCCTTAATGTTTTGTAGACTCAGTGTATGTGTGTATTTGTGTATGTTGTCTCTGTACTATTTGATTTGTAGTAAGAGTATCAGAACCATTATGTATTCTATTCAGTAGAAGGGAATCTACCAGACAGATGAGAGAAAAGGGCAAAAGTGGCAGCTAGATTGGGAAGTGAAAACTAAAATACAGAAGTCACCAAAAAAGACCCTGCCTAATGTCTACCCTCACACCCACACAACCCCACAACCTAACTCTCTGGCATATGCCTCCTGTGACCTCTCTCCCTCTCTCTCAGATGTCACCATGGTGATAGGAGAGGTGGGCGGGGCTGTGACTATCCCCTGTACCTCAGACCTCTTTGAGAACCATCTGGTCTTCATGTACGTTCAGAGACCTGGTTCCAATGGAAATAATCCCCGGTTTATTAATGGCTACCATACGAAGAAGCGCTTAGACCCTAAGGAGTACACTAACCGTACACATGTAGACCCCAGACAGCGAACAATGAAGCTGTGGAGTATATTGCCGTCAGATGAGGGGTTGTACGAGTGCCACATTCAATACCAAACCAAGAAGAAGCAGGAGAACATACAGCTCAATGTGACAGGTAACATTACCTCAGTTCAATCTATCTTTCCATGTTTGTGTTTAATTCAGTTTTCTATTTTATTCTCCCATATGTGAAACATCGCTTTCTGGATGAAAGAGAAGATGAGTTTTTGCTGTCAGATGTGTGCTTGTAATAGCCCAAGCCATAGATATATTCACAGAAAATAAAATACAAAAAGAAAGCTGTAAATTGACTATCACTTAGACAGACTGTCTCTCAGCTCTGAGAGAGAGAGAGAGAACTTTCTGTTTTGGCTATCACTTAGACAGGCTGTCTCTCAGCTCTGAGAGAGAGAGAGAGAGAGAACTTTCTGTTTTGGCTATCACTTAGACAGGCTGTCTCTCAGCTCTGAGAGAGAGAGAGTGTGTGTTTATTTGCCCTTTGTGTTTTCAGGAAGTAAAACTAAGATAACATAAATCCCTTCCTATTGGTCCAAAACAGCATTTTCTCTTTTCTTTCCACTCTCATCCCTCTTTATCTCTATTTCTCTCCCCTTCTACAGCCAACTACAGCATCCCCATTGTAACGGTGGCCTGTGACAACGTCAGTTGCTTGGTGACGTGTTCCTCCGACAGTGGTTACCCTCGTAGGGACATTGAGTGGAGCCCAAACCCTCCTCTGAACCAGAGCCACTGGAGAGTAGTGAACAGTAGTGATGTGACAGACCCAGTCTCTATGCTGTTCTCTGTCTACAGTTCCATATCCGTCAACTGCTCCTCCGGACCCCGGCTGAACCTCAGCTGTAATGTAGGGGGCGCCCTTTCACAGGAACACACTGTCTGTGAGTACTGAGACAGTGTGTCTCTATCACTTTGTCCTTAAAGGAAAAGTCAAGTACAGAAGTCATCCCCTTATGATGCATCTTACATCATATAATGTACGATGCAAAATGCATCATATGGGGATGACTTCTGTGTTTTGAAAGTTACATAACTTGAAAACCTGATTGCTGACAAGCAAAACATTTTAGGACTACAGTATGTTAATCAAACCAGCCGATGTCACAAAGTGCTGTACAGAAACCCAGCCAAAAACCCCAAACAGCAAGCAATGCAGATGTAGAAGCACGGTGGCAAGGAAAAACTCCCTAGAAAGGTCAGAGGAAGAAACCTAGAGAAGAAAGAAACCTAGAGAGGAATCAGGCTATCAGGGGTGGCCAGTCCTCTTCTGGCTGTGCCGGGTGGAGATTATAACAGAATATGGCCAAGATGTTCAAACGTTCATAGATGACCATCAGGGTCAGATAATAATAATCACTGTGGTTGTGGAGGGTGCAACAGGTCAGCACCTCAGGAGTAAATGTCAGTTGGCTTTTCATAGCTTCCAAGATGGCGTAGCAGTGAAGACGTGCTTTTGTTCATCCTCTCGTGTATTTTTGTATTTTTCGTATTTTTTGTATATATTTCAAAAAAAAATAATTATCTTTTCGATTTTTAATTCGATTAAACCTTCCGGTAACCTGCCTCACCCAATGTGATACGGAATCGCTATTATTTTTAATTTTAGAACACATTCAAGAACCACCAGAAGCTAACCAGCTAATTAGCTACAAGCTATTTAGTCATTGTTAGCCACTGCTAGGGGCTTTTACCTTCTGCACAGATACCAGCCCTGTTTTTAGCCTGGATAATACTCAACAGTCTACCAGTATCGGACTGTCTCTCCACAACAACGCCGGACCACTAATCCCTGGACCACTACTTCTGATCTTCACTGCTAGCTTGCACTCACCGTGGCACCCAGTACCGAAGCTATCCCTGAGGCCCACCTCCCGGCCTACTCAGCTGTTCACCCGAACCCTACTCATACACGACTAGAGCCCAATACTCCACCGGATCCTTGCTGTAAACTCTGGACCTTGGCACCGGATCACCGCTGCTACCGATTGGCTATAGTGGCTAACGCCACTGCCATGACGCTAGCACCAGTTAGCCGTGAGCCAGGCACATCTCCCGGCTAGCAAACTAAATTCTACAATACCTCTTTCACCATCTGGCTTGGATTTTCTGTCGACACGGCGCCCCGCTGCACCACCACGACTGGTCTGCCGACGAATACTCCATCCGCTGTGCCTTCAACCGGCCTCCGTCGGAGCAGACGCTCCTACTAGCCCCGGGCTACTAACTTTAAACGCTGCGTCGCCCGCGTGCTAGTGTAGTGTTCTACTACTGCTGCCCCCTGGACACTATGATCACTTGGCTACATAGCTGATGCCTGCTGGACTGTCCATTAATCACGGTACTCCATTCTGTTTATTTATTTTTTATCTGTCGGCACCAGCCACGAACTCAGACTCTGTGTGTAGTTAATCAGACCCTCTCTGCCTAGTCATCACCATTTTACCTGCTGTTGTTGTGTTAGCTGATTAGCTGTTGTTGTCTCACCTGTTGTTTTAGATAGCTCTCCCAATCAAAACCTGCGATTACTTTATGCCTCGCTGTATGTCTCTCTCAAATGTCAATATGCCTTTTATACTGTTGTTCAGGTTGGTTATCATTGTTTTAGTTTGCAATGGAGCACCTAGTTCCACTCTTCATACCTCTGATACCTCCTTTGTCCCACACATGCGGTGACCTCACCCATTATAACCAGCATGTCCAGAGATATAACCTTTCATTTCATCACCCAGTGCCTGGGCTTACCTCCGCTGTACCCACACCCCACCATACCCCTGTCTGCACATTATGCCCTGAATATATTCTACCACGCCCAGAAACCAACGCTCTAGGTGACCAGTTTTGATAGCCTTTAGCCGCACCCTCATCCTACTCCTCCTCTGTTCCTTGGGTGATGTGGAGGTAAACCCAGGCCCTGCATGTCCCCAGACACCCTCATTTGTTGACTTCTATGATCGAAAAAGCCTTGGATTCATGCATGTCAACATCAGAAGCCTCCTCCCTAAGTTTGTTTTACTCACTGCTTTAGCACACTCTGCTAACCCTGATGTCCTTGCCGTGTCTGAATCCTGGCTTAGGAAGGCCACCAAAAATTCTGAGATTTCCATACCCAACTATAACATTTTCCGTCAAGATAGAACTGCCAAAGGGGGAGGAGTTAGCCTGCAAAGTAATGTCATACTTTCCAGGTCCATACCCAAACAGTTCAAACTTCTAATTTAAAAAATTAATCTCTCCAGAAATCAATCAATCAAATTTCAATCAATCAAATTGATTTTATATAGCCCTTCGTACATCAGCTGATATCTCAAAGTGCTGTACAGAAACCCAGCCTAAAACCCCAAACAGCAAGCAATGCAGTTGAAGAAGCACGGTGGCTAGGAAAAACTCCCTAGAAAGGCCAAAACCTAGGAAGAAACCTAGAGAGGAACCAGGCTATGTGGGGTGGCCAGTCCTCTTCTGGCTGTGCCGGGTGGAGATTATAACAAAACATGGTCAAGATGTTCAAATGTTCATAAATGACCAGCATGGTCGAATAATAATAAGGCAGAATAGTTGAAACTGGAGCAGCAGCACAGTCAGGTGGACTGGGGACAGCAAGGAGTCATCATGTCAGGTATTCCTGGGGCATGGTCCTAGGGCTCAGGTCCTCCGAGAGAGAGAAAGAAAGAGAGAATTAGAGAGAGCATATGTGGGATGGCCAGTCCTCTTCTGGCTGTGCCGGGTGGAGATTATAACAGAACATGGCCAAGATGTTCAAATGTTCATAAATGATCAGCATGGTCGAATAATAAGAAGGCAGAACAGTTGAAACTGGAGCAGCAGCACAGCCAGGTGGACTGGGGACAGCAAGGAGTCATCATGTCAGGTAGTCCTGGGGCATGGTCCTAGGGCTCAGGTCCTCCGAGAGAGAGAAAGAGAGAAGGAGAGAATTAGAGAACGCACACTTAGATTCACACAGGACACCGAATAGGACAGGAGAAGTACTCCAGATATAACAAACTGACCCTGAAATAAGTCTCTCACTTTTGCCACCTGCTACCGACCCCCCTCAGCTCCCAGCTGTGCCCTGGACACCATTTGTGAATTGATCGCCCCCCCCCATCTAGCTTCAGAGTGTGTTCTGTTAGGTGACCTAAACTGGGATATGCTTAACACCCCGGCAGTCCTACAGTCTAAGCTAGATGCAATCAATCTCACACAAATCATCAAGGAACCCACCAGGTACAACCCTAAATCTGTGAACATGGGCACCCTCATAGACATTATCCTGACCAACTTGTCCTCCAAATACACCTTTGCTGTCTTCAATCAGGATCTCAGTGATCACTGCCTCATTGCCTGTATCCGCTACGTGTCCGCGGTCAAACGACATCACTGTCAAACACTCCCTAAAACACTTCTTCGAGCAGGCCTTTCTAATCGACCTGGCCCGGGTATCCTGGAAGGATATTGACCTCATCCCATCAGTTGAGGACGCCTGGTCATTCTTTAAAAGTAACTTCCTCACCATCTTAGATAAGCATGCTCCGTTAAAAAAAATGCAGAACTAAGAACAGAAATAGCCCTTGGTTCACTTCAGACCTGACTGCCCTCGACCAGCACAAAAACATCCTGTGGCGGACTGCAATAGCATTGAATAGTCCCCGCGATATGCAACTGTTCAGGGAAGTCAGGAACCAATACACGCAGTCAGCTTTTTCAAGCAGAAATTTGCATCGTGTAGCTCTAACTCCAAAAAGTTCAAGAGCACATCTGCACCTCCTCCCAGCTGTTCACTGCACTGAGGCTAGGTAACAAGGTCACCACCGATAAATGCATGATAATCGAAAACTTCAACAAGCATTTCTCAACGGCTGGCCATGCCTTCCTCCTGGCTACTCCAACCTCGGCCAACAGCTCCGCTCCCCCCCCCCCGCAGCTACTCGCCCAAGCCTCCCCAGCTTCTCCTTTACCCAAATCCAGATAGCAGATGTTCTGAAAGAGCTGCAAAACCTGGACCCATACAAATCAGCTGGGCTTGACAATCTGGACCCTCTATTTCTGAAACTATCCGCCGCCATTGTCGCAACCCCTATTACCAGCCTGTTCACCCTCTCTTTCGTATCATCTGAGATCCCCAAGGATTGGAAAGCTGCCGCGGTCATCCTCCTCTGCAAAGGGGGAGACACCCTGGACCCAAACTGTTACAGACCTATATCCATCCTGCCCTGCCTATCTAAGATCTTCGAAAGCCAAGTCAACAAACAGATCACTGACCATCTCGAATCCCACCGTACCTTCTCCGCTGTGCAATCCAGTTTCCGAGCAGGTCACAGGTGCACCACAGGTGCACCTCAGCCACACTCAAGGTACTAAATGATATCATAACCGCCATCGATAAAAGACAGTACTGTGCAGCCGTCTTCATCGACCTGGCCAATGCTTTCGACTCTGTCAATTACCATTTTCTTATCGGAAGACTCAGTAGCCTCGGTTTTTCTAATGACAGCCTTGCCTGGTTCACCAACTACTTTGCAGACAGATTTCAGTGTGTCAAATCGGAGGGCATGTTGTCCGGTCCTCTGGCAGTCTCTATGGGGGTACCACAGGGTTCAATTCTCGGGCCGACTATTTTCTCTGTATATATCAATGATGTTGCTCTTGCTGCGGGCGATTCCCTGATCCACCTCTACGCAGACAAACACCATTCTGTATACCTCTGGCCCTTCCTTGGACATTGTGCTATATAACCTCCAAACGAGCTTCAATGCCATACAACACTTCTTCCGTGGCCTCCAACTGCTCTTAAACGCTAGCAAAACCAAATGCATGCTTTTCAACAGTTCGCTGCCTGCACCTGCACGCCCGACTAGCATCACCACCCTGGATGGTTCCGACCTAGAATATGTGGACATCTATAAGTACCTAGGTGTCTGGCTAGACTGTAAACTCTCCTTCCAGACTCATATCAAACATCTCCAATCCAAAATCAAATCTAGAGTCGGCTTTCTATTTCGCAACAAAGCCTCCTTCACTCACGCCGCCAAACTTACCCTAGTAAAACTGACTATCCTACTGATCCTCGACTTTGGCGATGTCATCTACAAAATAGCTTCCAATACTCTACTCAGCAAACTAGATGCAGTTTATCACAGTACCATCCATTTTGTTTCTAAAGCACCTTATACCACCCACCACTGCGACCTGTATGCTCTAGTCGGCTGGCCCTCGCTACATATTCATCGCCAGACCCACTGGCTCCAGGTTAGGTAATTACGTAAAGCTCAGCCTTATCTCAGGTCACTGGTCACGAAGGCAACACCCACCCGTAGCACACACTCTAGCAGGTGAATCTCACTTATCATCCCTAAAGCCAACACCTCATTTGGCCGCCTTTCCTTCCAGTTCTCTGCTGCCTGTGACTGAAACGAATTGCAAAAATCACTGAAGTTGGAGACTTTTATTACTTTTATTTATTTTTTGCATTTTGTTGTTTTTGGTATCATTTAAAATAAAAGTATAATGTATGCCTACCACGCTGCACCTTGGTCTCCTTCTAACAAGTAAGAATATGTTCATCAAAAGAGAGATCAGGGTCTAGAGTAATGCTGAGGTACTTCACAGTTTTATTAGAGATGCCTGCACAACCAACTAGATTAATTGTCAGATCTAACAGAACATCCCTTTGTTTCTAGCATCTCTATTTTGTCCGAGTTTGAAAGTAAAACATTTGCCTTTTAGTGAGTTTGGTACACATCCGGTGGATAGGTAGCCGTTTATTAAGTTCAACATAGGAGGGCCAAGCACAGGAAGCAGCTCTTTCAGTAGTTTAGTTAGAATAGGGTCCAATATGCAGCTTGAAGGTTTAGAGGCCAAGACTATTTTCATCAATGGGTCAAGAGATATAGTATTAACAAACTTGAGTGTCTCCCTTGATCCTAGGTCCTGGCAGTGTTGTGCAGACACAGAACAACTGAGCTTTGGAGAAATATGCAGATTTAAAGAGGAGTTTGTAATTTGCTTTCTAATGATCATGATATTTTTGTCAAAGAAGTTCATGAATTGATCCCTGCTGAAGTGAAAGCCATCCTCTCTTGTGTAATGCAGCTTTTTAATTAGCTTGGTGACAGTATACATCTTTTCTTTTGGATTGTTCTTATTCTCCTCAGTTAAGTTGGAAAAATAAGAAGATCGAGCAGCAGTGAGGGCTCTTCGATACTGCACGGTACTGTCTTTCCAAGCTAGTTGGAAGACTTCCTGTTTGGTGTAGCGCCATTTCCATTCCAATTTTTTGGAAGCTTTCTTCTGGGCTCGGGTATTTTCTGTATACCAGGGAGCTAGTTTCTTATGAAAAATGTTATTTGATTTAGGGGTGTGACTGCGTCCAAGCTATTACGCAAGGTAAACATGAGTTCCTCAGTTGTAATAAAAGGGTGGTCCAATAGTCCAGGATAACGAGGTAAAACATTAAGATCCAAAATATGTATTCCACGGGACAAAATTAGGTCCAGATTATTACTGTGGCAGTGAGTAGGTTTGGAGAAATGTTGGACAAAACCCACTGAGTTGATGATGGCTCAAAAAGCCTTTTGGATTGGGTCTGTGAACTTTTCCATGTGAATATTAAAGTCACCAAAAATGTGAATATTATTTGCCATGACTACAAGGTCCCGATAGGAATTCATGTAACTCGGTGAGGAACACTGTATACGGCCCAGGAGGCCTGTAAACAGTAGCTATAAAAAGTGATTGAGTTGGTTGCATAGATGTTAAGTTTTACCCAACCTAGATCGAGGCACAGACACGGTCTCAATGGGGATAGCTGAGCTGACTACACTGACTATGCTAGTGGCAGACTCTACTAAGCTGGCAGGATGGCTAACACCCTGCTGCCTGGCCTGCACAATATCTCATTGTGGAGCTAGAGGAGTTAGAGCCCTGTCTATGTTCATAAATAAGATGAGGACACCGCTCCAACTAGGATGGAGTCCGTCACTACACAGCAGGCCAAGGTTGGGCTAGTTTGTGGTTGAGTCCCAGAAAGAGGGCCAATTATCGACAAATTCTATCTTTTGGGAGGAGCAGACAACTGATTTCAACCAGCGATTGAGTTGTGAGACTGCTGTAGAGCTCATCACTCCCCCTAAGTGGGAGGGGGCCAGAGACAATTACTCGATGCCGACACCTCTTTCTAGCTGATTTACACGCTGAAGCTATGTTGCGCTTATTGACCTCTGACTGTTTCACCCTAACATTGTTGGTGTTGACATGGATAAAAATATCTCTATACTCTCTACTCTCACCAGTTTTAGCCTTAGTCAGCACCATCTTCAGATTAGCCTTAACGTCGGTAGCCCTGCCCCCTGGTAAACAGTGTATGATCACTGGATGATTATTTTTAAGTCTAATACTATGGGTAATGGAGTCGCCAATGACTAGGGTGTTCAATTTCTCAGAGCTAATGGATGGGAGGCTTCCGCTCTTCAGACCCCGTAACGCGTGGAGGAAAGACCAGAGAAGACTCTGACTCTGACTCCTATCCGGTTGAAAGTCTCTGTCGGCTGAATGAGCGACACCGGTTGAGCATTCCTACAGCATTTCCTTCCAGAAGCCATGAGAAAATTGTCCGGCTGTGCGGACTGTGCGAGGGGATTTATACTACTATCTGTACTTATTGGTGGCACAGACGCTGTTTTATCCTTTCCAACACTGAAATGATCCTTGCCTAACGATTACGTCTGAAGCTGGGCATGCAGCATGGCTATCCTCGCCATAAGGCGATCGTTCTCCTGTATATTAGGAGTACAACGACTGCAATTAGAAGGCATCATGTTAATGTTACTACTTAGCTTCGGCTGGTGGAGGTCGTGTAGAAACATGTACGGGGTTAAATACTTGAATTAAAAATTAGAGCGAGGGAAAAATATTAAACGTAATTAAAAAGTAAAAAACGTAAAGTTGGCAGGTAGCAAAGAAACGTTAGCAACAAACCGCACAGCAGCACGTAAACAAGTCCGCAAGTTATGTCAACAATGGCCTAATGAAACAAAGAAACGTTAGCAACAAACTGCACAGCTGCATGTAAACAAGTCCGCAAGTTATGTCAACAATGGACTAATGAAACAAATACCAAAATATCGTTTTGGTGTGGATTTCCTTGAAATGTGTAACTTTATAAATTTATGTCAAGCAATTTAAAATGAAAATCAACATCTTATTCTCTTCATCTACTATAGGCTGGCCTCAGACAGGCTCTCCTGATGTTTATGTGACCTCTGCCGTTGTGGCTGGTGCTGTTGCTCTGCTGTGTTTCCTGCTGGCTGGGCTGTTTGTCTTCAAGGAAAGGAAGGCTCAGACAGCCAGAGTTGATCAAGGTAACTCACCTACAATAGTGTAAAAACACAGTATTGGCCATTGGAAATGGGACAGATAAAATAGAAATACCTACTGTACATCATCCCATTGCTCTTTTTTATCTGAGAAATGTATTCTGAATGTAAACCAATCAGGGTTTAGGCCTCGGCATAGCACTATTACAGCAACCACGTTCGTTTTTAATAATCTTGTCTGTGCTTTAGACACTAAAATGAAATGTGCTGCTTTGTTTGTGGACCTGTCAAAAGATGTTGATACTGTTGTTCATGCCATTTTATTGAATAAGTTGTCCTCAATGGGTCTGAGCTCTGATGCCTGTTCATGGTTTCCTTAGTGACAGAACTCAGGCCAACGTGATTGATGGGGTTAAGTCTGAACTTCTTAAAGGTGTACCACAGTGGTTGATTTTGGGACCTGTTCTCTTGAGTATTTACATAAACACCATTGGTCAATCACATCTATTTAACAAGGCAAGTCAGTTCAGAACAAGTTCTCATTTTCAATGATGGCATAGGAACAGTGGGTTAACTGCCTTGTTCAGGAGCAGAATGACAGATTTTCACCTTCTCAGCTCAGGGATTTGATCTTGCAACCTTTCTAGTTACTTGTCCAACACTCTAACCACTAGAGTGTTGAGTCCACTAGAGTCCGCCGCAGATGTAGGTGGATATATGCGGATGATAGTAATATGTATGCTACTTCCCTGACTGGCTGCGTCAAAACAGGAATCAGATTTTAGAGCTATGCAGGAATCCATTGCTGATTTTAAACTTATGTTTAATACAGGCAAAACACAATAAAGTATGGTTCTCCACCCGAATGGAATCCAGCATATAAATAATTGGGAACTGTATTTATATGATTTTGACCTTTAAAAAACATATAGCTAAGATTTAAAGTTATATTTTTCTACAGAAACAGGTTGTGCCTTTCTCTAAGCAGTAGGAAGCAGATTATTCAGTCAACCAGTTTTTATCTGTTCTTGATAATGGTGATATTATTTATCAAAGTACAGCTGCTACTACTCTTAAACCTTTGGATGCCATCTACCACAGTGCCCTTCGTTTTGTTACAGGTGACAGTTTTGATACTAATCACTGCATCCTATATCAAAAGGTTGGCTGGAATTCGCTAAAGACCCACAGATCTCTACATTACTCCGTTTTGATTACAAGGCCTGACATCATAAACTTCCGTCTTATCTAAATTTGCTGTTGGAGTA
Source organism: Oncorhynchus mykiss (assembly GCF_013265735.2). Taxonomy (NCBI): domain Eukaryota; kingdom Metazoa; phylum Chordata; class Actinopteri; order Salmoniformes; family Salmonidae; genus Oncorhynchus; species Oncorhynchus mykiss. The sequence continues at coordinate 35,818,698 of NC_048591.1, forward strand.
TAGATACCTGAGTTGCCTAATCCACTCACAGGATTGGTTTACTCTTGAGGTTCCTAAGGTCTCCACCGAGATAGATAAATCTGCTTTTAGTTTGTATTAATTGTATTTCTGGAAAAAATTCTAAATACATTTCATCTTGATACAGTTTGGGCAACTTAAAGTATTGATTGATGTTTGTGAAGGAATTTAACTATTTTTCTGTGTGATTTGTGATGTTTTATTTGTGCTTCCCATGACTGTGTTTAAATATATATATATAGTACCAGTCAAAAGTTTGGACACACCTACTCATTCAAGGGCTTGTCTTTATTTTTACTATCAAAACTTTGAAATAACACATATGTAGTACCCAAAAAAGTGTTAAACAAATCCAAATATATTTTAGATTTTAGATTCACCCTTCAACCTTTATTTAACCAGGCAGTTAAGAACACATTCTTATTTTCAATGACGGCCAAACAGTGGTTTAACTGCCTGTTCAGGGACAGAACGACAGATTTGTACCTTGTCAGCTCGGGGGTTTGAACTCGCAACACTTCTGGTTACTAGTCCAACGCTCTAACCGCCCCATGCTTTTCCCACAGTCTTGAAGGAGTTCCCACATATGTATGCTGAGCACTTGTTGGATGCTTTTCCTTCAATCTGCGGTTCAACTCATCCCAAACCATCTCAATTGGGTTGAGGTCAGGTGATTGAGGAAACCAGGTCATTTGATGCAGCACTCCATCACTCTCCTTCTTGGTCAAATAGCCCTTACACAGCCTGGAGGTGTGTTGAGTCATTGTCCAGTTGAAAACAAAATGATAGTCCCATTGAGCGCAGTTGGGTCAACGCATTGCCTCAGAATGCTGTAGTAGCCATGCTGGTTAAGTGTGCCTTGAATTCTAAATCAATCACAGACAGTGTCACCAGCAAAGCACCCCCACACTATCACACTCCTTCCACCATGCTTCACAGTGTGAACCACACATGAAGAGATCAACTGTTCACCTACTCTACATAGACACAGCAAAGACAGTTGGAAACAAAAATCGCAAATATGGACTCATCAGACCAAATGACAGATTTCTTTGCAGCAATTCGACCATGAAGGCCTGATTCATGCAGTCTCCTCTGAACAGTTGATGTTGAGATGTGTCTGTTACTTGAACTCTATGAAGCATTTATCTGGGCTGCAATTTCTGAGGCTGGAAACTCTAACGAACTTATCCTCTGCAGCAGAGGTAACTCTGGGTCTTCCATTCCTGTGGCGGTCCTCATGAGAGCCAGTTTCACCATAGCGGTTGATGGTTTTTGCGACTGCACTTGAAGAAACTTTCAAAAGTTCTTGAAATTTTCCAGATTGGCTGCCCTTCATGTCTTAAAGTAATGATGGACTGTCATTTCTCTTTGCTTATTTGAGCTGTTCTTGCCAAAATATAGACTTGGTATTTTACCAAATACGGCTATCATCTGTATAACACCCCTACCTTGTCACAACACAACTGATTGGCTCAAACGCATTAAGAAGGAAAGAAATTCCACAAATTAACATTTAACAAGGTACACCTGTTAATTGAAATGCATTCCAGGTGACTACTTCATGAAGCCGGTTGAGAGAATGCCAAGAGTGTGCAAAGCTGTCATCAAAGCAAAGGGTGGCTATTTGAAGAATCTCAAATCTCAAATACATTTTGATTTGTTTAACACGTTTTTGTTACTACTTGATTCCATAAGTGTTATTTCATAGTTTTGATGTCTTCACTATTGTTCTACAATGTCATTTTTTTTAAATAAAGAAAACCCCTTGAATGAGTAGGTGTTCTAAAACGTTTGACCAGTAGTGTAGATATATAGTTTAGGTATAATGTGTATATTTATGTTGTATATTCAGAAGGTGTATGTAAAAGAGACCTGGGTCTCAATATGTCTTTGCTGTTAAAATAAAGGTAATATCAAAAAATACAACATGTATAAATACATCCTGTGTTTCCAGATGGGGAGGAAGCAGCTAGGCCAGCTGAGTGAGTATGTTTCATTGTTTCACTCAAACTCAGAAGACAAAGACCAGATCAAAAACTTGACATTGGTTTATATAACCACTGCAGCTGACCTGGCCAAACAGTTCAAAATGTTTGTTTTGTTAAAATCTACCTTTTCATTCCTCTCTTTTTTCATTCCTCTCTTCTCTTTCTTCCTGCTTCACAGAAGAGTACAGCTCACCTGTAGGAACCTAGATTCTTAATGGAACTTGGAGTCTGTAACATTGTACACTTGGAACCAAGAATATGGAAGGTTATTTTATTGATAAGATATAAATAAATCTGAAGTGCTATCTTCTGATGGGACCAGGGGATGGTCACTGAGGTGACCTACATATTGCCTGGACTTGGCGTCATTGAAAATGAGGTTAACTTTCCTCTCCACACTGGAGGACAGGCTGGACATGAGAGGTGTTTTCATGATTTTGAGGAAGACTGGGAGTTGTATAAATATTTAACCAGTATGTTCAAATGACTGAGTTCCAATGAAGAACTAGACATGCAATGACTGTCCTCAATGTGTGCACTATTGTAAGACATGGAGTTAACCAGGGAAATGTGTTAAAGTCAATATACATGTGGATTAGGACTAATAACCTGCACTGCACTTAAACAGAGTGTACACGTATTTAATGTGCACTTATCAGGGGTTGACTGTATTCAACTGACTCATGTGCAATTGAAAACTGTGTAACTGTGAAGCTATCTGTGTATTAACCACAGTTTACGCAGTACAGACATGGCCACAACTTGGGGCTTGGTTCCTCTATAGGTTTTTCCTAGGTTCCTGCCTTCTGGGGAGTTTTTCATGATCTGCCTCTGTATTTTTGCTAATGTACGAAGGGCTTTATGAAGTACATTTGAGATGATGAACGGGGGAAGTGAATGTGTCTGTCAGGAGAAGATCTTATATTCCAGTTTCTATACCTGCATCTACCAGTAAGACTGAGTCCACCCCACATATTCCTGCCTGTATGAACTGGTTTTAAGGAACTACATAACATGTGCTGGTTGTTCAGTGAGACAGCAAAAGGTGGATGATGAATAGAACAAATGTTTACTGATTATTTCAGGATTTAAAAAAAAGGTGAATCTTTGATATGTATGCTACATATTTATGACATATTAAGTTGTTCTCATGTAAAATACTCTTGAAGGCTACATAATATTTGTAACCTCTTTTTGATAAGTTATGAATAAGTTATTTGTGTTAAATTATGTCTTTCGACTTTATACTAGTGCATATTCTATTTTCTCTGCTTCGAATATAATTAAAGTGATAAAGCTGTTGACAAAATTTGTTGAATTGTATAAATCATTTCAATTTTCTAAATCAGTTACATAACCTTTGGATTGCTCAAACTCAATAACGTAATCTGATTACTTTCAGATACATTTGGATTACTTTCCCCTTAAGAGGCATTAGAACACAGGTGTCAAACTCAGGAGGGCAGAGTGTCTGTGGGTTTTTGCTCCTCCCTTGTACAGTACTTGATTGATGAATCAAGGTCACTATTTAGTAAGGAACACCACATCTGGTTGTCTAGGTTTTTATTGAAAGGGGGAAAAAAACTAAAACCTGCTGACACGATGTGTTACATCTGCTCCTGCCACACCCTCTACTGCTCATCCTGTGTCTCATTGACCTGCCTCCACTCCGCCAGTGCTCTCTCCCTCTCTGTGTGTGTGTGTGTGTGTGTGTGTGTGTGTGTGTGTGTGTGTGTTTGATTGTGTGGGCAGGGTCAGGTGTCCTGGAGTCAGAGCAGATCCCCACCAGCTGCAACCCATTCCATAATCAAGACCTCTACAAATACTCAGCCCTGCCACTTCCACGCTGTCAGATCGTAATCTCTGCTCAGTCAGTCTATGTTTCTAGCTGTTTAGATCCTGTTGTGCCTGTTTTCCCTTGCCTGATTCTGGTTTCCTCTCCGCTACAGTTCTGACTGATCTGACTCTGGTTCCTGTCCCCAGTCCCACGTCACATCATCCTGCTTCTCTGTCCTGGATTCCCCAATCTACTGCTCCCTTGGATTCCCCATCCGGACCTGCTTACCCTGTTCCAACCCCTCTCAGCCTCCGCTCCTGGTTTCCTACAACCCGCCCGAGCTTCACCTGGCCTGCACGCTACCTTCCCCCTGTGTGTTAATAAATACCTTGAATACTTTATCCCAATCTCCTCGTCTGAGTCTGCTCTTGGGTTCCCCTGTTCCACTACGCGTAACACTAGGCCCTCCACGGAATGAGTTTGAAACTCTTACAATAGAAGGCAAAAAGGATCCATCAAACACATTTGGTCTGTCATCATAGGGGTCTCTGACTCGATCAGGTGGAACAAACTTACACTGTGCCACTTATCAATGCTGAATTGAATGTCATCGAGAACACAAAGGTATCAATGTATTTTTTCGCAAACATCCTTTCTGAATTTAAAAGTAATCTAGTTTTTCAAAAGTATCTAGTCTGATTACACAATATTTTTGGTGGTAAAGTATTTGATTACAGTTTGTTTTCTGTAATCAGATTACATGTAACTAATTACATGTAATCAGTTACTCCCAACCCTTGTTATTGGTATAACTCCCCAACACCAAATTGCAGTATCAGTGTTCACCAGCAGATATCAGTCTCCCCACAGATTTATGCTGAGCCACTCCACTGACTGAAGAGACCATTATTGTTTGCAAATCTGCTATCACCAAGGAACCAGTCTTATCCATGCTAAGTATGTTTTACTGTATGTGTAGATCCACTGTGTTGTATAATGCCATTTCTTCCACCTTTGTCTCTACTGCAATCAGCTTGCCTGATTGCCTCTGAGAGGATTTAAGAGATGGGGAAGATGGGAAAGAAGAAGAGAACAGAAAATATACTGTCTCCAATCAGCAGATATAGTTTCCATGTGTATTGGGAGAAGAGAGCAGTCTGGTCTGGATACTCTGACACCAGTTATTGTTTACACAAACCACATCTCTATAACTATTTTTTTCTCTCTCTCTCTCCCACCCCGTTCTCTCCTCTCCCCATCTCTACCCTACTCCTCCATCTCTCCCTTGAACCATTGTGCCAGTCTGTCCCTACCGTGCTTACATTAAACAGCAGAATTACGCCAATCTGCTTAGACTTCAGGAATGTAACTCCCTCCCTCCGTACCTTCCCTCCTGCCCTCCCTCTCTCCTTCCTCTCCCTCCCGCCCGCCAGCCTGCCCTTCCTATCCCTCCTTCCCTGGTCTAACCAGAACAAAATAAATAGAGACAGAGTGCCTCCACTCATCCTCATGGTAGACACACACCATGTTTATCTGAGTTGAACCATAAACACTAGTAAATTAACCAGTTTGACATGCTTCTGCAGACATGCAGGAGTAGTTAGAGGAGTCAGAAGGAAGCTGATGTAATGATGGTGTAGCCCTTGAAAAAGCCTTCCATTTTACACACATCTACAGACCACTGAGCTGGCAGAGATTTCTGTCTGTTTTCTTTTAGATAGAGGCAACCTCTGCTCCAGTCTGCTGTGGCCGATACCATACAAGAGCCTAATAATATTATTCCACTTCAGAATCATTAGACCTGCCTTTGTGACGCGAATATCATGCCATTTCCTGTTGAATGTGGAACGAGGGAGGGCTTGGTTTGTTGTAGAAAGTTTGTTCTTTTGAAAAGTTTTAATTCATATATTAATTGTTAATTTTGCTCTGATTGCCATATTAGTATATGTAGCCTTAGGAATAAGGTTAATTAAATTAGTAACTTGCTCAAATCAGATAACATTCATATATTAGCCATTTCTGAGACTCACATAAATAATTAATTTGATGATACAGCAGTAGCAATACAAGGATATAACATCTATAAAAGAGACAGGAATGCTTACGGGGGAGGTGTTGAGAGAGCCATATCCTGTAATTCTTAGAGAACATCTTACTATATCAATCAAACTAATCAAATGTATTTCAAAAGCCCTTTTTTCAAAAGCAGATGTCACAAAGTGCTACACAGAAACCCAGCCTAAAACCCCAAATTAGCAAGCAATGCAGATGTAGAAGCACAGTGGTTAGGAAAAACTCCCTTTAAAGGCAGGAACCAAAGAAGAAACCTAGAAAGGAACCAGGCTCTGAGGGATGGCCAGGTGGAGATTATAAAATGACATGGCCATTAAGGCCAGATTGTTCTTCAAGATGTTCAAATGTTCATAGATGACCAGGAGGGTCAAATAATAATCACAGTGGTTGTAGAGGGTGAAACAGGTCAGTACCTCAGGAGTAAATGTCAGTTCGCTTTTCATAGCCGAGCATTCAGAGGTCGGGACAACAGGTGCGGTAGAGAGAGAGTCGGAAACAGCAGGTCAGGGACAAGGTAGCATGTCCGGTGAACAGGCCATGGATTCATAGCCGCAGGCAGAACAGTTGAAACTGGAGCAGCAGCACGACCAGATGGACTGGGGACAGCCAGGTAGACCTGAGGCATGATCCTAGGGCTCAGGTCCTCTGGGAGAGAGAGAATTAGACGAAGCATACTTAAATTCACACAAGACACCAGATAAGACAGGAGAATTACACCAGATATAACAGACTGACCCTAGCCCCCCATCACACAGATCATTGCAGCATAGATACTGAAGGCTGAGACAGGGGTGGGTCAGGGGACACTGTGGCCCCGTCCGACGATACCTCCGGACAGGGCCAACCAGGCAGGATAAGATCTCCTCCACTGCACAAGCCAGAGGGGGTGCAAAACTGTACAGGTAGATCCCATCTGTGACGCACCCCTCATAGGGATGGCATGAAGGAGCATTAGTAAGCCAGTGACTCAGCCCCCGTAATTTTTAATGTATTAATTTTTATTTCACCTTCACCAAGTTGAGAACAAGTTCTCATTTACAATTGCGACCTGGCCAAGATAAAGCGAAGCAGTTCGATACATACAACAACACAGAGTTACACATAGAGTAAAACAAACATGCAGTCAACAATGCAGTAGAAAAATAAGTCTATATACAATGTGAGCAAATGAGGTGAGATAAGGGAGGTAAAGGCAAGAAAAGGCCATGGTGGCAAATTAAATACAATATAACAAGTATGGAATGGTAGATTTGCAGTGGAAGAATGTGCAAAGTAGAGATAGAAATAATTGGGTGCAAAGGAGCAAAATAAATAAATAAATACAGTAGGGGGAGAGGTACAGTGGGGAGAACAAGTATTTGATACACTGCCGATTTTGCAGGTTTTCCTATTTACAAAGCATGTAGAGGTCTGTAATTTTTATCATAGGTACACTTCAACTGTGAGAGACGGAATCTAAAACAAAAATACAGAAAATCACATTGTATGATTTTTAAGTAATTAATTTGCATTTTATTACATGTATTATATATCAGCCTCCGGATATATGGTTTCCAGTTTACATAGAGTCCAGTGAAGTTCATTGAGGGCCGTCTTGGAGTTCGCTTGAGGAGGAATGTACACATCTGTGACTATTTTATTTATTTATTTATTTTACCTTTATTTAACCAGGTAGGCAAGTTGAGAACAAGTTCTCATTTACAATTGCGACCTGGCCAAGATAAAGCAAAGCAGTTCGACAGATACAACAACACAGAGTTACACATGGAGTAAAACAAACATACAGTCAATAATAAAGTATAAACAAGTCTATATACAATGTGAGAAAATGAGGTGAGAAGGGAGGTAAAGGCAAAAAAGGCCTTGGTGGCAAGGTAAATACAATATAGCAAGTAAAACACTGGAATTGTAGTTTTGCAATGGAAGAATGTGCAAAGTAGAAATAAAAATAATGGGGTGCAAAGGAGCAAAATAAATAAATAAATAAAATACAGTTGGGAAAGAGGTAGTTGATAGGGCTAAATTATAGGTGGGCTATGTACAGGTGCAGTAATCTGTGAGCTGCTCTGACAGTTGGTGCTTAAAGCTAGTGAGGGAGATAAGTGTTTCCAGTTTCAGAGATTTTTGTAGTTCGTTCCAGTCATTGGCAGCAGAGAACTGGAAAGAGAGGCGGCCAAAGAAAGAATTGGTTTTGGGGGTGACTAGAGAGATATACCTGCTGGAGCGTGTGCTACAGGTGGGAGATGCTATGGTGACCAGCGAGCTGAGATAAGGGGGGACTTTACCTAGCAGGGTCTTGTAGATGACATGGAGCCAGTGGGTTTGGCGACGAGTATGAAGCGAGGGCCAGCCAACGAGAGCGTACAGGTCGCAATGGTGGGTAGTATATGGGGCTTTGGTGACAAAACGGATTGCACTGTGATAGACTGCATCCAATTTGTTGAGTAGGGTATTGGAGGCTATTTTGTAAATTACATCGCCAAAGTCGAGGATTGGTAGGATGGTCAGTTTTACAAGGGTATGTTTGGCAGCATGAGTGAAGGATGCTTTGTTGCGAAATAGGAAGCCAATTCTAGATTTAACTTTGGATTGGAGATGTTTGATATGGGTCTGGAAGGAGAGTTTACAGTCTAACCAGACACCTAAGTATTTGTAGTTGTCCACGTATTCTAAGTCAGAGCCGTCCAGAGTAGTGATGTTGGACAGGCAGGTAGGTGCAGGTAGCGATCGGTTGAAGAGCATGCATTTAGTTTTACTTGTATTTAAGAGCAATTGGAGGCCACGGAAGGAGAGTTGTATGGCATTGAAGCTTGCCTGGAGGGTTGTTAACACAGTGTCCAAAGAAGGGCCGGAAGTATACAGAATGGTGTCGTCTGCGTAGAGGTGGATCAGAGACTCACCAGCAGCAAGAGCGACCTCATTGATGTATACAGAGAAGAGAGTCGGTCCAAGAATTGAACCCTGTGGCACCCCCATAGAGACTGCCAGAGGTCCGGACAACAGACCCTCCAATTTGACACACTGAACTCTATCAGAGAAGTAGTTGGTGAACCAGGCGAGGCAATCATTTGAGAAACCAAGGCTGTTGAGTCTGCCGATGAGGATGTGGTGATTGACAGAGTCGAAAGCCTTGGCCAGATCAATGAATACGGCTGCACAGTAATGTTTCTTATCGATGGCGGTTAAGATATCGTTTAGGACCTTGAGCGTGGCTGAGGTGCACCCATGACCAGCTCTGAAACCAGATTGCATAGCAGAGAAGGTGTGGTGAGATTCAAAATGGTCGGTAATCTGTTTGTTGACTTGGCTTTCGAAGACCTTAGAAAGGCATGGTAGGATAGATATAGGTCTGTAGCAGTTTGGGTCAAGAGTGTCCCCCCCTTTGAAGAGGGGGATGACCGCAGCTGCTTTCCAATCTTTGGGAATCTCAGACGACACGAAAGAGAGGTTGAACAGGCTAGTAATAGGGGTGGCAACAATTTCAGCAGATAATTTTAGAAAGAAAGGGTCCAGATTGTCTAGCCCGGCTGATTTGTAGGGGTCCAGATTTTGCAGCTCTTTCAGAACATCAGCTGAATGGATTTGGGAGAAGGAGAAATGGGGAAGGCTTGGGCGAGTTGCTGTTGGGGGTGCAGTGCTGTTGACAGGGGTAGGAGTAGCCAGGTGGAAAGCATGGCCAGCAGTAGAAAAATGCTTATTGAAATTTTCAATTATGGTGGATTTATCAGTGGTGACAGTGTTTCCTATCTTCAGTGCAGTGGGCAGCTGGGAGGAGGTGTTCTTATTCTCCATGGACTTTACAGTGTCCCAGAACTTTTTTGAGTTAGTGTTGCAAGAAGCAAATTTCTGCTTGAAAAAGCTAGCTTTTTATAAGCTATACAGTGGTTCCTCCTTCAAAAGTTGTGTCATACTGCGGCACACCCTAAGTGCTGCTGCAGCATTCTGTGGCACGTCATTTAATTCTCAGCCATTTCTTCTGTTACTGCAAGTTATTGCTAGTTTGACCACCAGAGGGCAGCTTTGAGAAGCATATGATAGTATTCCGTATTGGCATTACCAGAGAATTTAAAGCCTTGTTGGTAATAACATAGTATATGGAATTGATTTTATGAAATGTGGCTTAATTAATTTGAATAATTTTACAGTATTACCATTCAGAGTAAATTCAGATTGCTTCGCTTTCGGAGAGCACACTGGACGTTTGGGCTGAGGAGTTGACGTGAGCGTTCTGGCCTTACAACGGCAGTCAAGCACCCAAGCTAACGTTGGCTAGCTACTTCCAGACACAAATGATACCACTATGAGCATTTACTCGCCCTAGCAGAGCTGGTAAGACCTTTTTCGTATTAACCAGAGCGTTGGTGACTGTAAATGTACTGCAGGAAACAATTTAATTACACTTTTCCCAATGTTTACTGACACTGGCCATATTCAACGGGTGTTGAGCGCTCGTAAAGTAATTATTCTGCGCTCTGGTACACTCAGACGAGAGTGCTCTGAAATCTATGTAGATAGTAGGCTAGACACATTTTTTAACAACGTTCTTTTCTGATAAAAACTAGTTCATTGCACCCACCATGGAGCCCAGTTTCATGACATGACCATATTTCCTAGCTACTTGCCGTCATTCTGAAGTAATCTCAAAATTTTGGTGCATAATTTTAGTGCATTTTTCACCCTGCCAGCTCCTATTATTTCTGTTAAGCACCGTTGCACCAACTCGCCTTCCGAACATTCTATTCCCAGCTTATTGTTCTACGTCACAATGCCTGCTTCGCTATTGTTGGCAATGAAACCTGCTCACGTTGTAAACAACAAAATGTAAACAACAAAAATAATATTGGAACTCTGTGGTCTTCCCATTGTTTACAATGGGGGAGATATATGTATATATGTCTATTTTGCCAAATATCTCGCAATGTGTACATTTAGATTTTTTTCAAGTCGGGCGTAACCGGTGTGAAAAGGCTAGCTAGTTATCGGAGTGCACGCTAATAGTGTTTCAATAGGTGACATCATTTGCTCGGACACCTTGAAGTAGTTGTTCCCCTTGCTCAGCAAGGGCTATGGCTTTTGTGGAGCGATGGGTAATTATTCTTCGAGGGTGGCAGTTGTCTATGTGTGCAGAGGGTTCCTGGTTCGAGCCAGGTAGGGGCGAGGAGCGGGACGGAAGCAAAATTGTTACAATGGCACCATTTTAATCAGGAAAATCTCCTCTGTAATTATGTAAGTGTGGGCAGCGAGTTCGTTTGTCATCGATCGCTAGACCAGAAATAGTCAGAAGTTGTATTTTTTCCCTACTTTTTCATTACGCAGACATAAGCACAGTTGACACCATCGAGGTGCAGATGTTTACTTTCTACAGAAGTCGTTTTTTTTCAGTTTTGTCCGATGAGCAGATTGTAGTGGTAAAATAAAAACCAATATATTTTAATGGAATTCTAAGCATCACTCCAGTCAAAACAGGCTCTGTGAACAATCAATTACATTAATTTGCTATGGGCTCGCGCTAGTGTTCCAGTTTAGCCAACGTTCTTAAGCCGTTTTTCAGCCTTGGGTGAATTTTGACACGTTCTATTGTCCAGCCTATAGAAAGCCAGAGCGAATTTACGAAAGCACCCGGATGTCCATTGAGAAAGCACAATAACTATACCATTTATCTAAGCTAAGAATGACAAGAATAATCAAGTCAATAAGCGTTGGGTAGTTAGATATAGTTAGCCTATAGTTAATATACTGGCAAGTTTGATGTATAACTACTAACGTTAGGTAGCTAGCTAACATACCGGTACATACTGCTGTAAGGTGCAACAAATTGCTGTTCCCATCTCATTCCTTTCCCTCTTCCACACGTCATCATTCTGCTCCTGAGTGGCTCGCTTGTGGGTGTGCTGGCAGCATCTTCGGTTATGCGTCAATAATTCTGCTCACAGTAGCATATATGTATGAAGGTGTGGTTATTCACAGGCAAATTGTTATATGCTATGGAGGTACATTCGTGTCTTTTTGTCGAGAGCAAAACATTTTATTTTCAATCAAAAATAATTGTTCTGAAAGCTATCTGTTGCTGCCAAGTCATAATTTCCCTGGGGGTTAGCCTTGCAATAACCAAGTGGTATGAGACATAGCCCTATATATTTAAAGGTTTCAAGTACACTTCAATAGGTGTCTGCGTCACAGTATCTTCTATTGACATTATCTTCTATTGTTTGTCCTCATGTGTTTGTTTTTCAGCATAAAGTACTCTGTAGCCACTTAGTGTGGAGGTGAGACTACACACACACAGTAACAGTCTCTCTTATTCACTTCATCCCTCTCCCCCTTGTCCCTAAATCCTCTAGGTTATATCAGCAGTTTTGGTGAACCCCTCCTGCATCTGAACTGAAATCCGAGCAAGGGTTGCCTTCCAGAGAGACATCAGAGATTGTAACCTTCATTGTTTCACGGAAACGTGGCTCACTCAAGACAGTACGGTACAGCCACCTGGTTTCTTCCTGCATCGCGCCGACAGAAACAAACATCTATCTGCTAAGAAGAAGAAGGGGGGGGGGGGTATGCGTTATGATTAATGAGACGTGGTGTGATCATAACAACATACAGGAACTCAAGTCCTTTAGCTCACCTGACCTAGAATTCCTTACAATCAAATGTCGACCGCATTATCTAACAAGAGAATTCTCTTTGATTATAATCACAGCCGTATATATCCCCTCCAAGCAGACACATCGATGGCCCTGAATGAACTTCATTGGACTCTATGTAAACTGGAATCCACATATCCTGAGGATGCATTCATTGTAGCTGGGGATTTTAACAAGGCTAATCTGAAACAAGACTCCCTAAGTTTGATCAGTATATCAAATGCGCTACCTGTCCGGAAGAATTCCGGGACCATTGTTACTCTATCTTCCGCGACACACAACGTCCTGCCCCGCCCTCCTTTCAGAAAATCTGACCACGACTCCATTTTGTTGCTCCTAGCCTATAGACAAAAACTAAAACAGGAAATTCCCGTGCTCAGGTCTGTTCAACGCTGGTCCAACCAATCTGATTCCACGCTTCAAGATTGCTTCGATCACGTGGATTGGGATATGTTCCGCATAGCGTCGGACAATAACATTGATGAATACGTTGATTTGGTGAGCGAGTTTATTAGCAAGTGCATCTGTGATGTTGTTCCCACAGCAACTATCTTCCCCAACCATAAACTGTGGATTCAAGGAAGCATTCGTGCAAAACTGAAAGCGCGAACCACTTCTTTTAATCAGGGCAAGGCGACCGGAAACATGACCTAATACAAACAGTGTAGCTATTCCCTCCGCAAGGCAATCAAACAAGCTAAGCGTCAGTATAGAGACAAAGTAGAGACTCAGACACAAGAGGTTTGTGGCAGGTTCTACAGTCAATCACAGACTACAAAAAGAAAACCAGCCACGTCGTGGACTACGATGTCCTGCTCCCAGACAAACTAAACAACTTCTTTGCTCGCTTTGAGGACAATACAGTGCCAACGACACGGCCCGCTACCAAAACCTGTGGGTTATCCTTCACCGCAGTCAACGTGAGTAAAGCATTTAAACGTGTTAACCCTCGCAAGGCTGCCGGCACAGACGGCGTCCCTAGCCTCGTCCTCAGAGCATGCGCAGACCAGCTGGCTGGTGTGTTTACGGACATATTCAATCTATCCTTATCCCAGTCTGCTGTTCCCACATGCTTCAAGAGGGCCACCATTGTCCCTGTTCCCAAGAAAGCTAAGGTAACTGAGCTAAACGACTATCGCCCCATGGCACTCACCTCCATCATCATGAAGTGCTTTGAGACACTAGTCAAGGATCATATCACCTCCACCCTACCTGACACCCTAGACCCACTCCAATTTGCTTACCGCAACAATTGGTCCACAGACGATGCAATCGCAATCACACTGCACACTGCCCTAACCCATCTGGACAAGAGGAATACCTATGTAAGAATGCTGTTCAACAACTAAAGCTCAGCATTTAACATTATAATACCCTCCAAACTCATCATTAAGCTCGAGACACTGGGTCTCAACCCCGCCCTGTGCAACTGGGTCCTGAACTTCCTGATGCGCCGCCCCCAGGTGGTGAGGGCAGGAAACAACATCTCCACCCCGCTGATCCTCAACACTGGGCCCCCACAAGCGTGCGTTCTCAGCCCTCTTCTGTGCTCCCTGTTCGCCCATGACTGCATGGCCATGCACGCCTCCAACTCAATCATCAAGTTTGCAGACGACACTACAGTGGTAGGCTTGATCACCAACAATGACGAGACAGCCTACAGGGAGGAGGTGAGGGCCCTCGGAATGTGGTGTCAGGAAAATAACCTCACACTCAACATCAACAAAACAAAGGAGATGATTGTGGACTTCAGTAAACAGCAGAGGGAGCACCCCCCTATCCACATCGACGGGACAGTAGTGGAGAAGGTGGAAAGTTTTAAGTTCCTCGGTGTACACATCACGGACAAACTGAAATGGTCCACCCACACAGACAGCGTGGTGAAGAAGGCACAACAGAGGCTCTTCAACCTCAGGAGGCTGAAGAAATTCGGCTTGTCACCAAAATCACTCACAAACTTTTACAGATGCACAATCGAGAGGATCCTGTCGGGCTGTATCATCGCCTGGTACGGCAACTGCTCCGCCCACAACCGTAAGGCTTTCCAGAGGGTAGTGAGATCTGCACAACGCATCACCGGGGGAAAACTACCTGCTCTCCAGGGCACCTACACCATCCGATATCACAGGAAGGCCAAAAAGATCATCAAGGACAACAACCACCTGAGCCACTGCCTGTTCACCCCGCTTTTCATCCAGAAGGTGAGGTCAGTACAGGTGCAACAAAGCTGGGACCGAGAGACTGAAAAACAGCTTCTATCTCATGGCCATCAGAAGGTTAGGCAGCCATCAATAACATTGAGTGGCTGCTGCTAACATACTGACTCAATCTCTAGCCACTTTAATAATTAAAAATTGGATGTAATAAATGTATCACTAGTCACTTTAAACTATGTCACTTTATGTAATGCTTACACACCCTACACTACTCATCTCATTTGTATATAATGTACTCTATACCATCTACTGCATCTTTCCTATGCCGTTCGGCCATCGCTCACCCATGTATATTCTTATGTACATATTCTTATTCATTCCTTTACACTTGTGTGTATAAGGTAGTTGTTGTGAAATTGTTAGATTACTTGTTAGATATTACTGCATGGTCAGAACTAGAAGCACAAGCATTTCGCTACACTCACATTAACATCTGCTAACCGTGTGTATGTGACAAATAAAATTTGATTTGATTTGTTAAAGTGTATAATTGTAATGCATACATGCGGACACAGCATCATTCAAATAATGGAGTTTGATATGACTAAAGAATAATGTCTCAGAGACTCATACCTGAACCGCACCTTTTTTTTTGCCAAGGAAGAGTACATGATCAGTGAATATATTCAATGTACAGGCTACAATGTGGGAATCTCATGTGTGGTAATAACTACAGTACATGTGTACATAGGACTTGCAACCTTGCCACACAGTACACAGTTATTATATTCTACTCTATCCACAGGCTTCATTAATGCCATACAGACTTGAAGGTGATACAGCAACTATGATAGCTGAGGTTCATAGATTGGTATGAATATTAGTTCAGAACCTAACGTTTTAGGGTCCATACACAGACGGGCTACATACTGTAGATAGCTACACATCCATGGGCATACAGTTATTTTTATCCTCCACTACACAATAAGCAAGAAAAGAGATAGTTAGCTACGTTACTTCAGCTGCATTGCAAGGCAAGCTTACACAATTGTGCATTCAATTTTCAGTAAATACTTTAGCTAGCTAGATTCTTTACACAAATTACAAATGTATTCTCCTAACACTAACTAGCTGGCTAATTTTAGCTGGTCAGATATTTGCGAAATAGTGATTTTCATAAAGTAACTTTATGACAAAAAAATATGCACCAACATTGTGTCTCTACATTAACTAACATATATTCCTCTCAATTGTAATTTATTTGCTTGACTCGTTATGACGTTATAACAACTTACATCAACTTACATTGGAACCACTCGATATGATTGGTCATATAAAAACATTGGGGCCCAAATGCATAATGACACCCCCTAACACCCCCTTGTGGTGGTCTGGAGCAATGAAGCCGTGACACTGGGTTCCTCTAAATCCCGCGGTGCAAGCTTGCAACTTTAAAAGGAGGAACCACTGTAACTGACAAGAATTCACTTGGTAGGTAAAATGGCCAGCATTTGATTGGAAGTAATTCTAGGTCGGGTGAGCAGAATGACTTGAGTTCTTGTATGTTGTTATGATTACACCATGAGTTGTTAATCATAAAGCATACACCCCCGCTCTTCCTCTTGCCAGAGAGGTGTTTATCTCTGTCGGCGTGATGCATGGAGAAGCCCGGTGGCTGTACCGATTCTGACAACATTTCCCGAGAGAGCCATGTTTCTGTGAAACAGAGAATGTTACAATCTCTGATGTCTCTCTGGAAGGCAACCCTTGCTCGAATTTGGTCTACCTTGTCGTCAAGAGACTGGACATTGGCAAGTAGTATACTCGGGAGTGTTGAGGGATGTGCAGGTCAGCTGAGCCTTCTGCGGCGTCGTTGTTTTGGGTCGCCTACTGGGATCAGATCCATTGTCCTGGGTGGTGGTCCGAACAGAGGATCTGCCTCAGGAAAGTCGTATTCCTGGTCGTAATGTTGGTAAATTGACATTGCTCTAAAATGCAATAGTTCTTCCCGGCTGTATGTAATAACACTTAAAGTTTCCTGGGGTAACAATGTAAGAAATAATACATGAATAAAACAAAATACTGCATAGTTTCTGAAGAACGGGAAGTAGGGTGACCATATCTGTCGGCCTCATTTCATACAGCCTGTCTCTTTCAATAAGGGAGGAGGTCTTTATTCTAGTGAGATTTCTAAAGCGAACACCGCCATCTTTAGATCTACTAAACCTAGATCGAGGCACAGATATGGTCTCAATGGGGATAGCTGAAATGACTACACTGACTGTGCTAGTCACAGACTCCACTATGCTGGCAGGCTGGCTCACTGCACCTTATCTCATTGTGGAGCAAGAGGAGTTAGAGCCCTGTCTATGTTCATAGATAAGATGAGAGCACCCAGCTAGGATGGAGTCTGTCACTCCTCAGCAGGCCAGTATTGGTCCTGTTCGTGGGTGTGTCCCAGAAAGAGGTCAAATTATCGACAAATTCTATCTTTTGGGAGGGGCAGAAAATAGTTTTCAGCCAGTGATTGAGTTGTGAGACTCTGCTGTAGAGCTCATCACCCCTTACTGGGAGGAGAGCAGAGACAATTACTAAATGCCGAGATCTTTCAAGCTGATTTACACACTGAAGCTATGTTGCACTTGGTGACCTCTGACTGTTTCATCCTAACATAATTTGTGCTAACGTTGATAACAATATCCCTTTACTCTCTGTACTCTACACCAGTTTTAGCCTCAGCCAGCACCATCTCCAGATGGCCTTTACGTCGGTAGCCCTGCCCCCTGGTAAACAGGGTATGATCGCTGGATGATTATTTTTAAGTCTAATATTGTGGGTAATGGATTTGCCAATGACTAGGGTTTTCAATTTCTCAGAGTTAATGGTGGGAGGCTTCATCAGATCAGACACCGTAACGGGTGGCGGAAAACCTGAGAATGCTCGGCCTCTGACTCTCTGTAGAACCGTTTCAAAGTTTCTGTCGGCTGAATGAGCGACTCCAGTTGAGCATGCCGACAACATTTCTTTCCAGTAGCCATGAGAAAGTTGTCCGGCTCCGGCAGCAGGTGCGGGGGCATTTATACTACTATTTATACTACTATTTACTTATTGGTGGCACAGACGCTCTCTCATCCTTTCCTACACTTAAATTTCCCTTGCCTAACTATTACATCTGAAGCTGGGCTTGCAGCATGGCTATCCTCACCATAAGGCGATACATTTCCTGTATATCATGAGTACAGAGACTGCAATTGGATGGCATAATGTTACTACTTAGCTTTTTGGGCTGGTGGAGATCCTGTAGAACCATGTCCAGATAAAGCTTCCAGGGTTAAAAAGTTGAATGAAAACATTTGAGCGAGGAAAACATTAAGATGTTGGTAAATGTATTAATAGTAAAAAAAACTCTAAGTTTGGCAGATAGCCAAGTAACAACAGCACAGCAGCACGGAGACAAGTCCGGAAGTTGAGGGCAGAGCTAGCTGATTTCTCCAAGTGAGAAATATCCATTGAAGTGGTCAAGTTATTGTCAGGTGTTTTTGAAGTATTTTTAGGCAAAAACTGGAAGAAAAAAGCGGTGGATCCTGAAGAGGTTTTAATCACAAAATCATGTGATGATGCCAATTGTTTTAATGACTACTGGGCAAACTTAGGCAGGAAATGTCAACAACTAACAGGGAGCCATTGTACTCATGCATAAAAAAAGCATTGCCAGTTTGAATTATGTAAAGTTAGCGTGGGAGAGGTTGAACAATTATTGTTATCTATCAATAATGGCAAACCTCCTGGCATTGACAGCTTAGATGGAAAGCTACTGAGGATGGTAGCTGAATCTATAGCCACTCCTATCTATCATATCTTTAATCTGAGTTTAGAGGAAAGGCGTTGTTCTCCGCTACTCAAGGGTGGTAAAGCGGCCTTTACTGGTTCTATCAGCAGACCTATCAGCTTGCTGCCAGCTCTTAGAAAACTGCTGGAAAAATAGTGTTTGACCAAATACAATGTTATCAGAGGGCTAATATAAATACTATGCATGCCAGTCTCTCTTGGTTAAGAGTTGAGGAGAGACTGACTGCATCACTTCTTGTTTTTATAAGAAACATTAATTATGTTGAAAATTCCAAATTGTTTGCATAGTCAACTTACACACAGCTCTGACACACACACTTACCCCACTAGACATGCCACTAGGGTTTTTTTCACAGTCCCCAAATCCAGAACAAATTCAAGATAGCGTACAGTATTATAAAGAGCCATTATTGCATTGAGCTCCCTTCCATCTCATATTGCTCAAATGAACAGCAAACCTGGTTTAAAAAAACAGATAAAGCAATACCTCACAGCACAACGCCTCTATTTGACATAGATAGTTTGTGTGTATGTATTTTAAATCAAATCAAATTTTATTTGTCACATACCCAAACACAACAGTGAAATGCTTACTTCCAAGCCCTTAACCAACAATGCAGTTTTAATAAAATACCCCCCCCCCCCAAAAAAAAGTACGAGATAAGAATAACAAATGATTAAAGATCAGCAGTAAATACCAATAGCAGGGCTGTATACAGGGGGAACCGGTACAGAGTCAATGTGGGAGGCACCGGTGTCAAGGTATTGATATGTAGGCTACGTGTGCCATGTTTTAATTGATGTAGTTCTGTCCTTGAGCTGTTCTTGTGTATTAATGCACCGTATTATGTCATGTTTCCTGTTTTGTGTCGACCCCAGGAAGAGTAGCTGCTGCTTTCACAACACCTAATAGGGGATCCTAATAAAATACCAAATGTCAATTAAATGAGTTTAGGGCTGAGAGAACCGATGGGCTGTGCTTGGAGACAGAAGATTGATTCAGGAGAGCAGGGCTGGTATCTGATCAGCGTCAGGGACTGTTCTCTTTTTCCTCGAAAATTAGATCCATGCATTTTACAACATACATACATGTGACACTTGTGTGTTAGTAAGGAGAGAGTTGAAGACAGGGAGAAGGAAAGAGAGACAGAGTGAAAGAGTGAGCTGTGTAAACTGAACTGACAATGATTGAAATGATTAGTTGTTTCAGCCATTTTAGGAACAGTGATGTTACAGTTTCTATAAGACAACTCTGACCCTTGGAGAGAGAGATGACTTGGAAGTACTTATCACCACTTTGGCTTCTAACATTTGACTTTTCTACTGAGGTGGGGGAGGAGGGCATGCACACATCTGAGTAGAGGTGAGGTGGGGGGTAGGGAGATGAAGATAGAATCTGAATACTCAAATGGGAATTCGCTGAGGGGCTTCAATTTCCGATCAAAGACTCTCAGACAAACCCTTTGGGACCGGCCCACAATCACACGTGGATATTCTATGTCTGCTGTGTGTGATGTTGGAAACCTGAGGAGTTATTGAAAAGAGTCACATCTCCTTGTTTATTAATAACACTGCTAAGACCTGACCTTTACATTTACTGTCATAACAAGTATAAATGTACGGCACACACCGATGTGTTGCCAGGGGAACACACACCCGAATGGTTAGACATCCCTTTGACCTAATGATAGCAGGCAGTCTAATCATTCTGAGATGCCAGCCATATATCAATACAGGAATACATCAAACAGAGCTCCCATACGACCATGGACACCAGCACACCACAGACTCTTTTAGTTACTACTGGGACGATAGGGCCATGGACACCAGCACACCACGGACTCTTTTACTTACTACTGGGACGATAGGGCCATGGACACCAGCACACCACGGACTCTTTTAGTTACTACTGGGACGATAGGGCCATGGACACCAGCACACCACAGACTCTTTTAGTTACTACTGGGACGATAGGGCCATGGACACCAGCACACCACGGACTCTTTTAGTTACTACTGGGACGATAGGGCCATGGACACCAGCACACCACGGACTCTTTTAGTTACTACTGGGACGATAGGGCCATGGACACCAGCACACCACGGACTCTTTTAGTTACTACTGGGACGATAAGGCCATGGACACCAGCACACCACGGACTATTTTAGTTACTACTGGGACGATAGGGCTATGGACACCAGCACACCACGGACTCTTTTAGTTACTACTGGGACGATAGGGCCATGGACACCAGCACACCACGGACTATTTTAGTTACTACTGGGACGATAGGGCCATGGACACCAGCACACCACGGACTATTTTAGTTACTACTGGGACGATAGGGCCATGGACACCAGCACACCACAGACTCTTTTAGTTACTACTGGGACGATAGGGCCATGGACATCAGAACACAACAGACTCATCTAGTTACTACTGGGACGATAGGGACATGGACATCAGAACACAACAGACTCTTTTAGTTACTACTGGGACGATAGGGACATGGACACCAGCACACCACAGACTCTTTTAGTTACTACTGGGACGATAGGGCCATGGACATCAGAACACAACAGACTCATCTAGTTACTACTGGGACGATAGGGCCATGGACATCAGAACACAACAGACTCATCTAGTTACTACTGGGACGATAGGGCCATGGACACCAGCACACCACGGACTCTTTTAGTTACTACTGGGACGATAGGGCCATGGACACCAGCACACCACAGACTCTTTTAGTTACTACTGGGACGATAGGGCCATGGACACCAGCACACCACGGACTCTTTTAGTTACTACTGGGACGATAGGGCCATGGACACCAGCACACCACGGACTCTTTTAGTTACTACTGGGACGATAGGGCCATGGACACCAGCACACCACGGACTCTTTTAGTTACTACTGGGACGATAAGGCCATGGACACCAGCACACCACGGACTATTTTAGTTACTACTGGGATGATAGGGACATGGACATCAGAACACAACAGACTCATCTAGTTACCACTGGGACGATAGGGACATGGACACCAGTCTGGACACACTCATCTAGTTACCACTGAGACTATGTCAGATATGTCTGGAAGTCATCAGTTAAAGACTATCCCTTACTCTACATGTGGTAGAGAGATGGGGAATGCGGGGGGCTAAGCAGCGTTTAGGAGTCGTATTCCTTATCCCCCACACCTCCTCAGAACAGACACCTGACACCCACAGGCCCCAACTCCATCCCCAGGCTAAATGTACCTCTCTGCTGCTGATCAGGAGGGATGGTGAGCCTTGCTGTGACTCACATTCATTCCCCCTCCTTAGCTGGTGTGTATGTGCTCCCATTTCAGAGCTCATCCCAGTTCCACAGTACAGTAGGTGGTATTGCTGATGTTGTTATGGTGTTCTCCTTGGTTACAACTCGTGACAGACCTCCAGCCAGGATACACCAGAACACCGACAGACTAGAATACACCAGAACAATAAGACAGACCAGAAAACACGAGAACAATAAGACAGACCAGAATACACCAGAACAATAAGACAGACCAGAACACACCAGAACACCGACAGACCAGAACACACCAGAACACCGACAGACCAGAATACACCAGAACACCGACAGACCAGAATACACCGGAACACCGACAGACCAGAATACACCGGAAACACCTACAGACAAGAATACACCAGAACACCGACAGACCAAAACACACCAGAACACCGACAGACCAGAATACACCAGAACACGACAGACCAGAATACACCGGAACACCGACAGACCAGAATACACCGGAAACACCTACAGACAAGAACACACCAGAACACCGACAGACCAGAATACACCAGAACACCGACAGACCAGAATACACCGGAACACCGACAGACCAGAATACACCAGAACAATAAGACAGACCAGACTACACCAGAACACCGACAGACCAGAACACCGATAGACCAGAATACACCAGAACACCGACAGTGTTGTGGAGTCTCTCTTTATATAGTGTTGTGGAGTCTCTATTTATGTAGTGTTGTGGAGTCTCTCTTTATGTAGTGTTGTGGAGTCTCTCTTTATATAGTGTTGTGGAGTCTCTCTTTATGTAGTGTTATGGAGTCTCTCTTTATGTAGTGTTGTGGAGTCTCTATTTATATAGTGTTGTGGAGTCTCTCTTTATGTAGTGTTGTGGTGTCTCTCTTTATATAGTGTTGTGGAGTCTCTCTTTATGTAGTGTTGTGGAGTCTGTCTTTATGTAGTGTTGTGGAGTCTCTCTTTATGTAGTGTTGAGGAGTCTCTATTTATATAGTGTTGTGGAGTCTCTATTTATATAGTGTTGTGGAGTCTCTCTTTATATAGTGTTGTGGAGTCTCTCTTTATGTAGTGTTGTAGTGTCTCTATTTATGTAGTGTTGTGGAGTCTCTCTTTATGTAGCATTGTGGTGTCTCTCTTTATATAGTGTTGTGGAGTCTCTCTTTATGTAGTGTTGTAGTGTCTCTATTTATGTAGTGTTGTGGAGTCTCTCTTTATGTAGCATTGTGGTGTCTCTCTTTATATAGTGTTGTGGAGTCTCTCTTTATGTAGTGTTGTGGTGTCTCTCTTTATATAGTGTTGTGGAGTCTCTCTTTATGTAGTGTTGTGGAGTCTCTCTTTATGTAGTGTTGTGTTGTCTTTATGTAGTGTTGTGGTGTCTTTATGTAGTGTTGTGGTGTCTTTATGTAGTGTTGTGGTGTCTCTATTTTATGTAGTGTTGTGGTGTCTTTATGTAGTGTTGTGGTGTCTTTATGTAGTGTTGTGGTGTCTCTCTTTATGTAGTATTGTGGAGTCTCTCTTTATGTAGTGTTGTGGTGTCTCTCTTTATGTAGTGCTGTGGAGTCTCTCTTTATGTAGTGATGTGTTGTCTCTCTTTATGTAGTGTTGTGGTGCCTCTCTTTATGTAGTGTTGTGGAGTCTCTCTTTATGTAGTGTTGTGGAGTCTCTCTTTATGTAGTGTTGTGTTGTCTCTCTTTATGTAGTGTTGTGTTGTCGCTCTTTATGTAGTGTTGTGGTGTCTCTCTTTATGTAGTGTTGTGGTGCCTCTCTTTATGTAGTGTTGTGGAGTCTCTCTTTATGTAGTGTTGTGGTGTCTCTCTTTATGTAGTGTTGTGGTGTCTCTCTTTATGTAGTGTTGTGGTGTCTCTCTTTATGTAGTGTTGTGGAGTCTCTATTTATGTAGTGTTGTGGTGCCTCTCTTTATGTAGTGTTGTGGAGTCTCTCTTTATGTAGTGTTGTGGTGTCTCTCTTTATGTAGTGTTGTGGTGTCTCTCTTTATGTAGTGCTGTGGAGTCTCTCTTTATGTAGTGATGTGTTGTCTCTCTTTATGTAGTGTTGTGGTGCCTCTCTTTATGTAGTGTTGTGGAGTCTCTCTTTATGTAGTGTTGTGGAGTCTCACTTTATGTAGTGTTGTGTTGTCTTTATGTAGTGTTGTGGAGTCTCTATTTATTTGGTGTTGTGGATTCTCTCTTTATGTAGTGTTGTGGTGTCTCTCTTTATGTAGTGTTGTGGAGTCTCTCTTTATGTAGTGTTGTGTTGTCTTTATGTAGTGTTGTGGAGTCTCTCTTTATGTAGTGTTGTGGAGTCTCTCTTTATGTAGTGTTGTGGTGTCTCTCTTTATGTACTGTTGTGGAGTCTCTCTTTATATAGTGTTGTGGAGTCTCTATTTATATAGTGTTGTGGATTCTCTCTTTATGTAGTGTTGTGGAGTCTCTCTATGTAGTGTTGTGGTGTCTCTCTTTATGTAGTGTTGTGGAGTCTCTCTTTATGTAGTGTTGTGGATTCTCTATTTATATTGTGTTGTGGAGTCTCTATTTATATAGTGTTGTGGATTCTCTCTTTATGTAGTGTTGTGGTGTCTTTATGTAATGTTGTGGAGTCTCTATTTATATAGTGTTGTGGTGTCTCTCTTTATGTAGTGTTGTGGAGTCTCTATTTATATAGTGTTGTGGAGTCTCTATTTATATAGTGTTGTGGATTCTCTCTTTATGTAGTGTTGTGGTGTCTTTAGCTAGTGTTGTGGAGTCTCTATTTATATAGTGTTGTGGAGTCTCTATTTATGTAGTGTTGTGGAGTCTCTATTTATATAGTGTTGTGGAGTCTCTATTTATATAGTGTTGTGGATTCTCTCTTTATGTAGTGTTGTGGTGTCTTTATCTAGTGTTGTGGAGTCTCTATTTATATAGTGTTGTGGATTCTCTCTTTATATAGTGTTGTGGTGCCTCTCTTTATGTAGTGTTGTGGTGCCTCTCTTTATGTAGTGTTGTGGAGTCTCTTGATGTAGAGTTGTGGAGTCTCTCTTGATGTAGTATTGTGGTGTCTCTCTTTATGTAGTGTTGTGGAGTCTCTATTTGTATAGTGTTGTGGAGTCTCTATTTATATAGTTTTGTGGAGTCTCTATTTATGTAGTGTTGTGGAGTCTCTATTTATATAGTGTTGTGGAGTCTCTATTTATATAGTTTTGTGGAGTCTCTATTTATGTAGTGTTGTGGTGCCTCTCTTTATGTAGTGTTGTGGAGTCTCTCTTTATGTAGTGTTGTGGTGTCTCTCTTTATGTAGTGTTGTGGTGTCTCTCTTTATGTAGTGCTGTGGAGTCTCTCTTTATGTAGTGATGTGTTGTCTCTCTTTATGTAGTGTTGTGGTGCCTCTCTTTATGTAGTGTTGTGGAGTCTCTCTTTATGTAGTGTTGTGGAGTCTCACTTTATGTAGTGTTGTGTTGTCTTTATGTAGTGTTGTGGAGTCTCTATTTATTTGGTGTTGTGGATTCTCTCTTTATGTAGTGTTGTGGTGTCTCTCTTTATGTAGTGTTGTGGAGTCTCTCTTTATGTAGTGTTGTGTTGTCTTTATGTAGTGTTGTGGAGTCTCTCTTTATGTAGTGTTGTGGAGTCTCTCTTTATGTAGTGTTGTGGTGTCTCTCTTTATGTACTGTTGTGGAGTCTCTCTTTATATAGTGTTGTGGAGTCTCTATTTATATAGTGTTGTGGATTCTCTCTTTATGTAGTGTTGTGGAGTCTCTCTATGTAGTGTTGTGGTGGCTCTCTTTATGTAGTGTTGTGGTGTCTCTCTTTATGTAGTGTTGTGGATTCTCTATTTATATTGTGTTGTGGAGTCTCTATTTATATAGTGTTGTGGATTCTCTCTTTATGTAGTGTTGTGGTGTCTTTATGTAATGTTGTGGAGTCTCTATTTATATAGTGTTGTGGTGTCTCTCTTTATGTAGTGTTGTGGAGTCAATATTTATATAGTGTTGTGGAGTCTCTATTTATATAGTGTTGTGGATTCTCTCTTTATGTAGTGTTGTGGTGTCTTTAGCTAGTGTTGTGGAGTCTCTATTTATATAGTGTTGTGGAGTCTCTATTTATGTAGTGTTGTGGAGTCTCTATTTATATAGTGTTGTGGAGTCTCTATTTATATAGTGTTGTGGATTCTCTCTTTATGTAGTGTTGTGGTGTCTTTATCTAGTGTTGTGGAGTCTCTATTTATATAGTGTTGTGGATTCTCTCTTTATATAGTGTTGTGGTGCCTCTCTTTATGTAGTGTTGTGGTGCCTCTCTTTATGTAGTGTTGTGGAGTCTCTCTTGATGTAGAGTTGTGGAGTCTCTCTTGATGTAGTATTGTGGTGTCTCTCTTTATGTAGTGTTGTGGAGTCTCTATTTGTATAGTGTTGTGGAGTCTCTATTTATATAGTTTTGTGGAGTCTCTATTTATGTAGTGTTGTGGAGTCTCTATTTATATAGTGTTGTGGAGTCTCTATTTATATAGTTTTGTGGAGTCTCTATTTATGTAGTGTTGTGGAGTCTCTCTTTATGTAGTGTTGTGGAGTCTCTATTTATGTAGTGTTGTGGAGTCTCTATTTATTTGGTGTTGTGGATTCTCTCTTTATGTAGTGTTGTGGTGTCTCTCTTTATGTAGTGTTGTGGAGTCTCTCTTTATGTAGTGTTGTGTTGTCTTCATGTAGTGTTGTGGAGTCTCTCTTTATGTAGTGTTGTGGAGTCTCTCTTTATGTAGTGTTGTGGTGTCTCTCTTTATGTAGTGTTGTGGTGTCTCTCTTTATGTAGTATTGTGGAGTCTCTCTTTATGTAGTGTTGTGGATTCTCTATTTATATAGTGTTGTGGTGTCTCTCTTTATATAGTGTTGTGGATTCTCTCTTTATGTAGTGTTGTGGAGTCTCTCTATGTAGTGTTGTGGTGTCTCTCTTTATGTAATGTTGTGGAGTCTCTATTTATATAGTGTTGTGGATTCTCTATTTATATTGTGTTGTGGAGTCTCTATTTATATAGTGTTGTGGAGTCTCTATTTATATAGTGTTGTGGATTCTCTCTTTATGTAGTGTTGTGGTGTCTTTATCTAGTGTTGTGGAGTCTCTATTTATATAGTGTTGTGGAGTCTCTCTTTATGTAGTGTTGTGGAGTCTCTATTTATATAGTGTTGTGGAGTCTCTATTTATATAGTGTTGTGGATTCTCTCTTTATGTAGTGTTGTGGTGTCTTTATCTAGTGTTGTGGAGTCTCTATTTATATAGTGTTGTGGAGTCTCTCTTTATGTAGTGTTGTGGAGTCTCTATTTATATAGTGTTGTGGAGTCTCTTTTTATGTAGTGTTGTGGAGTCTCTATTTATATAGTGTTGTGGATTCTCTCTTTATGTAGTGTTGTGGTGTCTTTATGTAGTGTTGTTGAGTCTCTATTTATATAGTGTTGTGGAGTCTCTCTTTATGTAGTGTTGTGGAGTCTCTATTTATATAGTGTTGTGGAGTCTCTATTTATATAGTGTTGTGGATTCTCTCTTTATGTAGTGTTGTGGTGTCTTTATCTAGTGTTGTGGAGTCTCTATTTATATAGTGTTGTGGATTCTCTCTTTATATAGTGTTGTGTTGCCTCTCTTTATGTAGTGTTGTTGTGCCTCTCTTTATGTAGTGTTGTGGAGTCTCTCTTGATGTAGTGTTGTGGTGTCTCTCTTTATGTAGTGTTGTGGAGTCTCTATTTATATAGTGTTGTGGAGTCTCTATTTATATAGTTTTGTGGAGTCTCTATTTATGTAGTGTTGTGGAGTCTCTATTTATATAGTGTTGTGGAGTCTCTATTTATATAGTTTTGTGGAGTCTCTATTTATGTAGTGTTGTGGAGTCTCTCTTTATGTAGTGTTGTGGAGTCTCACTTTATGTAGTGTTGTGGAGTCTCTATTTATTTGGTGTTGTGGATTCTCTCTTTATGTAGTGTTGTGGTGTCTCTCTTTATGTAGTGTTGTGGAGTCTCTATGTATGTAGTGTTGTGTTGTCTTTGTGTAGTGTTGTGGAGTCTCTCTTTATGTAGTGTTGTGGAGTCTCTCTTTATGTAGTGTTGTGGTGTCTCTCTTTATGTAGTGTTGTGGTGTCTCTCTTTATATAGTGTTGTGGAGTCTCTCTTTATGTAGTGTTGTAGTGTCTCTATTTATGTAGTGTTGTGGAGTCTCTCTTTATGTAGCATTGTGGTGTCTCTCTTTATATAGTGTTGTGGAGTCTCTCTTTATGTAGTGTTGTAGTGTCTCTATTTATGTAGTGTTGTGGAGTCTCTCTTTATGTAGCATTGTGGTGTCTCTCTTTATATAGTGTTGTGGAGTCTCTCTTTATGTAGTGTTGTGGTGTCTCTCTTTATATAGTGTTGTGGAGTCTCTCTTTATGTAGTGTTGTGGAGTCTCTCTTTATGTAGTGTTGTGTTGTCTTTATGTAGTGTTGTGGTGTCTTTATGTAGTGTTGTGGTGTCTTTATGTAGTGTTGTGGTGTCTCTATTTTATGTAGTGTTGTGGTGTCTTTATGTAGTGTTGTGGTGTCTTTATGTAGTGTTGTGGTGTCTCTCTTTATGTAGTATTGTGGAGTCTCTATGTAGTGTTGTGGTGTCTCTCTTTATGTAGTGCTGTGGAGTCTCTCTTTATGTAGTGATGTGTTTTCTCTCTTTATGTAGTGTTGTGGTGCCTCTCTTTATGTAGTGTTGTGGAGTCTCTCTTTATGTAGTGTTGTGGAGTCTCTCTTTATGTAGTGTTGTGTTGTCTCTCTTTATGTAGTGTTGTGTTGTCGCTCTTTATGTAGTGTTGTGGTGTCTCTCTTTATGTAGTGTTGTGGTGCCTCTCTTTATGTAGTGTTGTGGAGTCTCTCTTTATGTAGTGTTGTGGTGTCTCTCTTTATGTAGTGTTGTGGTGTCTCTCTTTATGTAGTGTTGTGGTGTCTCTCTTTATGTAGTGTTGTGGAGTCTCTATTTATGTAGTGTTGTGGTGCCTCTCTTTATGTAGTGTTGTGGAGTCTCTCTTTATGTAGTGTTGTGGTGTCTCTCTTTATGTAGTGTTGTGGTGCCTCTCTTTATGTAGTGTTGTGTTGTCTCTCTTTATGTAGTGTTGTGGTGTCTCTCTTTATGTAGTGTTGTGGTGTCTCTCTTTATGTAGTGTTGTGGTGTCTCTCTTTATGTAGTGTTGTGGTGTCTCTCTTTATGTAGTGTTGCAGTGTCTCTCTTTATCTAGTGTTGTGGAGTCTCTCTTTATGTAGTGTTGTGGAGTCTCTCTTTATATAGTGTTGTGGAGGCTCTATTTATATAGTGTTGTGGAGTCTCTATTTATATAGTTTTGTGGAGTCTCTATTTATGTAGTGTTGTGGAGTCTCTATTTATATAGTGTTTTGGAGTCTCTATTTATATAGTTTTGTGGAGTCTCTATTTATGTAGTGTTGTGGAGTCTCTCTTTATGTAGTGTTGTGGAGTCTCACTTTATGTAGTGTTGTGTTGTCTTTATGTAGTGTTGTGGAGTCTCTATTTATTTGGTGTTGTGGATTCTCTCTTTATGTAGTGTTGTGGTGTCTCTCTTTATGTAGTGTTGTGGAGTCTCTCTTTATGTAGTGTTGTGTTGTCTTTATGTAGTGTTGTGGAGTCTCTCTTTATGTAGTGTTGTGGAGTCTCTCTTTATGTAGTGTTGTGGTGTCTCTCTTTATGTACTGTTGTGGAGTCTCTCTTTATATAGTGTTGTGGAGTCTCTATTTATATAGTGTTGTGGATTCTCTCTTTATGTAGTGTTGTGGAGTCTCTCTATGTAGTGTTGTGGTGTCTCTCTTTATGTAGTGTTGTGGAGTCTCTCTTTATGTAGTGTTGTGGATTCTCTATTTATATTGTGTTGTGGAGTCTCTATTTATATAGTGTTGTGGATTCTCTCTTTATGTAGTGTTGTGGTGTCTTTATGTAATGTTGTGGAGTCTCTATTTATATAGTGTTGTGGTGTCTCTCTTTATGTAGTGTTGTGGAGTCTCTATTTATATAGTGTTGTGGAGTCTCTATTTATATAGTGTTGTGGATTCTCTCTTTATGTAGTGTTGTGGTGTCTTTATCTAGTGTTGTGGAGTCTCTATTTATATAGTGTTGTGGAGTCTCTATTTATGTAGTGTTGTGGAGTCTCTATTTATATAGTGTTGTGGAGTCTCTATTTATATAGTGTTGTGGATTCTCTCTTTATGTAGTGTTGTGGTGTCTTTATCTAGTGTTGTGGAGTCTCTATTTATATAGTGTTGTGGATTCTCTCTTTATATAGTGTTGTGGTGCCTCTCTTTCTGTAGTGTTGTGGTGCCTCTCTTTATGTAGTGTTGTGGAGTCTCTCTTGATGTAGTGTTGTGGAGTCTCTCTTGATGTAGTATTGTGGCGTCTCTCTTTATGTAGTGTTGTGGAGTCTCTATTTGTATAGTGTTGTGGAGTCTCTATTTATATAGTTTTGTAGAGTCTCTATTTATGTAGTGTTGTGGAGTCTCTATTTATATAGTGTTGTGGAGTCTCTATTTATATAGTTTTGTGGAGTCTCTATTTATGTAGTGTTGTGGAGTCTCTCTTTATGTAGTGTTGTGGAGTCTCTATTTATGTAGTGTTGTGGAGTCTCTATTTATTTGGTGTTGTGGATTCTCTCTTTATGTAGTGTTGTGGTGTCTCTCTTTATGTAGTGTTGTGGAGTCTCTCTTTATGTAGTGTTGTGTTGTCTTCATGTAGTGTTGTGGAGTCTCTCTTTATGTAGTGTTGTGGAGTCTCTCTTTATGTAGTGTTGTGGTGTCTCTCTTTATGTAGTGTTGTGGTGTCTCTCTTTATGTAGTATTGTGGAGTCTCTCTTTATGTAGTGTTGTGGATTCTCTATTTATATAGTGTTGTGGTGTCTCTCTTTATATAGTGTTGTGGATTCTCTCTTTATGTAGTGTTGTGGAGTCTCTCTATGTAGTGTTGTGGTGTCTCTCTTTATGTAATGTTGTGGAGTCTCTATTTATATAGTGTTGTGGATTCTCTATTTTTATTGTGTTGTGGAGTCTCTATTTATATAGTGTTGTGGAGTCTCTATTTATATAGTGTTGTGGATTCTCTCTTTATGTAGTGTTGCTGTGTCTTTATCTAGTGTTGTGGAGTCTCTATTTATATAGTGTTGTGGAGTCTCTCTTTATGTAGTGTTGTGGAGTCTCTATTTATATAGTGTTGTGGAGTCTCTATTTAGATAGTGTTGTGGATTCTCTCTTTATGTAGTGTTGTGGTGTCTTTATCTAGTGTTGTGGAGTCTCTATTTATATAGTGTTGTGGAGTCTCTCTTTATGTAGTGTTGTGGAGTCTCTATTTATATAGTGTGGTGGAGTCTCTCTTTATGTAGTGTTGTGGAGTCTCTATTTATATAGTGTTGTGGATTCTCTCTTTATGTAGTGTTGTGGTGTCTTTATGTAGTGTTGTTGAGTCTCTATTTATATAGTGTTGTGGAGTCTCTCTTTATGTAGTGTTGTGGAGTCTCTATTTATATAGTGTTGTGGAGTCTCTATTTATATAGTGTTGTGGATTCTCTCTTTATGTAATGTTGTGGTGTCTTTATCTAGTGTTGTGGAGTCTCTATTTATATAGTGTTGTGGATTCTCTCTTTATATAGTGTTGTGTTGCCTCTCTTTATGTAGTGTTGTTGTGCCTCTCTTTATGTAGTGTTGTGGAGTCTCTCTTGATGTAGTGTTGTGGTGTCTCTCTTTATGTAGTGTTGTGGAGTCTCTATTTATATAGTGTTGTGGAGTCTCTATTTATATAGTTTTGTGGAGTCTCTATTTATGTAGTGTTGTGGAGTCTCTATTTATATAGTGTTGTGGAGTCTCTATTTATATAGTTTTGTGGAGTCTCTATTTATGTAGTGTTGTGGAGTGTCTCTTTATGTAGTGTTGTGGAGTCTCACTTTATGTAGTGTTGTGGAGTCTCTATTTATTTGGTGTTGTGGATTCTCTCTTTATGTAGTGTTGTGGTGTCTCTCTTTATGTAGTGTTGTGGAGTCTCTATGTATGTAGTGTTGTGTTGTCTTTGTGTAGTGTTGTGGAGTCTCTCTTTATGTAGTGTTGTGGAGTCTCTCTTTATGTAGTGTTGTGGTGTCTCTCTTTATGTAGTGTTGTGGTGTCTCTCTTTATATAGTGTTGTGGAGTCTCTCTTTATGTAGTGTTGTGTTGTCTCTCTTTATATAGTGTTGTGGAGTCTCTCTTTATGTAGTGTTGTGGAGTCTCTCTTTATGTAGTGTTGTGGAGTCTCTCTTTATGTAGTGTTGTGGAGTCTCTCTTTATGTAGTGTTGTGGTGTCTCTCTTTATGTAGTGTTGTGGTGTCTCTCTTTATATAGTGTTGTGGAGTCTCTCTTTATGTAGTGTTGTGTTGTCTTTATGTAGTGTTGTGGAGTCTCTCTTTATGTAGTGTTGTGGAGTCTCTCTTTATGTAGTGTTGTGGTGTCTCTCTTTATGTAGTGTTGTGGAGTTTCTCTTTATGTAGTGTTGTGGATTCTCTATTTATATTGTGTTGTGGAGTCTCTATTTATATAGTGTTGTGGAGTCTCTATTTATATAGTGTTGTGGATTCTCTCTTTATGTAGTGTTGTGGTGTCTTTATGTAGTGTTGTGGAGTCTCTATTTATATAGTGTTGTGGAGTCTCTCTTTATGTAGTGTTGTGGTGTCTCTCTTTATGTAGTGTTGTGGAGTCTATTTATATAGTGTTGTGGAGTCTCTATTTATATAGTGTTGTGGATTCTCTCTTTATGTAGTGTTGTGGTGTCTTTATCTAGTGTTGTGGAGTCTCTATTTATATAGTGTTGTGGAGTCTCTATTTATGTAGTGTTGTGGAGTCTCTATTTATATAGTGTTGTGGAGTCTCTATTTATATAGTGTTGTGGATTCTCTCTGTATGTAGTGTTGTGGTGTCTTTATCTAGTGTTGTGGAGTCTCTATGTATATAGTGTTGTGGTGTCTCTCTTTATGTAGTGTTGTGGAGTCTCTATTTATATAGTGTTGTGGAGTCTCTATTTATATAGTGTTGTGGATTCTCTCTTTATGTAGTGTTGTGGTGTCTTTATCTAGTGTTGTGGAGCCTCTATTTATATAGTGTTGTGGATTCTCTCTTTATATAGTGTTGTGGTGCCTCTCTTTATGTAGTGTTGTGGTGCCTCTCTTTATGTAGTGTTGTGGTGTCTCTCTTTATGTAGTGTTGTGCAGTCTCTATTTATATAGTGTTGTGGAGTCTCTATTTATATAGTGTTGTGGATTCTCTCTTCATGTAGTGTTGTGGTGTCTCTCTTTATGTAGTGTTGTGGAGTCTCTCTTTATGTAGTGTTGTGGAGTCTCTATTTATGTAGTGTTGTGGGGTCTCTATTTATGTAGTGTTGTGGAGTCTCTCTTTATGTAGTGTTGTGTTGTCTCTCTTTATGTAGTGTTGTGGTGTCTCTCTTTATGTAGTGTTGTGGAGTCTCTCTTTATGTAGTGTTGTGGAGTCTCTCTTTATATTGTGTTGTGGAGTCTCTATTTATGTAGTGTTGTGGAGTCTCTCTTCATGTAGTGTTGTGGAGTCTCTCTTTATGTAGTGTTGTGGTGTCTCTCTTTATGTAGTGTTGTGGTGTCTCTATTTATGTAGTGTTGTGGATTCTCTCTTTATATTGTGTTGTGGTGTCTCTCTTTATGTAGTGTTGTGGTGTCTCTCTTTATATAGTGTTGTGGAGTCTCTCTTTATGTAGTGTTGTGTTGTCTTTATGTAGTGTTGTGGAGTCTCTCTTTATGTAGTGTTGTGGAGTCTCTCTTTATGTAGTGTTGTGGTGTCTCTCTTTATGTAGTGTTGTGGAGTTTCTCTTTATGTAGTGTTGTGGATTCTCTATTTATATTGTGTTGTGGAGTCTCTATTTATATAGTGTTGTGGAGTCTCTATTTATATAGTGTTGTGGATTCTCTCTTTATGTAGTGTTGTGGTGTCTTTATGTAGTGTTGTGGAGTCTCTATTTATATAGTGTTGTGGAGTCTCTCTTTATGTAGTGTTGTGGTGTCTCTCTTTATGTAGTGTTGTGGAGTCTATTTATATAGTGTTGTGGAGTCTCTATTTATATAGTGTTGTGGATTCTCTCTTTATGTAGTGTTGTGGTGTCTTTATCTAGTGTTGTGGAGTCTCTATTTATATAGTGTTGTGTAGTCTCTATTTATGTAGTGTTGTGGAGTCTCTATTTATATAGTGTTGTGGAGTCAATATTTATATAGTGTTGTGGATTCTCTCTTTATGTAGTGTTGTGGTGTCTTTATCTAGTGTTGTGGAGTCTCTATGTATATAGTGTTGTGGTGTCTCTCTTTATGTAGTGTTGTGGAGTCTCTATTTATATAGTGTTGTGGAGTCTCTATTTATATAGTGTTGTGGATTCTCTCTTTATGTAGTGTTGTGGTGTCTTTATCTAGTGTTGTGGAGCCTCTATTTATATAGTGTTGTGGATTCTCTCTTTATATAGTGTTGTGGTGCTTCTCTTTTTCTCTTTATGTAGTGTTGTGGTGCATCTCTTTACGTAGTGTTGTGGTGTCTCTCTTTATGTAGTGTTGTGCAGTCTCTATTTATATAGTGTTGTTGAGTCTCTATTTATATAGTGTTGTGGATTCTCTCTTCATGTAGTGTTGTGGTGTCTCTCTTTA
>NC_048591.1:35858160-35893160 GCF_013265735.2 Oncorhynchus mykiss
GATGTACTTCTCAGTAACCATGTCAGTATCCAGGGCCATTAGGATGTCCTTCTCAGTAACCATTAGGATGTCCTTCTCAGTAACCATGAGGATGCACTTCTCAGTAACCATTAGGATGTCCTTCTAAGTAACCATTAGGATGTCCTTCTCAGTAACCATGAGGATATCCTTCTCAGTAACCATTAGGATGTCCTTCTCAGTAACCATTAGGATGTCCTTCTCAGTAACCATGTCAGTATCCAGGGCCATTAGGATGTCCTTCTCAGTAACCATTAGGATGTCCTTCTCAGTAACCATGAGGATGTCATTCTCAGTAACCATGAGGATGTCCTTCTCAGTAACCATGAGGATGTCATTCTCAGTAACCATTAGGATGTCATTCTCAGTAACCATTAGGATGTCCTTCTCAGTAACTATTAGGATGTCCTTCTCAGTAACCATTAGGATGTCCTTCTCAGTAACCATTAGGATGTTCTCCTCAGTAACCATGAGGATGTCTTTCTCAGTAACCATTAGGATGTCCTTCTCAGTAACCATGAGGATGTCCTTCTCAGTAACCATTAGGATGTCCTTCTCAGTAACCATGAGGATGTCCTCCTCAGTAACCATGAGGATGTCCTCCTCAGTAACCATTAGGATGTCGTTCTCAGTAACCATGAGGATGTCCTTCTCAGTAACCATGAGGATGTCCTTCTCAGTAACCATTAGGATGTCCTTCTCAGTAACCATGAGGATGTCCTTCTCAGTAACCATTAGGATGTCGTTCTCAGTAACCATGTCAGTATTCAGGGACATTAGGATGTCCTTCTCAGTAACCATGAGGATGTCCTTCTAAGTAACCATTAGGATGTCCTTCTCAGTAACCATTAGGATGTCCTTCTCAGTAACCATGTCAGTATTTAGGGACATTAGGATGTCCTTCTCAGTAACCATGAGGATGTCCTCCTCAGTTACCATGAGGATGTCTTTCTCAGTAACCATTAGGATGTCCTTCTCAGTAACCATGAGGATGTCCTTCTCAGTAACCATGAGGATGTATTTCTCAATAACCATTAGGATGTCCTCCTCAGTAACCATTAGGATGTCCTTCTCAGTAACCATGACAGTATCCAGGGACATTAGGATGTCCTTCTCAGTAACCATGAGGATGTCCTTCACAGTAACCATGACAGTATCCAGGGACATTAGGATGTCCTTCTCAGTAACCATGACAGTATCCAGGGACATTAGGATGTCCTCCTCAGTAACCATTAGGATGTCCTTCTCAGTAACCATGAGGATGTCCTTCTCAGTAACCATTAGGATGTCCTTCTGAGTAACCATTAGGATGTCCTTCTCAGTAACCATGAGGATGTCGTTCTCAGTAACCATGAGGATGTCCTTCTCAGTAACAATATCAGTATCCAGGGCCATTAGGATGTCCTTCTGAGTAACCATTAGGATGTCCTTCTCAGTAACCATGAGGATGTCGTTCTCAGTAACCATGAGTATGTCGTTCTCAGTAACCATGTCAATATCCAGGGCCATTAGGATGTCCTTCTCAGTAACCATGTCAATATCCAGGGCCATTAGGATGTCCTTCTCAGTAACCATGAGGATGTCATTCTCAGTAACCATGAGGATGTCCTTCTCAGTAACCATGTCATTATCCAGGGCCATTAGGATGTCCTTCTCAGTAACCATTAGGATGTCCTTCTCAGTAACCATGAGGATCTCATTCTCAGTAACCATGAGGATGTCCTTCTCAGTAACCATGAGGATATCATTCTCAGTAACCATTAGGATGTCATTCTCAGTAACCATTAGGATGTCCTTCTCAGTAACCATTAGGATGTCCTTCTCAGTAACCATGAGGATGTCCTTCTCAGTAACCATGAGGATGTCCTTCTCAGTAACCATGAGGATGTCTTTCTCAGTAACCATTAGGATGTCCTTCTCATTAACCATGAGGATGTCCTTCTCAGTAACCATTAGGATGTCTTTCTCAGTAACCATGAGGATGTCCTTCTCAGTAACCATGAGGATGTCCTTCTCAGTAACCATGAGGATGTCCTTCTCAGTAACCATGAGGATGTTCTTCTCAGTAACCATTCGGATGTCCTTCTCAGTAACCATGAGGATGTCCTTCTCAGTAACCATGAGGATGTACTTCTCAGTAACCATGAGGATGTACTTCTCAGTAACCATGAGGATGTACTTCTCAGTAACCATGAGGATGTCCTTCTCAGTAACCATGAGGATGTACTTCTCAGTAACCATGAGGGTGTACTTCTCAGTAACCATGACAGTATCCAGGGACATTAGGATGTCCTCCTCAGTAACCATTAGAATGTTCCTTCTGAGTAACAATATCAGTATCCAGGGCCATTAGGATGACCTTCTGAGTAACCATGAGGATGTCCTTCTCAGTAACCATGAGGATGTCCTTCTCAGTAACCATGAGGATGTCGTTCTCAGTAACCATGTCAGTATCCAGGGACATTAGGATGTCCTCCTCAGTAACCATTAGGATGTCCTTCTCAGTAACCATTAGGATGTACTTCTAGGTAACCATTAGAATGTCCTACTCAGTAACCATGTCAGTATCCAGGGACATTAGGATGTCCTCCTCAGTAACCATTAGAATGTTCCTTCTGAGTAACAATATCAGTATCCAGGGTCATTAGGATGTCCTTCTGAGTAACCATGAGGATGTCCTTCTCGGTAACCATGAGGATGTACTTCTCGGTAACAATATCAGTATCCAGGGCCATTAGGATGTCCTTCTGAGTAACCATTAGGATGTCCTTCTCAGTAACCATTAGGATGTCCTTCTCAGTAACCATGTCAGTATCCAGGGTCATTAGGATGTCCTTCTCAGTAACCATGAGGATGTCATTCTCAGTAACCATTAGGATGTCCTCCTCAGTAACCATGAGGATGTCCTTCTGAGTAACCATTAGGATGTCCTTCTCAGTAACCATGAGGATATCCTTCTCAGTAACCATTAGGATGTCCTTCTCAGTAACCATTAGGATGTCCTTCTCAGTAACCATGTCAGTATCCAGGGCCATTAGGATGTCCTTCTCAGTAACCATTAGGATGTCCTTCTCAGTAACCATGAGGATGTCATTCTCAGTAATCATGAGGATGTCCTTCTCAGTAACCATGAGGATGTCATTCTCAGTAACCATTAGGATGTCATTCTCAGTAACCATTAGGATGTCCTTCTCAGTAACTATTAGGATGTCCTTCTCAGTAACCATTAGGATGTCCTTCTCAGTAACCATTAGGATGTTCTCCTCAGTAACCATGAGGATGTCTTTCTCAGTAACCATTAGGATGTCCTTCTCAGTAACCATGAGGATGTCCTTCTCAGTAACCATTAGGATGTCCTCCTCAGTAACCATGAGGATGTCCTTCTGAGTAACCATTAGGATGTCCTTCTCAGTAACCATGAGGATATCCTTCTCAGTAACCATTAGGATGTCCTTCTCAGTAACCATTAGGATGTCCTTCTCAGTAACCATGTCAGTATCCAGGGCCATTAGGATGTCCTTCTCAGTAACCATTAGGATGTCCTTCTCAGTAACCATGAGGATGTCATTCTCAGTAATCATGAGGATGTCCTTCTCAGTAACCATGAGGATGTCATTCTCAGTAACCATTAGGATGTCATTCTCAGTAACCATGAGGATGTCCTCCTCAGTAACCATTAGGATGTCGTTCTCAGTAACCATGAGGATGTCCTTCTCAGTAACCATGAGGATGTCCTTCTCAGTAACCATTAGGATGTCCTTCTCAGTAACCATGAGGATGTCCTTCTCAGTAACCATTAGGATGTCGTTCTCAGTAACCATGTCAGTATTCAGGGACATTAGGATGTCCTTCTCAGTAACCATGAGGATGTCCTTCTAAGTAACCATTAGGATGTCCTTCTCAGTAACCATTAGGATGTCCTTCTCAGTAACCATGTCAGTATTTAGGGACATTAGGATGTCCTTCTCAGTAACCATGAGGATGTCCTCCTCAGTTACCATGAGGATGTCTTTCTCAGTAACCATTAGGATGTCCTTCTCAGTAACCATGAGGATGTCCTTCTCAGTAACCATGAGGATGTACTTCTCAATAACCATTAGGATGTCCTCCTCAGTAACCATTAGGATGTCCTTCTCAGTAACCATGACAGTATCCAGGGACATTAGGATGTCCTTCTCAGTAACCATGAGGATGTCCTTCACAGTAACCATGACAGTATCCAGGGACATTAGGATGTCCTTCTCAGTAACCATGACAGTATCCAGGGACATTAGGATGTCCTCCTCAGTAACCATTAGGATGTCCTTCTCAGTAACCATGAGGATGTCCTTCTCAGTAACCATTAGGATGTCCTTCTGAGTAACCATTAGGATGTCCTTCTCAGTAACCATGAGGATGTCGTTCTCAGTAACCATGAGGATGTCCTTCTCAGTAACAATATCAGTATCCAGGGCCATTAGGATGTCCTTCTGAGTAACCATTAGGATGTCCTTCTCAGTAACCATGAGGATGTCGTTCTCAGTAACCATGAGTATGTCGTTCTCAGTAACCATGTCAATATCCAGGGCCATTAGGATGTCCTTCTCAGTAACCATGTCAGTATCCAGGGACATTAGGATGTCCTCCTCAGTAACCATTAGGATGTCCTTCTCAGTAACCATTAGGATGTACTTCTAGGTAACCATTAGAATGTCCTACTCAGTAACCATGTCAGTATCCAGGGACATTAGGATGTCCTCCTCAGTAACCATTAGAATGTTCCTTCTGAGTAACAATATCAGTATCCAGGGTCATTAGGATGTCCTTCTGAGTAACCATGAGGATGTCCTTCTCGGTAACCATGAGGATGTACTTCTCGGTAACAATATCAGTATCCAGGGCCATTAGGATGTCCTTCTGAGTAACCATTAGGATGTTCTTCTCAGTAACCATTAGGATGTCCTTCTCAGTAACCATGTCAGTATCCAGGGTCATTAGGATGTCCTTCTCAGTAACCATGAGGATGTCATTCTCAGTAACCATTAGGATGTCCTCCTCAGTAACCATGAGGATGTCCTTCTGAGTAACCATTAGGATGTCCTTCTCAGTAACCATGAGGATATCCTTCTCAGTAACCATTAGGATGTCCTTCTCAGTAACCATTAGGATGTCCTTCTCAGTAACCATGTCAGTATCCAGGGCCATTAGGATGTCCTTCTCAGTAACCATTAGGATGTCCTTCTCAGTAACCATGAGGATGTCATTCTCAGTAACCATGAGGATGTCCTTCTCAGTAACCATGAGGATGTCATTCTCAGTAACCATTAGGATGTCATTCTCAGTAACCATTAGGATGTCCTTCTCAGTAACTATTAGGATGTCCTTCTCAGTAACCATTAGGATGTCCTTCTCAGTAACCATTAGGATGTTCTCCTCAGTAACCATGAGGATGTCTTTCTCAGTAACCATTAGGATGTCCTTCTCAGTAACCATGAGGATGTCCTTCTCAGTAACCATTAGGATGTCCTTCTCAGTAACCATGAGGATGTCCTCCTCAGTAACCATGAGGATGTACTCCTCAGTAACCATTAGGATGTCGTTCTCAGTAACCATGAGGATGTCCTTCTCAGTAACCATGAGGATGTCCTTCTCAGTAACCATTAGGATGTCCTTCTCAGTAACCATGAGGATGTCCTTCTCAGTAACCATTAGGATGTCGTTCTCAGTAACCATGTCAGTATTCAGGGACATTAGGATGTCCTTCTCAGTAACCATGAGGATGTCCTTCTAAGTAACCATTAGGATGTCCTTCTCAGTAACCATTAGGATGTCCTTCTCAGTAACCATGTCAGTATTTAGGGACATTAGGATGTCCTTCTCAGTAACCATGAGGATGTCCTCCTCAGTTACCATGAGGATGTCTTTCTCAGTAACCATTAGGATGTCCTTCTCAGTAACCATGAGGATGTCCTTCTCAGTAACCATGAGGATGTACTTCTCAATAACCATTAGGATGTCCTCCTCAGTAACCATTAGGATGTCCTTCTCAGTAACCATGACAGTATCCAGGGACATTAGGATGTCCTTCTCAGTAACCATGAGGATGTCCTTCACAGTAACCATGACAGTATCCAGGGACATTAGGATGTCCTTCTCAGTAACCATGACAGTATCCAGGGACATTAGGATGTCCTCCTCAGTAACCATTAGGATGTCCTTCTCAGTAACCATGAGGATGTCCTTCTCAGTAACCATTAGGATGTCCTTCTGAGTAACCATTAGGATGTCCTTCTCAGTAACCATGAGGATGTCGTTCTCAGTAACCATGAGGATGTCCTTCTCAGTAACAATATCAGTATCCAGGGCCATTAGGATGTCCTTCTGAGTAACCATTAGGATGTCCTTCTCAGTAACCATGAGGATGTCGTTCTCAGTAACCATGAGTATGTCGTTCTCAGTAACCATGTCAATATCCAGGGCCATTAGGATGTCCTTCTCAGTAACCATGTCAATATCCAGGGCCATTAGGATGTCCTTCTCAGTAACCATGAGGATGTCATTCTCAGTAACCATGAGGATGTCCTTCTCAGTAACCATGTCATTATCCAGGGCCATTAGGATGTCCTTCTCAGTAACCATTAGGATGTCCTTCTCAGTAACCATGAGGATCTCATTCTCAGTAACCATGAGGATGTCCTTCTCAGTAACCATGAGGATATCATTCTCAGTAACCATTAGGATGTCATTCTCAGTAACCATTAGGATGTCCTTCTCAGTAACCATTAGGACGTCCTTCTCAGTAACCATGAGGATGTCCTTCTCAGTAACCATGAGGATGTCCTTCTCAGTAACCATGAGGATGTCTTTCTCAGTAACCATTAGGATGTCCTTCTCATTAACCATGAGGATGTCCTTCTCAGTAACCATTAGGATGTCTTTCTCAGTAACCATGAGGATGTCCTTCTCAGTAACCATGAGGATGTCCTTCTCAGTAACCATGAGGATGTCCTTCTCAGTAACCATGAGGATGTTCTTCTCAGTAACCATTCGGATGTCCTTCTCAGTAACCATGAGGATGTCCTTCTCAGTAACCATGAGGATGTACTTCTCAGTAACCATGAGGATGTACTTCTCAGTAACCATGAGGATGTACTTCTCAGTAACCATGAGGATGTCCTTCTCAGTAACCATGAGGATGTACTTCTCAGTAACCATGAGGGTGTACTTCTCAGTAACCATGACAGTATCCAGGGACATTAGGATGTCCTCCTCAGTAACCATTAGAATGTTCCTTCTGAGTAACAATATCAGTATCCAGGGCCATTAGGATGACCTTCTGAGTAACCATGAGGATGTCCTTCTCAGTAACCATGAGGATGTCCTTCTCAGTAACCATGAGGATGTCGTTCTCAGTAACCATGTCAGTATCCAGGGACATTAGGATGTCCTCCTCAGTAACCATTAGGATGTCCTTCTCAGTAACCATTAGGATGTACTTCTAGGTAACCATTAGAATGTCCTACTCAGTAACCATGTCAGTATCCAGGGACATTAGGATGTCCTCCTCAGTAACCATTAGAATGTTCCTTCTGAGTAACAATATCAGTATCCAGGGCCATTAGGATGTCCTTCTGAGTAACCATGAGGATGTCCTTCTCGGTAACCATGAGGATGTACTTCTCGGTAACAATATCAGTATCCAGGGCCATTAGGATGTCCTTCTGAGTAACCATTAGGATGTCCTTCTCAGTAACCATTAGGATGTCCTTCTCAGTAACCATGTCAGTATCCAGGGTCATTAGGATGTCCTTCTCAGTAACCATGAGGATGTCATTCTCAGTAACCATTAGGATGTCCTCCTCAGTAACCATAAGGATGTCCTTCTGAGTAACCATTAGGATGTCCTTCTCAGTAACCATGAGGATATCCTTCTCAGTAACCATTAGGATGTCCTTCTCAGTAACCATTAGGATGTCCTTCTCAGTAACCATGTCAGTATCCAGGGCCATTAGGATGTCCTTCTCAGTAACCATTAGGATGTCCTTCTCAGTAACCATGAGGATGTCATTCTCAGTAACCATGAGGATGTCCTTCTCAGTAACCATGAGGATGTCATTCTCAGTAACCATTAGGATGTCATTCTCAGTAACCATTAGGATGTCCTTCTCAGTAACTATTAGGATGTCCTTCTCAGTAACCATTAGGATGTCCTTCTCAGTAACCATTAGGATGTTCTCCTCAGTAACCATGAGGATGTCTTTCTCAGTAACCATTAGGATGTCCTTCTCAGTAACCATGAGGATGTCCTTCTCAGTAACCATTAGGATGTCCTTCTCAGTAACCATGAGGATGTCCTCCTCAGTAACCATGAGGATGTACTCCTCAGTAACCATTAGGATGTCGTTCTCAGTAACCATGAGGATGTCCTTCTCAGTAACCATGAGGATGTCCTTCTCAGTAACCATTAGGATGTCCTTCTCAGTAACCATGAGGATGTCCTTCTCAGTAACCATTAGGATGTCGTTCTCAGTAACCATGTCAGTATTCAGGGACATTAGGATGTCCTTCTCAGTAACCATGAGGATGTCCTTCTAAGTAACCATTAGGATGTCCTTCTCAGTAACCATTAGGATGTCCTTCTCAGTAACCATGTCAGTATTTAGGGACATTAGGATGTCCTTCTCAGTAACCATGAGGATGTCCTCCTCAGTTACCATGAGGATGTCTTTCTCAGTAACCATTAGGATGTCCTTCTCAGTAACCATGAGGATGTCCTTCTCAGTAACCATGAGGATGTACTTCTCAGTAACCATTAGGATGTCCTCCTCAGTAACCATTAGGATGTCCTTCTCA
Source organism: Oncorhynchus mykiss (assembly GCF_013265735.2). NCBI lineage: Eukaryota > Metazoa > Chordata > Actinopteri > Salmoniformes > Salmonidae > Oncorhynchus > Oncorhynchus mykiss. Next base: position 35,867,011 of record NC_048591.1, read on the forward strand.
GTAACCATGACAGTATCCAGGGACATTAGGATGTCCTTCTCAGTAACCATGAGGATGTCCTTCACAGTAACCATGACAGTATCCAGGGACATTAGGATGTCCTTCTCAGTAACCATGACAGTATCCAGGGACATTAGGATGTCCTCCTCAGTAACCATTAGGATGTCCTTCTCAGTAACCATGAGGATGTCCTTCTCAGTAACCATTAGGATGTCCTTCTGAGTAACCATTAGGATGTCCTTCTCAGTAACCATGAGGATGTCGTTCTCAGTAACCATGAGGATGTCCTTCTCAGTAACAATATCAGTATCCAGGGCCATTAGGATGTCCTTCTGAGTAACCATTAGGATGTCCTTCTCAGTAACCATGAGGATGTCGTTCTCAGTAACCATGAGTATGTCGTTCTCAGTAACCATGTCAATATCCAGGGCCATTAGGATGTCCTTCTCAGTAACCATGTCAATATCCAGGGCCATTAGGATGTCCTTCTCAGTAACCATGAGGATGTCATTCTCAGTAACCATGAGGATGTCCTTCTCAGTAACCATGTCATTATCCAGGGCCATTAGGATGTCCTTCTCAGTAACCATTAGGATGTCCTTCTCAGTAACCATGAGGATCTCATTCTCAGTAACCATGAGGATGTCCTTCTCAGTAACCATGAGGATATCATTCTCAGTAACCATTAGGATGTCATTCTCAGTAACCATTAGGATGTCCTTCTCAGTAACCATTAGGATGTCCTTCTCAGTAACCATGAGGATGTCATTCTCAGTAACCATGAGGATGTCCTTCTCAGTAACCATGAGGATGTCATTCTCAGTAACCATTAGGATGTCATTCTCAGTAACCATTAGGATGTCCTTCTCAGTAACTATTAGGATGTCCTTCTCAGTAACCATTAGGATGTCCTTCTCAGTAACCATTAGGATGTTCTCCTCAGTAACCATGAGGATGTCTTTCTCAGTAACCATTAGGATGTCCTTCTCAGTAACCATGAGGATGTCCTTCTCAGTAACCATTAGGATGTCCTTCTCAGTAACCATGAGGATGTCCTCCTCAGTAACCATGAGGATGTCCTCCTCAGTAACCATTAGGATGTCGTTCTCAGTAACCATGAGGATGTCCTTCTCAGTAACCATGAGGATGTCCTTCTCAGTAACCATTAGGATGTCCTTCTCAGTAACCATGAGGATGTCCTTCTCAGTAACCATTAGGATGTCGTTCTCAGTAACCATGTCAGTATTCAGGGACATTAGGATGTCCTTCTCAGTAACCATGAGGATGTCCTTCTAAGTAACCATTAGGATGTCCTTCTCAGTAACCATTAGGATGTCCTTCTCAGTAACCATGTCAGTATTTAGGGACATTAGGATGTCCTTCTCAGTAACCATGAGGATGTCCTCCTCAGTTACCATGAGGATGTCTTTCTCATTAACCATTAGGATGTCCTTCTCAGTAACCATGAGGATGTCCTTCTCAGTAACCATGAGGATGTACTTCTCAGTAACCATTAGGATGTCCTCCTCAGTAACCATTAGGATGTCCTTCTCAGTAACCATGACAGTATCCAGGGACATTAGGATGTCCTTCTCAGTAACCATGAGGATGTCCTTCACAGTAACCATGACAGTATCCAGGGACATTAGGATGTCCTTCTCAGTAACCATGACAGTATCCAGGGACATTAGGATGTCCTCCTCAGTAACCATTAGGATGTCCTTCTCAGTAACCATGAGGATGTCCTTCTCAGTAACCATTAGGATGTCCTTCTGAGTAACCATTAGGATGTCCTTCTCAGTAACCATGAGGATGTCGTTCTCAGTAACCATGAGGATGTCCTTCTCAGTAACAATATCAGTATCCAGGGCCATTAGGATGTCCTTCTGAGTAACCATTAGGATGTCCTTCTCAGTAACCATGAGGATGTCGTTCTCAGTAACCATGAGTATGTCGTTCTCAGTAACCATGTCAATATCCAGGGCCATTAGGATGTCCTTCTCAGTAACCATGTCAATATCCAGGGCCATTAGGATGTCCTTCTCAGTAACCATGAGGATGTCATTCTCAGTAACCATGAGGATGTCCTTCTCAGTAACCATGTCATTATCCAGGGCCATTAGGATGTCCTTCTCAGTAACCATTAGGATGTCCTTCTCAGTAACCATGAGGATCTCATTCTCAGTAACCATGAGGATGTCCTTCTCAGTAACCATGAGGATATCATTCTCAGTAACCATGAGGATGTCCTTCTCAGTAACCATGAGGATGTCCTTCTCAGTAACCATTCGGATGTCCTTCTCAGTAACCATGAGGATGTCCTTCTCAGTAACCATGAGGATGTACTTCTCAGTAACCATGAGGATGTACTTCTCAGTAACCATGAGGATGTACTTCTCAGTAACCATGAGGATGTCCATCTCAGTAACCATGAGGATGTACTTCTCAGTAACCATGAGGGTGTACTTCTCAGTAACCATGACAGTATCCAGGGACATTAGGATGTCCTCCTCAGTAACCATTAGAATGTTCCTTCTGAGTAACAATATCAGTATCCAGGGCCATTAGGATGACCTTCTGAGTAACCATGAGGATGTCCTTCTCAGTAACCATGTCCTTCTCAGTAACCATGAGGATGTCGTTCTCAGTAACCATGTCAGTATCCAGGGACATTAGGATGTCCTCCTCAGTAACCATTAGGATGTCCTTCTCAGTAACCATTAGGATGTACTTCTAGGTAACCATTAGAATGTCCTACTCAGTAACCATGTCAGTATCCAGGGACATTAGGATGTCCTCCTCAGTAACCATTAGAATGTTCCTTCTGAGTAACAATATCAGTATCCAGGGCCATTAGGATAGCCTTCTGAGTAACCATGAGGATGTCCTTCTCAGTAACCATGAGGATGTACTTCTCGGTAACAATATCAGTATCCAGGGCCATTAGGATGTCCTTCTGAGTAACCATTAGGATGTCCTTCTCAGTAACCATTAGGATGTCCTTCTCAGTAACCATGTCATTATCCAGGGTCATTAGGATGTCCTTCTCAGTAACCATGAGGATGTCATTCTCAGTAACCATTAGGATGTCCTCCTCAGTAACCATGAGGATGTCCTTCTGAGTAACCATTAGGATGTCCTTCTCAGTAACCATGAGGATGTCCTTCTGAGTAACCATTAGGATGTCCTTCTCAGTAACCATTAGGATGTCCTTCTCAGTAACCATTAGGATGTCCTTCTCAGCAACCATGTCAGTATCCAGGGCCATTAGGATGTCCTTCTCAGTACCCATTAGGATGTCCTTCTCAGTAACCATGAGGATGTCCTTCTCAGTAACCATGAGGATGTCCTTCTCAGTAACCATGAGGATGTCCTTCTCAGTAACCATTAGGATGTCCTTCTCAGTAACCATGAGGATGTCCATCTCAGTAACCATGAGGATGTTCTTCTCAGTTACTATGTCAGTATCCAGGACCATTAGGATGTCCTTCTCAGTAACCATTAGGATGTCTTTCTCAGTAACCATTAGGATGTCCTTCTCAGTAACCATTAGGATGTCCTTCTCAGTAACCATGAGGATGTACTTCTCAGTAACCATGAGGATGTCCTTCTCAGTAACCATGAGGATGTCATTCTCAGTAACCATGAGGATGTCTTTCTCAGTAACCATTAGGATGTCCTTCTCAGTAACCATGAGGATGTCCTTCTCAGTAACCATGAGGATGTCCTTCTCAGTAACCATGTCAGTATCCAGGGCCATTAGGATGTCCTTCTCAGTAACCATTAGAATGTTCCTTCTGAGTAACAATATCAGTATCCAGGGCCATTAGGATGTCCTTCTGAGTAACAATATCAGTATCCTAGGCCATTGGGATGTCCTTCTGAGTAACAATAGCAGTATCCAGGGCCATTAGGATGTCCTTCTGAATAACCATTAGGATGTCCTTCTCAGTAACCATGAGGATGTCGTTCTCAGTAACCATTAGGATGTCCTTCTCAGTAACAATATCAGTATCCAGGGCCATTAGGATGTCCTTCTGAGTAACCATTAGGATGTCCTTCTCAGTAACCATGAGGATGTCGTTCTCAGTAACCATGAGGATGTCGTTCTCAGTAACCATGTCAATATCCAGGCCATTGGGATGTCCTTCTCAGTGACCATGAGGATGTCATTCTCAGTAACCATTAGGATGTCCTTCTCAGTAACAATATCAGTATCCAGGGCCATTAGGATGTCCTTCTGAGTAACCATTAGGATGTCCTTCTCAGTAACCATGAGGATGTCGTTCTCAGTAACCATGAGGATGTCGTTCTCAGTAACCATGTCAGTATCCAGGGACATTAGGATGTCCTTCTCAGTAACCATGAGGATGTCTTTCTCAGTAACCATTAAGATGTGGTTCTCAGTAACCATTAGGATGTCCTTCTCAGTAACCATTAGGATGTCCTTCTCAGTAACCACGAGGATGTCCTTCTCAGTAACCATGAGGATGTCCTTCTCAGTAACCATGAGGATGTCCTTCTCAGTAACCATGAGGATGTCCTTCTCAGTAACCATGAGGATGTCCTTCTCAGTAACCATGTCAGTATCCAGGGTTATTAGGATGTCCTTCTCAGTAACCATGAGGATGTCCTCCTCAGTAACCATTAGGATGTACTTCTCAGTAACCATGAGGATGTCCTTCTCAGTAACCATGAGGATGTCCTTCTCCGTAACCATGAGGATGTACTTCTCACTAACCATGAGGATGTCCTTCTCAGTAACCATGAGGATGTCCTTCTCAGTAACCATGAGGATGTACTTCTCAGTAACCATGAGGATGTACTTCTCAGTAACCATGAGGATGTCCTTCTCAGTAACCATGAGGATGTCCTTCTCAGTAACCATTAGGATGTCCTTCTCAGTAACCATGAGGATGTCCTTCTCAGTAACCATGTCAGTATCCAGGGACATTAGGATGTCCTTCTCAGTAACCATGAGGATGTCCTTCTCAGTAACCATGAGGATGTCCTTCTCAGTAACCATGAGGATGTCATTCTCAGTAACCATTAGGATGTCATTCTCAGTAACCATTAGGATGTCCTTCTCAGTAACCATTAGGATGTCCTTCTCAGTAACCATGAGGATGTCCTTCTCAGTAACCATGAGGATGTCCTTCTCAGTAACCATGAGGATGTCCTTCTCAGTAACCATGTCAGTATCCAGGGCCATTAGGATGTCCTTCTCAGTAACCATTAGGATGTCTTTCTCAGTAACCATGAGGATGTCCTTCTCAGTAACCATGAGGATGTCCTTCTCAGTAACCATGAGGATGTCCTTCTCAGTAACCATGAGGATGTCCTTCTCAGTAACCATTAGTTTGTCCTTCTCAGTAACCATGAGGATGTCCTTCTCAGTAACCATGTCAGTATCCAGGGACATTAGGATGTCCTTCTCAGTAACCATGAGGATGTCCTTCTCAGTAACCATTAGGATGTCCTTCTCAGTAACCATGAGGATGTCATTCTCAGTAACCATTAGGATGTCATTCTCAGTAACCATTAGGATGTCCTTCTCAGTAACCATTAGGATGTCCTTCTCAGTAACCATGAGGATGTCCTTCTCAGTAACCATGTCAGTATCCAGGGACATTAGGATGTCCTTCTCAGTAACCATGAGGATGTCCGTCTCAGTAACCATGAGGATGTCCTTCTCAGTAACCATGAGGATGTCCTTCTCAGTAACCATGTCAGTATCCGGGGCCATTATGATGTCCTTTTCAGTAACCATTAGGATGTCTTTCTCAGTAACCATGAGGATGTCCTTCTCAGTAACCATGAGGATGTCCTTCTCAGTAACCATGAGGATGTCCTTCTCAGTAACCATGAGGATGTCCTTCTCAGTAACCATGTCAGTTTCCAGGGACATTAGGATGTCCTTCTCAGTAACCATGAGGATGTCCTTCTCAGTAACCATTAGGATGTCCTTCTCAGTAACCATGAGGATGTCATTCTCAGTAACCATTAGGATGTCATTCTCAGTAACCATTAGGATGTCCTTCTCAGTAACCATTAGGATGTCCTTCTCAGTAACCATGAGGATGTCCTTCTCAGTAACCATGAGGATGTCCTTCTCAGTAACCATGTCAGTATCCAGGGCCATTAGAATGTCCTTCTCAGTAACCATTAGGATGTCTTTCTCAGTAACCATGAGGATGTCCTTCTCAGTAACCATGAGGATGTCATTCTCAGTAATCATGAGGATGTCCTTCTCAGTAACCATGAGGATGTCATTCTCAGTAACCATTAGGATGTCATTCTCAGTAACCATTAGGATGTCCTTCTCAGTAACCATTAGGATGTCCTTCTCAGTAACCATGAGGATGTCCTTCTCAGTAACCATGTCAGTATCCAGGGCCATTAGGATGTCCTTCTCAGTAACCATTAGGATGTCTTTCTCAGTAACCATGAGGATGTCCTTCTCAGTAACCATGAGGATGTCCTTCTCAGTAACCATGAGGATGTCCTTCTCAGTAACCATGAGGATGTCCTTCTCAGTAACCATTAGTTTGTCCTTCTCAGTAACCATGAGGATGTCCTTCTCAGTAACCATGTCAGTATCCAGGGACATTAGGATGTCCTTCTCAGTAACCATGAGGATGTCCTTCTCAGTAACCATGAGGATGTCATTCTCAGTAACCATGAGGATGTCATTCTCAGTAACCATTAGGATGTCCTTCTCAGTAACCATGAGGATGTCCTTCTCAGTAACCATGAGGATGTCCTTCTCAGTAACCATGTCAGTATCCAGGGACATTAGGATGTCCTTCTCAGTAACCATTAGGATGTCCTTCTCAGTAACCATGAGGATGTCATTCTCAGAAACCATGAGGATGTCATTCTCAGTAACCATTAGGATGTCTTTCTCAGTAACCATGAGGATGTCCTTCTCAGTAACCATGAGGATGTCCTTCTCAGTAACCATGAGGATGTCCTTCTCAGTAACCATGAGGATGTCCTTCTCAGTAACCATGTCAGTTTCCAGGGACATTAGGATGTCCTTCTCAGTAACCATGAGGATGTCCTTCTCAGTAACCATTAGGATGTCCTTCTCAGTAACCATGAGGATGTCATTCTCAGTAACCATTAGGATGTCATTCTCAGTAACCATTAGGATGTCCTTCTCAGTAAACATTAGGATGTCCTTCTCAGTAACCATGAGGATGTCCTTCTCAGTAACCATGAGGATGTCCTTCTCAGTAACCATGTCAGTATCCAGGGCCATTAGAATGTCCTTCTCAGTAACCATTAGGATGTCTTTCTCAGTAACCATGAGGATGTCCTTCTCAGTAACCATGAGGATGTCATTCTCAGTAATCATGAGGATGTCCTTCTCAGTAACCATGAGGATGTCATTCTCAGTAACCATTAGGATGTCATTCTCAGTAACCATTAGGATGTCCTTCTCAGTAACCATTAGGATGTCCTTCTCAGTAACCATGAGGATGTCCTTCTCAGTAACCATGTCAGTATCCAGGGCCATTAGGATGTCCTTCTCAGTAACCATTAGGATGTCTTTCTCAGTAACCATGAGGATGTCCTTCTCAGTAACCATGAGGATGTCCTTCTCAGTAACCATGAGGATGTCCTTCTCAGTAACCATGAGGATGTCCTTCTCAGTAACCATTAGTTTGTCCTTCTCAGTAACCATGAGGATGTCCTTCTCAGTAACCATGTCAGTATCCAGGGACATTAGGATGTCCTTCTCAGTAACCATGAGGATGTCCTTCTCAGTAACCATGAGGATGTCATTCTCAGTAACCATGAGGATGTCATTCTCAGTAACCATTAGGATGTCCTTCTCAGTAACCATGAGGATGTCCTTCTCAGTAACCATGAGGATGTCCTTCTCAGTAACCATGTCAGTATCCAGGGACATTAGGATGTCCTTCTCAGTAACCATTAGGATGTCCTTCTCAGTAACCATGAGGATGTCATTCTCAGAAACCATGAGGATGTCATTCTCAGTAACCATTAGGATGTCCTTCTCAGTAACCATGAGGATGTCCTTCTCAGTAACCATGAGGATGTCCTTCTCAGTAACCATGTCAGTATCCAGGGCCATTAGAATGTCCTTCTCAGTAACCATTAGGATGTCATTCTCAGTAACCATTAGGATGTCATTCTCAGTAACCATGAGGATGTCCTTCTCAGTAACCATTAGGATGTCCTTCTCAGTAACCATGAGGATGTCATACTCAGTAACCATTAGGATGTCATTCTCAGTAACCATTAGGATGTCCTTCTCAGTAACCATTAGGATGTCCTTCTCAGTAACCATGAGGATGTCCTTCTCAGTAACCATGAGGATGTCCTTCTCAGTAACCATGTCAGTATCCAGGGCCATTAGAATGTCCTTCTCAGTAACCATTAGGATGTCTTTCTCAGTAACCATGAGGATGTCCTTCTCAGTAACTATGAGGATGTCATTCTCAGTAATCATGAGGATGTCCTTCTCAGTAACCATGAGGATGTCCTTCTCAGTAACCATGAGGATGTCCTTCTCAGTAACCATGAGGATGTCCTTCTCATTAACAATGTCAGTATCCAGGGCCATTAGGATGTCCTTCTCAGTAACCATTAGAATGTTCCTTCTCAGTAACCATGAGGATGTACTTCTCAGTAACCATTAGGATGTCCTTTGCAGTAACCATTAGGATGTCCTTCTCAGTAACCATTAGAATGTTCCTTCTGAGTAACAATATCAGTATGCAGGGCCATTAGGATGTCCTTCTGAGTAACAATATCAGTATCCTAGGCCATTAGGATGTCCTTCTGAGTAACAATATCAGTATCCAGTGCCATTAGGATGTCCTTCTGAGTAACCATTAGGATGTCCTTCTCAGTAACCATGACGATGTCGTTCTCAGTAACCATGAGGATGTCCTTCTCAGTAACCATGTCAGTATCCAGGGTTATTAGGAACTCCTTCTCAGTAACCATGAGGATGTCCTTCTCAGTAACCATTAGGATGTCGTTCTCAGTAACCATTAGGATGTCCTTCTCAGTAACCATGAGGATGTCCTTCTCAGTAACCATGAGGATGTCCTTCTCAGTAACCATGAGGATGTCATTCTCAGTAATCATGAGGATGTCCTTCTCAGTAACCATGAGGATGTCCTTCTCAGTAACCATGAGGATGTCCTTCTCAGTAACCATGAGGATGTCCTTCTCAGTAACAATGTCAGTATCCAGGGCCATTAGGATGTCCTTCTCAGTAACCATTAGAATGTTCCTTCTCAGTAACCATGAGGATGTCCTTCTCAGTAACCATTAGGATGTCCTTCTCAGTAACCATGAGGATGTCCTTCTCAGTAACCATTATGATGTCCTTCTCAGTTACCATGAGGATGTCCATCTCAGTAACCATGAGGATGTCCTTCTCAGTAACCATGTCAGTATCCAGGGCCATTAGGATGTCCTTCTCAGTAACCATTTGAATGTTCCTTCTGAGTAACGATGAGGATGTACTTCTCAGTAACCATTAGGATGTCCTTTGCAGTAACCATTAGGATGTCCTTCTCAGTAACCATTAGAATGTTCCTTCTGAGTAACAATATCAGTATCCAGGGCCATTAGGATGTCCTTCTGAGTAACAATATCAGTATCCTAGGCCATTAGGATGTCCTTCTGAGTAACAATATCAGTATCCAGTGCCCTTAGGATGTCCTTCTGAGTAACCATTAGGATGTCCTTCTCAGTAACCATGACGATGTCGTTCTCAGTAACCATGAGGATGTCCTTCTCAGTAACCATGTCAGTATCCAGGGTTATTAGGAACTCCTTCTCAGTAACCATGAGGATGTCCTTCTCAGTAACCATTAGGATGTCGTTCTCAGTAACCATTAGGATGTCCTTCTCAGTAACCATGAGGATGTCCTTCTCAGTAACCATGTCAGTATCCAGGACCATTAGGATGTCCTTCTCAGTAACCATGAGGATGTCCTTCTCAGTAACCATTAGGATGTCCTTCTCAGTAACCATTAGGATGTCCTTCTCAGTAACCATGAGGATGTCCTTCTCAGTAACCATTAGGATGTCCTTCTCAGTAACCATGAGGATGTCCTTCTCAGTAACCATGTCAGTATCCAGGGTTATTAGGAACTCCTTCTCAGTAACCATGAGGATGTCCTTCTCAGAAACCATGAGGATGTCCTTCTCAGTAACCATGTCAGTATCCAGGGTCAATAGGATGTCCTTCTCAGTAACCATTAGGATGTCCTTCTCAGTAACCATGAGGATGTCCTTCTCAGTAACCATGAGGATGTCCTTCTCAGTAACCATGAGGATGTCCTTCTCAGTAACCATTAGGATGTCCTTCTCAGTAACCAGGAGGATGTCCTTCTCAGTAACCATGAGGATGTCCTTCTCAGTAACCATGAGGATGTCCTTCTCAGTAACCATGAGGATGTCCTTCTCAGTAACCATTAGGATGTCCTTCTCAGTAACCATGAGGATGTCCTTCTCAGTAACCATGTCAGTATCCAGGGTTATTAGGAACTCCTTCTCAGTAACCATGAGGATGTCCTTCTCAGAAACCATGAGGATGTCCTTCTCAGTAACCATGAGGATGTCCTTCTCAGTAACCATGAGGATGTCCTTCTCAGTAACCATTAGGATGTCCTTCTCAGTAACCATGAGGATGTCCTTCTCAGTAACCATGTCAGTATCCAGGGTCAATAGGATAACCAACAGTAACCATGAGGATGTCCTCCTCAGTAACCATGAGGATGTCCTTCTCAGTAACCATAAGGATGTCCTTCTCAGTAACCATGAGGATGTCCTTCTCAGTAACCATTAGGATGTCCTTCTCAGTAACCATGAGGATGTCCTTCTCAGTAACCATGAGGATGTCCTTCTCAGTAACCATTAGGATGTCCTTCTCAGTAACCATGAGGATGTCCTTCTCAGTAACCATGAGGATGTCCTTCTCAGTAACCATGAGGATGTCCTTCTCAGTAACCATTAGGATGTCCTTCTCAGTAACCATGAGGATGTCATTCTCAGTAACCATGTCAGTATCCAGTTCATTGACAATAATTGCCTTTGAAGTAAGGGATCTAACATTAAGTAGCCCTATTTTGAGATGTGAGGTATCACGATCTCTTTCAATAATGACAGGAATGGAGGAGGTCTTTATCCTAGTGAGATTGCTAAGGCGAACACTGCCATGTTTAGTTTTGCCCAACCCAGGTCGAGGCACAGACATGGTCTCAATGGTGATAGCTGAGCTGACTACACTGACTGTGCTAGTGGCAGACTCCACTAAGCTGGCAGGCTGGCTAACAGCCTACTGCCTAGCCTGCACCCTATTTCATTGCAGAACTAGAGGAGTTAGAACCCTGTTTATGTTGGTAGATAAGATGAGAGCACCCCTCCAGCTAGGATGGAGTCTGTCACTCCTCAGCAGGCCAGTCTTGGTCCTGTTTGTGGGTGAGTCCCAGAAAGAGGGCCAATTATCTACAAATTCTATATTTTGGGAGGGGCAGAAAACAGTTTTCAACCAGCGATTGTTGTGAGACTCTGCTGTAGAGCTCATAGCTCTCCCTAACTGAGTGCGGGCCAGAGACAATTACTCGATGTCGACACATCTTTCTAGCTGATTTACACACTGAAGCTATGTTGCACTTGGTGACCTCTGACTGTTTCATCCTAACATCGTTGGTGCCGACGTGGATAAAAATATCTCTATACTCTCTACACTCGCCAGTTTTAGCTTTAGCCAGCACCATCTTCAGATTAGCCTTAACGTCGGTAGCCCTGCCCCCTGGTAAACAGTGTATGATCTCTGGATGATTCGTTTTAAGTCTAATACTGCGGGTAAGGGAGTCGCCAATGACTATGATTTTCAATTTGTCAGAGCTAATGGTGGAAAGCTTCGGCGTCTCAGACCCCGTAACGGGAGGAGTAGAGACAAGAGAAGGCTCGGCCTCAGAGTCCGACTCGCTACTTAATGGGGAAAACCGGTTGAAAGTTTCTGTCGGCTGAATGAGCAACACCGGTTGAGCAGTCCTACAGCATTTCCCTCCAGAAGCCATGAGAAAGTTGTCCGGCTGCGGGGACTGTGCCAGGGGATTTATACTAACGTTACTATCTGTACTTACTGGTGGCACAGACACTGTTTCATCCTTTCCTACACAAATTACCCTTGCCTAACGATTGCAGCACAGCTATCCTCCCCGTAAGGCGATCGTTCTCCTGTATATTATACAGTGACTGCAATTAGAAGGCATCATGTTAATGTTACTACTTAGCTTCGGCTGTTGGAGGTCCTGACGAACCATGTCCAGATAAACCGTCTGGAGTGAAAAAGTTGAATGATAAAAAAAGTTGAGTGAATGAAAAACCAAAAATATAATTGATAATTAAAAAGTTTAAAAACTTAAAAACTGTAAAGTTGGTAGCAAGGTAGCAAAGTAAGGTTGGAAAACAAAACGCACAAAACGCACAGCAACACGTAAACAAGTCTGCAAGTTGTGACCAGAAATGACCCAAAGATCCTCTCTTCTGCTGAAACTGGACTGGGCCTGTCATCAACCCCAAAGATCCTCTCTTCTACTGAAACTGGACTGGGCCTGTCATCAACCCCAAAGATCCTCTCTTCTGCTGAAACTGGACTGGGCCTGTCATCAACCCCAAAGATCCTCTCTTCTGCTGAAACTGGACTGGGCCTGTCATCAACCCCAAATATCCTCTCTTCTGCTGAAACTGGACTGGGCCTGTCATCAACCCCAAAGATCCTCTCTTCTACTGAAACTGGACTGGGCCTGTCATCAACCCCAAAGATCCTCTCTTCTGCTGAAACTGGACTGGGCCTGTCATCAACCCCAAAGATCCTCTCTTCTACTGAAACTGGACTGGTCCTGTCATCAACCCCAAATATCCTCTCTTCTACTGAAACTGGACTAATCCTGTCATCAACCCCAAAGATCCTCCATTCAACTGAAACTGGACTGGGCCTGTCATCAACCCCAAAGATCCTCTCTTCTACTGAAACTGGACTGGGCTTGTCATCAATCCCAAAGATCCTCTCTTCTACTGAAACTGGACTGGGCCTGTCATCAACCCCAAAGATCCTCTCTTCTGCTGAAACTGGACTGGGCCTGTCATCAACCCCAAAGATCCTCACTTCTATTGAAACTGGACTGGGCCTGTCATCAACCCCAAAGATCCTCTCTTCTGCTGAAACTGGACTGGGCCTGTCATCAACCCCAAAGATCCTCTCTTCTACTGAAACTGGACTGGGCCTGTCATCAACCGCAAAGATCCTCTCTTCTGCTGAAACTGGACTGGGCCTGTCATCAACATCAATGCTCACTTCTACTGAAACTAGACTGGGCCTGTCATCAACATCAATACTCACTTTTACTGAAACTAGACTGGGCCTGTCATCAACCCCAAAGATTCTCTCTTCTACTGAAACTGGGCCAGTCATCAACATCAATGCTCACTTCCACTGAAATTAGACTGGGCCTGTCATCAACATCAATACTCACTTCTACTGAAACTAGACTGGGCCTGTCATCAACATCAATGCTCACTTCCACTGAAATTAGACTGGGCCTGTCATCAACACCAATACTCACTTCTACTGAAACTGGACTGGGCCTGTCATCAACCCCAAAGATCCTTTCTTCCACTGAAACTAGACTGGGCCTGTCATCAACCCCAAAGATCCTCTCTTCAACTGAAACCTGACTGGGCCTGTCATCAACCCCAAAGATCCTCTCTTCTACTGAAACTAGACTGGGCCTGTCATCAACCCCAAAGATCCTCTCTTCTACTGAAACTGGACTGGGCCTGTCATCAACCCCAAATATCATCTCTTCTACTGAAACTGGACTGGGCCTGTCATCAACCCCAAATATCCTCTCTTCTACTGAAACTAGACTGGGCCTGTCATCAACCCCAAATATCCTCTCTTCTACTGAAACTAGACTGGGCCTGTCATCAAACCCAAATATCCTCTCTTCTACTGAAACTAGACTGGGCCTGTCATCAACCCCAAAGATCCTCTCTTCTACTGAAACTAGACTGGGCCTGTCATCAACCCCAAATATCCTCTCTTCTACTGAAACTAGACTGGGCCTGTCATCAACCCCAAATATCCTCTCTTCTACTGAAACTGGACTGGGCTTGTCATCAACCACAAAGATCCTCTCTTCTACTGAAACTGGACTGGGCCTGTCATCAACATCAATACTCACTTCTGCTGAAACTAGACTGGGCCTGTCATCAACCCCAAAGATCCTCTCTTCTACAGAAACTGGACTGGGCCTGTCATGAACCCCTAAGATCCTCTCTTCTACTGAAACTGGACTGGGAATGCCATCAAAATCAATGCTCACTTCTACTGAAACTGGACTGGGCCTGTCATCAACCCCAAATATCCTCTCTTCTACTGAAACTGGACTGGGCCTGTCATCAACCCCAAAGATCCTCTCTTCTACTGAAACTAGACTGGGCGTGTCATCAACCCCAAATATCCTCTCTTCTACTGAAACTGGACTGGGCCTGTCATCAACCCCAAATATCCTCTCTTCTACTGAAACTGGACTGGGCCTGTCATCAACCCCAAATATCCTCTCTTCTACTGAAACTGGACTGGGCCTGTCATCAACCCCAAAGATCCTCTCTTCTACTGAAACTGGACTGGGCCTGTCATCAACCGCAAAGATCCTCTCTTCTGCTGAAACTGGACTGGGCCTGTCATCAACATCAATGCTCACTTCTACTGAAACTAGACTGGGCCTGTCATCAACATCAATACTCACTTTTACTGAAACTAGACTGGGCCTGTCATCAACCCCAAAGATTCTCTCTTCTACTGAAACTGGGCCTGTCATCAACATCAATGCTCACTTCCACTGAAATTAGACTGGGCCTGTCATCAACATCAATGCTCACTTCCACTGAAACTGGACTGGGCCTGTCATCAACATCAATACTCACTTCTACTGAAACTAGACTGGGCCTGTCATCAACCCCAAATATCCTCTCTTCTACTGAAACTGGACTGGGCCTGTCATCAACCCCAAATATCCTCTCTTCTACTGAAACTGGACTGGGCCTGTCATCAACCCCAAATATCCTCTCTTCTACTGAAACTGGACTGGGCCTGTCATCAACCCCAAAGATCCTCTCTTCTGCTGAAACTGGACTGGGCCTGTCATCAACCCCAAAGATCCTCTCTTCTGCTGAAACTGGACTGGGCCTGTCATCAACCCCAAATATCCTCTCTTCTGCTGAAACTGGACTGGGCCTGTCATCAACCCCAAATATCCTCTCTTCTACTGAAACTGGACTGGGCCTGTCATCAACCCCAAAGATCCTCTCTTCTGCTGAAACTGGACTGGGCCTGTCATCAACCCCAAAGATCCTCTCTTCTGCTGAAACTGGACTGGGCCTGTCATCAACCCCAAATATCCTCTCTTCTGCTGAAACTGGACTGGGCCTGTCATCAACCCCAAAGATCCTCTCTTCTACTGAAACTGGACTGGGCCTGTCATCAACCCCAAAGATCCTCTCTTCTGCTGAAACTGGACTGGGCCTGTCATCAACCCCAAAGATCCTCTCTTCTACTGAAACTGGACTGGTCCTGTCATCAACCCCAAATATCCTCTCTTCTACTGAAACTGGACTAATCCTGTCATCAACCCCAAAGATCCTCCATTCAACTGAAACTGGACTGGGCCTGTCATCAACCCCAAAGATCCTCTCTTCTACTGAAACTGGACTGGGCTTGTCATCAATCCCAAAGATCCTCTCTTCTACTGAAACTGGACTGGGCCTGTCATCAAC
The DNA here is from genome assembly GCF_013265735.2 of Oncorhynchus mykiss. Lineage (NCBI taxonomy): Eukaryota > Metazoa > Chordata > Actinopteri > Salmoniformes > Salmonidae > Oncorhynchus > Oncorhynchus mykiss. The sequence goes on from NC_048591.1 coordinate 35,882,851, forward strand.
CCCAAAGATCCTCTCTTCTGCTGAAACTGGACTGGGCCTGTCATCAACCCCAAAGATCCTCACTTCTATTGAAACTGGACTGGGCCTGTCATCAACCCCAAAGATCCTCTCTTCTGCTGAAACTGGACTGGGCCTGTCATCAACCCCAAAGATCCTCTCTTCTACTGAAACTGGACTGGGCCTGTCATCAACCGCAAAGATCCTCTCTTCTGCTGAAACTGGACTGGGCCTGTCATCAACATCAATGCTCACTTCTACTGAAACTAGACTGGGCCTGTCATCAACATCAATACTCACTTTTACTGAAACTAGACTGGGCCTGTCATCAACCCCAAAGATTCTCTCTTCTACTGAAACTGGGCCAGTCATCAACATCAATGCTCACTTCCACTGAAATTAGACTGGGCCTGTCATCAACATCAATACTCACTTCTACTGAAACTAGACTGGGCCTGTCATCAACATCAATGCTCACTTCCACTGAAATTAGACTGGGCCTGTCATCAACACCAATACTCACTTCTACTGAAACTGGACTGGGCCTGTCATCAACCCCAAAGATCCTTTCTTCCACTGAAACTAGACTGGGCCTGTCATCAACCCCAAAGATCCTCTCTTCAACTGAAACCTGACTGGGCCTGTCATCAACCCCAAAGATCCTCTCTTCTACTGAAACTAGACTGGGCCTGTCATCAACCCCAAAGATCCTCTCTTCTACTGAAACTGGACTGGGCCTGTCATCAACCCCAAATATCATCTCTTCTACTGAAACTGGACTGGGCCTGTCATCAACCCCAAATATCCTCTCTTCTACTGAAACTAGACTGGGCCTGTCATCAACCCCAAATATCCTCTCTTCTACTGAAACTAGACTGGGCCTGTCATCAAACCCAAATATCCTCTCTTCTACTGAAACTAGACTGGGCCTGTCATCAACCCCAAAGATCCTCTCTTCTACTGAAACTAGACTGGGCCTGTCATCAACCCCAAATATCCTCTCTTCTACTGAAACTAGACTGGGCCTGTCATCAACCCCAAATATCCTCTCTTCTACTGAAACTGGACTGGGCTTGTCATCAACCACAAAGATCCTCTCTTCTACTGAAACTGGACTGGGCCTGTCATCAACATCAATACTCACTTCTGCTGAAACTAGACTGGGCCTGTCATCAACCCCAAAGATCCTCTCTTCTACAGAAACTGGACTGGGCCTGTCATGAACCCCTAAGATCCTCTCTTCTACTGAAACTGGACTGGGAATGCCATCAAAATCAATGCTCACTTCTACTGAAACTGGACTGGGCCTGTCATCAACCCCAAATATCCTCTCTTCTACTGAAACTGGACTGGGCCTGTCATCAACCCCAAAGATCCTCTCTTCTACTGAAACTAGACTGGGCGTGTCATCAACCCCAAATATCCTCTCTTCTACTGAAACTGGACTGGGCCTGTCATCAACCCCAAATATCCTCTCTTCTACTGAAACTGGACTGGGCCTGTCATCAACCCCAAATATCCTCTCTTCTACTGAAACTGGACTGGGCCTGTCATCAACCCCAAAGATCCTCTCTTCTACTGAAACTGGACTGGGCCTGTCATCAACCGCAAAGATCCTCTCTTCTGCTGAAACTGGACTGGGCCTGTCATCAACATCAATGCTCACTTCTACTGAAACTAGACTGGGCCTGTCATCAACATCAATACTCACTTTTACTGAAACTAGACTGGGCCTGTCATCAACCCCAAAGATTCTCTCTTCTACTGAAACTGGGCCTGTCATCAACATCAATGCTCACTTCCACTGAAATTAGACTGGGCCTGTCATCAACATCAATGCTCACTTCCACTGAAACTGGACTGGGCCTGTCATCAACATCAATACTCACTTCTACTGAAACTAGACTGGGCCTGTCATCAACATCAATGCTCACTTCCACTGAAATTAGACTGGGCCTGTCATCAACACCAATACTCACTTCTACTGAAACTGGACTGGGCCTGTCATCAACCCCAAAGATCCTTTCTTCCACTGAAACTAGACTGGGCCTGTCATCAACCCCAAAGATCCTCTCTTCAACTGAAACCTGACTGGGCCTGTCATCAACCCCAAAGATCCTCTCTTCTACTGAAACTAGACTGGGCCTGTCATCAACCCCAAAGATCCTCTCTTCTACTGAAACTGGACTGGGCCTGTCATCAACCCCAAATATCATCTCTTCTACTGAAACTGGACTGGGCCTGTCATCAACCCCAAATATCCTCTCTTCTACTGAAACTAGACTGGGCCTGTCATCAACCCCAAATATCCTCTCTTCTACTGAAACTAGACTGGGCCTGTCATCAAACCCAAATATCCTCTCTTCTACTGAAACTAGACTGGGCCTGTCATCAACCCCAAAGATCCTCTCTTCTACTGAAACTAGACTGGGCCTGTCATCAACCCCAAATATCCTCTCTTCTACTGAAACTAGACTGGGCCTGTCATCAACCCCAAATATCCTCTCTTCTACTGAAACTGGACTGGGCTTGTCATCAACCACAAAGATCCTCTCTTCTACTGAAACTGGACTGGGCCTGTCATCAACATCAATACTCACTTCTGCTGAAACTAGACTGGGCCTGTCATCAACCCCAAAGATCCTCTCTTCTACAGAAACTGGACTGGGCCTGTCATGAACCCCTAAGATCCTCTCTTCTACTGAAACTGGACTGGGAATGTCATCAAAATCAATGCTCACTTCTACTGAAACTGGACTGGGCCTGTCATCAACCCCAAATATCCTCTCTTCTACTGAAACTGGACTGGGCCTGTCATCAACCCCAAAGATCCTCTCTTCTACTGAAACTAGAATGGGCGTGTCATCAACCCCAAATATCCTCTCTTCTACTGAAACTGGACTGGGCCTGTCATCAACCCCAAATATCCTCTCTTCTACTGAAACTGGACTGGGCCTGTCATCAACCCCAAATATCCTCTCTTCTACTGAAACTGGACTGGGCCTGTCATCAACCCCAAAGATCCTCTCTTCTACTGAAACTGGACTGGGCCTGTCATCAACCGCAAAGATCCTCTCTTCTGCTGAAACTGGACTGGGCCTGTCATCAACATCAATGCTCACTTCTACTGAAACTAGACTGGGCCTGTCATCAACATCAATACTCACTTTTACTGAAACTAGACTGGGCCTGTCATCAACCCCAAAGATTCTCTCTTCTACTGAAACTGGGCCTGTCATCAACATCAATGCTCACTTCCACTGAAATTAGACTGGGCCTGTCATCAACATCAATGCTCACTTCCACTGAAATTAGACTGGGCCTGTCATCAACATCAATACTCACTTCTACTGAAACTAGACTGGGCCTGTCATCAACATCAATGCTCACTTCCACTGAAATTAGACTGGGCCTGTCATCAACACCAATACTCACTTCTACTGAAACTGGACTGGGCCTGTCATCAACCCCAAAGATCCTTTCTTCCACTGAAACTAGACTGGGCCTGTCATCAACATCAATACTCACTTTTACTGAAACTAGACTGGGCCTGTCATCAACCCCAAAGATTCTCTCTTCTACTGAAACTGGGCCTGTCATCAACATCAATGCTCACTTCCACTGAAATTAGACTGGGCCTGTCATCAACATCAATACTCACTTCTACTGAAATTAGACTGGGCCTGTCATCAACATCAATGCTCACTTCCACTGAAATTAGACTGGGCCTGTCATCAACACCAATACTCACTTCTACTGAAACTGGACTGGGCCTGTCATCAACCCCAAAGATCCTTTCTTCCACTGAAACTAGACTGGGCCTGTCATCAACCCCAAAGATCCTCTCTTCAACTGAAACCTGACTGGGCCTGTCATCAACCCCAAAGATCCTCTCTTCTACTGAAACTAGACTGGGCCTGTCATCAACCCCAAAGATCCTCTCTTCTACTGAAACTGGACTGGGCCTGTCATCAACCCCAAATATCATCTCTTCTACTGAAACTGGACTGGGCCTGTCATCAACCCCAAATATCCTCTCTTCTACTGAAACTAGACTGGGCCTGTCATCAACCCCAAATATCCTCTCTTCTACTGAAACTAGACTGGGCCTGTCATCAAACCCAAATATCCTCTCTTCTACTGAAACTAGACTGGGCCTGTCATCAACCCCAAAGATCCTCTCTTCTACTGAAACTAGACTGGGCCTGTCATCAACCCCAAATATCCTCTCTTCTACTGAAACTAGACTGGGCCTGTCATCAACCCCAAATATCCTCTCTTCTACTGAAACTGGACTGGGCTTGTCATCAACCACAAAGATCCTCTCTTCTACTGAAACTGGACTGGGCCTGTCATCAACATCAATACTCACTTCTGCTGAAACTGGACTGGGCCTGTCATCAACATCAATGCTCACTTCTACTGAAACTGGACTGGGCCTGTCATCAACATCAATACTCACTTCTGCTGAAACTAGACTGGGCCTGTCATCAACCCCAAAGATCCTCTCTTCTACTGAAACTAGACTGGGCATGTCATCAACCCCAAAGATCCTCTCTTCTACTGAAACTAGACTGGGCCTGTCATCAACCCCAAAGATCCTCTCTTCTACTGAAACTAGACTGGGCCTGTCATCAACATCAATGCTCACTTCTACTGAAACTGGACTGGTCCTGTCATCATCCTGGAGATGAATGAAATATTATATAAATTAACTATTAAAGGCCCAATTTTGAAAAACTACAAAACACAGCGGCAGCCTCACTATTTCATATCAAGTGAATGAATGACAACACAACACGTTTTTTCGTGTGGCTTTACTCGCCGTTCACACCAGACTGTTGGCACGATGATTCGTTTCAATGCATTGTCTAGCAAGAGGCTAAGTTGTAGGAACCGTGGCAATGAGGATCATAGACATATTTGTAACGTCTGCTTCCAACTCACACTCTCAAACATCTACATCCCCTGAACGCAGCTCACTCTCCAGATCCCAATCACCTGAATTCTAATCATCTGTTCACACACCTGTATGTCATTACACACACTATTTAGCTTAATTCTTTGCAGCCCGTCACTGTGAGGTATTGTTTGTTTTGGGACACACTTCTTTCGGAGCGCTGTTTTTCCCATGATTTACTCCTCCCGTGTATGATAGTTTGGCATGCCTCACTAACGATGCCTTTTGCCTATTCCCTGCCTGTACTTTATTCTATCGGATTTCCTTTTATCTACCCATTGCCTGATCTCCCGGACTACATTACTAGTCTTTTCCCTGCCTGTACTGTTGCCCTTTTTGGACCCCCTGTGTATGAACTTCTACCTGCCCCTGGACCCAGCTACCTGCCTCCTCCTGTCGTCCTTTGCAATAAACACCTGCCGCGTCCTGCGCTTAAAACCAGCTCTCTGTCTCCCCTTGTTTTCATTACAATATTCTCCCGCACAAAATATGAATTTGAGGGAAAGGATGATTGGATTTACAATATGTATACTATTTGCAACCAATGGCCATCATGCGCTATCGTGCATAAATCTATGCACACACACCAAACGCGATCATGATACGCAGGTTAAAATATCAAAACAAACTCTGAACCAATGACATTAAGTGGGGACAGGTCAAAAAACATTAAACATGTATGGCAATTTAGCTAGTTAGCTTGCTATTGCTAGCTAACGTTAATTTGTCCACTTTAGCTAGCTTGATGTTGCTGGCTAATTTGTCCTGGGATATAAACATTGAGTTGTTATTTTACCTGAAATGCAAGGACCTCTACTCCAACAATTAATCCACAAATAAAATGGCCAACCGAATTGTTTCTAGTCATCTCTCCTCCTTCCAGGCTTTTTCATCGTTTAACTTATATGGTGTTATGAATTTTATGAATAATGACTAAATTATGTATACATTTAACGTAGAACTATAACTAACTGAATTCTACCCTGTCTTTCTATAATGATAAATAATGTTTGTTCATAAGAAAGAGGTTATGTAGCATGGACCTGGGAAGAGAGGAATGTATGTGTGTGCCTAAAGAAAACAAAGAGGTTTGAACCGACCCGGCTGTAACTCTGGGGAGATAAGATAGGACTGGGAGAGCCCCTCCAGGTTTCCTGTATCTGAGGGGGACTGGAACTGTCAGTTGACTGGTAATAAACTGTGGTGAGACCAGGAGAAAATCCTAACGTTAGTGTGTATGTATGTGCGTAGGTTAAGAGAATGTTATAAAGGGAACATCTTTGTATAAGCATGGTAGAGCTCTTGTAAATAAACTTTGTTGTCTATTGTAGACTGGCCTCTGTCTGTTTCATTTCAATAAGAACCTTACACATTCTTAGTGACATACAGAGTAGTTTAATTGACGTTTAGTTTATGAACATTGAGAACATAATTCTCATAACAATGGTGATCGCATCTAAACTTTCATTGTATTACCACGACTACCGGCAAAGCAGTTCGTCTTTCAATCACCCACGTGGGTATAACCAATGAGGAGATGGAACGTGGGTACCTGCTTCTATTAACCAATGAGGAGATGGGAGAGGCCGGACCTGCAGCGCGATCTGCGTCAGAAATAGGAATGACGTCGCAGACGCTCTTTGGCGCCCTCGAGCAGCGTGAGTGTAATAATTGAATAACATAGATTTCTAAATTGATTTTACGACGCTCGCGCACGCGACGTGTCCAGTCTGGTCAGCATGTTAGTGTTGCATAGATGTTCATTTAAATAGTCCAACTGGCCTGGGGGAAAGGGGGGGGTGGGGTTGGCCCGTGTCGCTCAACCTTATGCCAACCTTTTTATTAGTTGTAAAATATGTATAAGGCATGCGGCCCACCGGCCCAGAGATTGACGAGCCCACCGGGATATCTCCTGGTTGCCAGTCTACTACTAGTCCCATCCACCAAACTACCAGGTGTGAAATGGGAAAGGGACTGAGGGGATACGCTAATTTGGTATAGAGCTGACTTAACACACTCTATTAAATTAATCAAAACAGGAACATTTTACATTTCGCTAGAAATTCAAAAGGAAATTATCTTCACAGAGAAAAATGTATTCCTGTGTGCTACCTATATCCCCCCACTAGAATCCCCATACTTTATTGAGGACAGCTTCTCCATCCTTCGGGGGTATCAATCATTTCCAGGCCCAGGGACATGTACTAGTCTATGGTGAGCTAAATCCTAATACTGGACAAGAACCTGACACCCTCTGCACACAGGGGGACAAACACCTACCTGGAGGTGACAGCATTCCCTCTGCCATATGTCCCCCTAGGTACAACTACGACAACATAACCATGTAGCACGCTGGGTATTGTCATGACTGTCCTGATCAGGTCAGGTTACAGGAGACCACAACCCTACAGATTATCTCTCAACCCCAACAGAGGAGGAGAGATCTAGGGGTCTGAAGATGTGGGGGGGTTTATGACCCCTCAAGCCCCTGGTAAATCTTAGGCCACAGACAAATTCCTTTTGTCCTGTTACTATGGAGAACTAGCCTCAGAACATTAAACATGACATAAAGGGACTTTGGAACAATGGTTTCCGTCAGCCACAATGGTGGTCATGACGATAGATGGAATATGAAAATGTATGTCATTTTTGTTTTGTTATTAAAGGTTAATAGATTACGTTATTACGAAAACATTGTAATGTCAACAGTTTACCTAGTATATGTTTGATGTTTATACATTGTACGTTGTATGGAAAATGTCCAAATCAAAGAGAATGTTTTGGTAAAGATGAAATGTGAAGTTAGTTGTCTAAAATTGGATTTGAGTCAAATCTAGACCGTGCCTCTTAACTAGGTACGCCCAGAGAATTGCCCTAAAGGCGGCTACGCCCACTTCTGACACAAGGGTATAAAACCTGTGTGTAAAGAATTTACAGATAAGACTAAGTGACCCAAGCTGCAGCCGAGATCTAAAAAGTCAACGAACCCAAAACGCAATACAAGTCTGAAGACAAAGTAAACTTTTTCTACCCAAGCTACGGATGAGTAGCTGTGTCTAAGTGGGTGAATCCAAGTCGAACCACATAGCCTCTACCTCCCATCGAATTGTGGTATCTACACTGTTTCATTCCTACGCTGTGAGCTCTGAGATACAGAGCTGCCTGTCCTCAGAAGAGCCCTTCCAGAACAAGGGAGAGGGAACAGACTCCGAAGCCAAAAGGACACTGACATCGTGAGGACGACCAGAGAGGTGCGCCGGAGAAGTGCATCATTGAGCAGCCTGAACGGTCCACGTGGAGAACCCACAGAGACCTTCCCCACGTAATTACATCATTATATTCTGACCCATAAGAGCGGCAGTTTGGGGCAAGGCTAGGGTTAGAATAAGCATAGCTGATAAATTCACCAAAATGTATATTTCTCTTGTGTACTTTCTCTTTTTCTCTCTCTTTTAAATCCCCATTTTGGGTAACACCATAGTGTGTCGGCCCGTTATACTCAGTTCTAATCAACAGCCTAGAATGTATTTTTGTGTTTATCATCATTTTAGCTTTCTAGTAAATAAATACTGAACTAAGATTGGTGTGGAACGAACTCATTGGTGTGACCCGGGTCCGTGCAGATTCCCGGATTATGCGACGTTCAGAATGAGACTGTAGAGGTAACTGATTAATTAGCGGCTATTGTAAAATCGATATTCTGATATTCTTTGAGTTAATTTGGGAAATAGAAACTCAATAAAAACGTGTTTTCCCATGGTGCCCCAGGTTAATGAGTTAATAATTTCTTGATTCAGTAAATCACACAATTAGAAACTTTGAATCATTCGATGAGCAACAGTCGTCACATTAACTAATACAACGTCACAACAGTATGTACATAGTCAATGGTAGGCTTTGAGGGGACTCCTATGGCAGGTAAACCTATAGCTCATCCCTTGGCAGTAGTACAGTGGACTACTTTATCACTGACCTCAACCCAGAGTCTCTCAGATTGTTCACAGTCAGCCCAATGACACCACTATCAGATCACAGCAAAATCACAGTCTACTGGAACAGAACAATACTCAATCATGAGGCATCAAAGCCAAACAATTCGAATACTATTTAGAAATGCTATAGATGTAGGGAAAGTAGTTTGGAAACCTACCAAAAACAACACCAAAGCAACACCAAACATCAATCCCTTCTAGACAACTTCCTGGACAAAATGTTCCACTGTAATAGTGAAGGTGTAAACTTGGCAATAGAACATCTGAACAGTATATTTGACCTCTCAGCTTCCCTATCGAATCAAAAAAATTCAAACAGAAAATCAAAGAAAATGAACAACAATGACAAATGATTTGATGAAGAATGCAAAAATCTAAGAAAGAAATTGAGAAACCTATCCAACAAAAACAGAGACCCAGAAAACCTGAGCCTATGCCTTCACTATGGTGAATAATTAAAACAATACAGAAAAAAGACTAGCAGAACCCAATGGATTTTCCAATTACATTGAATGAACTACAGGATTAAATAGAAACCCTTCAACCCCAAAAGGCCTGTGGTGTTGATGGTATCCTCAATGAAGTGATAAAATATACAGACAACAAATGCCAATTGGCAATACTCAAACTCTTTAACATCAGCCTTAGCTCTGACATCTTCCCCAATATTGGGAACCAAGGCCTGATCCCCACCCCCAATCCACATAGGTGGATACAAATTTAACTCCAATGGGATATGTCTTTTTTGTACCTTTATTTAACTAGGAAAGTCAGTTAAGAACAAATTATTATTTTCAATGAAGGCAAAGGAACAGTGCTCCTTGTTCAGGAGCAGAATGGCAGATTTTTACCTTGTCAGCTCAGGGATTTTATCTTGCAACCTTTCGGTTACCACTCCAGTGCTCTAACCACTAGGCTACCTGCCATCCCATGCATCAACAGCAACCTTGGGAAAATCCTCTGCATTATCATTATCAGCAGACTTGTACATTTCCTCAGTGAAAACAATGTACAATTTGGCTTGAGGGTCTGCTACATAAATTGATGGAAAGTGGTGTTTGGGGAAAAACACATGACATTATAAAATCCATGTACACAAACAAGAAGTGTGCGGTTAAAATAGGCAAAAAGCACACACATTTATTTCCAAAGGGATGTGAGGTGAGACAAGGATGCAGCTTAAGCCCTACCCTCTTCAACATATATATCAACAAATTTACAAGGGCACTAGAACAGTCTGCAGCACCTGGCCTCGCCCTATTAGAATCTGAAGTCAAATGTCTACTGTTTGCTGATGATCTGGTTCTTCTGTCCCCAACTAAGGAGTAAGTACAGCAGCACCTAGATCTTCTGCACAGATT
>NC_048591.1:35898160-35920660 GCF_013265735.2 Oncorhynchus mykiss
TCCAGCCCACTGCTCTCCCCCATTCCCCCCTCTAGCACACTACTCTCCCCCATTCACCCTCCAGCCAGCTGCTCTCCCCCATTCCCCCCTCTAGCACACTACTCTCCCCCATTCGCCCTCCAGCCAGCTGCTCTCCCCCATTCCCCCCTCCTGCCCCCCAGACTCTTTAAAATGTGTGTCAGGGCCTCAGAACCGTGGCCAAGGAAAACAGCTGGCCTAGCCCAAAGATCTGCTACATTTCAGTTTCACATACACACACACACACAAACAGACACACACACACACACACACACACACACACACACACACACACACACACGTTATATTTCAGAATCCAGCGTGAATTCTGGCAGCACAAGTAGTGAGGCCTACGAGGAAACCTCACCATGCTATTCGTAGGACTACACACACACACACACACACGTACACACACACACACACACACACACAAACACACACACGTACACACACACACACACACACACAAACACACACACGTACACACACACATGCAACTGTCCCAACTGTTTGACCAGTGTGGGGCACACAGACAGACGTCCATGGAGCTTTTGTTACTGTAGTCTGTATTATCATCAGTGTTTCATAGTACTAGGAGTGAAGAGGAAGGAAATGTGAAGAGAGACAGAAATGAGATCTGTGAGTGAAGTTGTGTGGAGTCTCTCACAGTCACAACCCCCTGTCTCTACCCACTCACAACCCCCTTCCCTACCCACTCACAACCCCCTGCCCTACCCACTCACAACCCCCTGCCCTACCCACTCACAACACCCTGCCCTACCCACTCACAACCCCATCCCCTACCCACTCACAACCCCCTTCCCTACCCACTCACAACACCCTGTCTCTACCCACTCACAATCCCCTTCCCTGCCCACTCACAACCCCCTGCCCTACCCACTCACAACCCCCTCCCTACCCACTCACAACCCCCTGCCCTATCCACTCACAACCCCCCCCCTACCCACTCACAACCCCCCTCCCTACCCACTCACAACCCTCCTCCCTACCCACTCACAACCCCCTGCCCTACCCACACACAACCCCCTGTCCTACCCACTCACAACCCCCTGCCCTACCCACTCACAACCCCCTGCCCTACCCACTCACAACCCCCTTTTCCTACCCACTCACAACCCCCTGTCACTACCCACTCACAACCCCCTTTCCCTACCCACTCACAACACCCTGTCTCTACACACTCACAACCCCCTGCCCTACCCACTCACAACCCCCTGCCCTACCCACTCACAACCCCCTGCCCTACCCACTCACAAACCCCTGCCCTACCCACTCACAACCCCCTGCCCTAAACACTCACAACCCCCTACCCTACCCACTCACAACCCTCCTCCCTACCCACTCACAACCCCCTGCCCTACCCACACACAACCCCCTGTCCTACCCACTCACAACCCCCTTCCCTACACACTCACAACCCCCTTTTCCTACCCACTCACAACCCCCAGTCTCTACCCACTCACAACCCCCTGTCTCTACCCACTCACAACCCCCTTGCCCAACCCACTCACAACCCCCTGCCCTACCCACTCACAACACCCTGTCTCTACCCACTCACAACCCCCTTTCCCTACCCACTCACAACCCCCTTCCCTACCCACTCACAACACCCTGTCTCTACCCACTCACAATCCCCTGCCCTACCCACTCACAACCCCCTTCCCTACCCACTCACAACCCCCACCCTACCCACTCACAACCCCTGCCCTACCCACTCACAACCCCCTGCCCTACCCACTCAAAACCCCCTACCCTACCCACTCACAAACCTCCTCCCTACCCACTCACAACCCCCTGCCCTACCCACTCACAACACCATGTCTCTACCCACTCACAATCCCCTTCCCTACCCACTCACAACCCCTTCCCTACCCACTCACAACCCCCTGCCCTACCCACTCACAACCCCCTGTCCTACCCACTCACAACCCCCTGTCACTACCCACTCACAACCCCCTTACCCTACCCACTCAAAACCCCCTGTCACTACCCACTCACAACCCCCTGCCCTACCCACTCACAACAGCCTTCCCTACCCACTCACAACCCCCTGTCACTACCCACTCACAACCCCCTTCCCTACCCACTCACAACCCCTGCCCTACCCACTCACAACCCCCCTTCCCTCTCCTACCCACTCACAACCTCCTTCCCTACCCACTCACAATCCCCCTTCCCTTCCCTACCTACTCACAACCCCCTACCCGACCCACTCACAACCCCCTGCCCTACCCACTCACAACCCCCACCCTACCCACTCACAACCCCCTTCCCTACCCACTCACAACCCCCTGCCCACTCACAACCCCCTGCCCTACCCACTCATAACCCCCTGTCACTACCCACTCACAACCCCCTTCCCTACCCACTCACAACCCCCTGCCCTACCCACTCACAACCCCCTTCCCTGCCCACTCACAACCCCCTGCCCTACCCACTCACAACCCCCTGTCACTACCCACTCACAACCCCCTTCCCTACCCACTCACAACCCCCTTCCCTTCCCTGCCCACTCACAACCCCCTTTTCCTACCCACTCACAACCCCCTTTCCCTACCCACTCACAACCCCCTGCCCTACCCACTCACAACCCCCTTTCCCTACCCACTCACAACCCCCTTCCCTACCCACTCACAACCCCCTTTACCTACACACTCACAACCCCCTGTCACTAACTACTCACAACCTCCTGTCCCCCCCTCCTCGGGAGTCACTTCCCACGCTCCACCTGCTAGTCTTTACTCCCCCCTTTCACTTGTCCCAAGGCCCCTGTCACTGTCTACACATACTCAATTTTTGTTTGCTGGGAGAGATGGGCTGTCTCCTCCTACTCGTCCCGCCCCCTGTCTACCCTCCTCCCCCTGTCTCCCCCTGTTCCCCTGTCCACCCCGTCTCCACCTGCTCCCCCGTCCCCCCTGTCCCGCCCCCTGTCTCCCCCGTCCCCCCTCCTTCCCCTGTCTCCTCCGTCCCCCCCTCTCAGGCGTGGGGGTTCGTATTACAGGGGGATAATAGGTGTCACTGTCTGGGTCTTTGGTCTCAGTGCCCTGGGGGACTCTAAAGTGACACATACACACACACACACACACACACACACACACACACACACCTGTGAGGACAAGCACCTCATTCTCTAGACCATGAGAACTGGGGAGAACCTCCCTCCGACTCTAAATCTTTAACCCCACTTCCTTCGCTCCCACTTTCATACTTTCTCTTCCCCATTCTCACTCTCTCCAGATGACAGATACATGATAAACTGTCAAACCCAGGCTCCTTGGTGGCCTTGGGGACAATTGAGGGGGGAGGAGGGGAAAGAGGAGGGAGGTAGAGACTGGCAGGTGGGAAGTGACTCCCCTTCTCTCCCCCTCCCTCGTCCCTCCTCGTCTCTCCCTTCCACCCTCCTCCCCCACTGCTCCTCCCTGTTAAAAGCGTATCTGGTTTCAGAACCCAGAGACACCTTTCCCCAGGTGAGGCCCTCTGCTCAGTCAATCAAGTGCCTGGAAATATCCCCAACACACACACTCACACCATAGTGACACTGATGTCATCCCCATGGCATCAGGAGAGACAACTTTTAACCACTCTTTTTATCCCCCAACACCATTCTGTTTCTCCTCTGTCTCTCTCTGTTTTTCATCATGGTCAGAGCTTCTGAGGGTTCCAATAGTCAGAGGTAACAGCTTGCATCTCTGTACCATCTTCATTCAATGTTTTCATTGCATCTAGCTAAACCCTACTAAACATTTAGTCAGTGCTAAACATGCTGTTTACCAAGTTTAACAACAAAAAACAGATGAAGAGCACAATAGTGCAATAGTGAAAGCGTAATACTCTGCTGTACAAAGTGTTAGGTTCACCTGATGACTACTACTGAGGTTAGACAGCAGTAAAGGCTGGACTGAGTTTAAACAGACATAAAAGCTGGTCTGAGTTTAGACAGCAGTAAAGGCTGGGCTGAGTTTATACAGTAGTAAAGACTGAATTGAGTTTGGATAGACTTAAAGTCTGGACTGAGATTAGACAGCAGTAAAAGCTGGTCTGAGTTTAGACAGCAATGATGAGAAGTCTGAGATTAGACAGCAGTAAAGGCTGGTCTGAGTTTATAGAGTAACAAAATCTGGTCTGAGTTTAGACAACAGTAAAGGGTTGTCTGAGTTTGGACAGACTTAAAGGCTGGTCTGAGATTAGACAGCAGTAAAGCCTGTTCTGAGTTTAGACAGATCTAAAGGCTGGTCTGAGTTTGGATAGCCTTGAAGGCTGGTCTGAGTTTAGACAGCAGAAAGGCTGGTCTGAGTTAGACAGAAATAAAAGCCTGTCTAATATTAGACAGCAGTAAAAGTTGGTCTGATTTTGGAGAGACTTATAGACTGGACTGAGTTTAGACAGCAGTAAAGGCTGGACTGAGTTTGGATAGCCTAGAAGGCTGGTCTGAGTTTAGACAGCAGTAAAGGCTGGACTGAGTTTGGACAGCCGTAAAGACTGGATTAAGTTCAGACAGCTATAAAGTCTGGATTGAGTTTAGGCAGCAATGAAGGCTGGTCTGAGTTTAGACAGCAGTAAAGGCTGGCCTGAGTTGAGACAGCCATAAAGGCTGGATTGAGTTCAGACAGCTATAAAGACTGGATTAAGTTCAGACAGCTATAAAGTCTGGATTGAGTTTAGACAGCAATGAAGACTGGTCTGAGTTTGGACAGACTTATAGATTGGACTGAGTTTAGACAGCAATAAAAGTTGGTCTGAGTTTTGACAGACTTATAGACTGGACTGAGTTTAGACAGCAGTAAAGACTGGCCTGAGTTTAGACAGCAGTAAACTCTGGGCTGAGTTTTGACAGACTTACAGACTGGACTGAGTTTAGACAGCAGTAAAGACTGGTCTGGGTTGAGACAGCTGTAAACTCTGGGCTCAGTTTAGACAGCAGTAAAGACTGGTCTGGGTTGAGACAGCAGTAAACTCTGGGCTGAGTTTAGACAGCAGTAAAGACTGGTCTGTGTTGAGACAGCAGTAAACTCTGGGTTGAGTTTAGACAGCAGTAAAGACTGGTCTGGGTTGAGACAGCAGTAAAGACTGGGCTGAGTTTAGACAGCAGTAAAGACTGGACTGGGTTGAGACAGCAGTAAACTCTGGGCGGATTATAGCCAGCAGTAAACTCTGGGCTGAGTTTAGACAGCAGTAAAGACTGGACTGGGTTGAGACAGCAGTAAAGGCTGGACTGGGTTGAGACAGCAGTAAACTCTGGGCTGAGTTTAGACAGCAGTAAAGACTGGACTGGGTTGAGACAGCAGTAAACTCTGGGCTGAGTTTAGACAGCAGTAAAGACTGGACTGGGTTGAGACAGCAGTAAACTCTGGGCTGAGTTTAGACAGCAGTAAAGACTGGTCTGGGTTTAGACAGCAGTAAACTCTGTGCTGAGTTTAGACAGCAGTAAAGGGAGAAAGGTGACCTAAAGCTTTGTAACAGGATGCATTCCTTCCCAGGCCAGATTTGATTAGTGAGCGGACTCCGTCCTGATTAACTTTAACTAGGTCCTGATTAACTTTACTCAGTCCTGATTAACTTAACATAGTTCTGATTAACTCAAGTTAGTCACACTTGTGGCATGGTGTCCTCAGGATCAACACCTCACCCCTCCATAGCGCCGTCTCTCCATCCTCTGGTTTATCCATCCATCTTTCATAAAATATGTCCCCTCCCCACCACAGTATAGCGTGAAACCCTGTTTTCACACACACACACACACACACACACACACACACACACACACACACACACACACACACACACACACACACACACACACACAAGGTATTTCTAGTGTATGTTATTACTGTTATTATCATTGTCATGGCAGCAGTCATTTGTAGTGTTGGCTAAACTCGTTGACATAGAGTGATTCTTTGTTTCTGTTGATGGTAAGAAGTGGAGAGAAAGTGAATGTGTTAACACATTTCTCATAAAGGGAACCACTCCAGAATCATATAATATTGTTCTAACCTAATCGTTCATTACAGGCGAACAGTTGTCCATGCCAAAACGTCTCTCGTTGGTTCATATTAATTTACAGTGAGGAAAAACATAGTCAGGCCATGTTGTACAGGCCCACTGGAACTAAGCACTGACCTCATCCCTGCTTCACTTCCTTGTTAGTACCAAATTACCTCACCTCATCCTCCACCCTACCTCCGTACTCCCATCTCCATCATCCCTCCTCCACCCTACCTCCATCCATCCTCCTCCACCCTACCTACCTCCACCCTACCTAAAGTACCTTCAGCCTCCTTCTCCACCCTACCTACCTCTATCCTCCCTCCTCCCTCCTCCACCCTCCCTCCTCCACTATCCTCCCTCCTCCACCCTCCCTCCTCCACTATCCTCCCTCCTCCACCCTACATCCTCTGTCCTCCCTCCTCCACTATCCTCCCTCCTCCACCCTACCTCGACCCTCCCTCCTTCCTCCTCCACCCTCTCCCGACCCTCCTCCACCCTCACTCCTCCATTCTCTAGAATGGCTCTCCCCTTTACCTAAGGGGTAATCATACGGTCCAATCTACACACATTAGGCTAGGCTAGCTCTGTCTATGGTTACATCATGAGGCTTGCTCTGTCAAATCAAATCAAATTTTATTGGTCACATACACATGTTTAGCAGTTGTTAATGCGAGTGTAGCAAAATGCTTGTGCTTCTAGTTCCAACAGTGCAGCTCTGTCTATGGTTACATCATTAGGCTATCTCTGTCTATGGTTACATCATTAGGCTATCTCTGTCTATGGTTACAGCATTAGGCTAGCTCTGTCTATGGTTACAGCATTAGGCTATCTCTGTCTATGGTTACACCATTAGGCTATCTCTGTCTATGGTTACAGCATTAGGCTAGCTCTGTCCAAGTATGGTTCTATGGTAACAGCATTTGGCCAGCTCTTTCCCAGCCCTCAGGATATAATGAGGTAAGAGACCTGGCTGACCACTGTTACCACGACATTGTGTGTGGGGAAATGTCCTCCAACATTCCACACAGGAAGGGAGGGAGAGAGCAAAGTGATGGAGAGAGAGAAAGGAGAGAGGGCCAAGAAGGAGAGCAGAAATATTGTAAAGTTTATTTTGTTAACTTATGGTGTTGCCAGTGGTGAAAGTAACGATCCTTGTGTAAGCATGTAGGAAGGTGAGCGGGTATGTGGGAGGATCTGGGACGGAGAGAGAAATGGAGAGAGGTACATGGATATATATGAGCTGCAGTGTGAAAGGAGTGTTAATGTATTGTCATATGTACAGTAATGAGCATCCAGAACTTTCCTTCCTCTTTCCCAATCCCTTCCTCCTCTATCCCTCCACCTCTGTCTCTTTCATCCCTCCCTCCCTCCCTCCCTCCCTCCCTCCCTCCCTCCCTCCCTCCCTCCCTCCCTCCCTCTTTAAGTAAGCTGTCTCCTCTGTAAGAGCTAAAGAGGAGAACTTTACAGGGGTGTTCAGGAACTTAGACCCCCAACCCACCCTCGACCCCCTGCCCTGTAATTCTACCGCTCTGTGTCTATCCCCCAAAAAACCGAGACACCCCGATTGTTCCACCATGGTGGGGGTCGAGGATTAGTTGTCCTGGTAACAGTGGAGTGCTGGTTATGTTATCTTGTATTAATTGCGGTGAGGAGTATGTGTCTGTGTGTGTGTGTGTGTGTGTGTGTGTGTGTGTGTGTGTGTGTGTGTGTGTGTGTAAACTCTCAGCCTCTGGCTGAGACTCCCTCCCCCTGGTCTCCCTCCTCCACACCAAAGTCCTGTAGTCTCACCAGCAGTCTAATCATTCTCAGCAGAAAAAATTGGAACACTAATTCAGCCCCCCCCCCCCCCCCCCCCCCCATCCAAACACCACACACACACACACACACACACACCACACACACACACACACACACACACACACACACACACACACACACACGCACGCACACACACACACACACACACACACACACACACACACACACACACACACACACACACACACACACATACCCTCCTGAAGTGAGCCAGTACAGCTTGTGTTCTTTATTAAAAAGTGAGACACCCACCCCCACCGACCCACACACACACCGACACCCCCCCCCCACACACACACACGACTTCCTCCCTCCCCCACCCCTCACACACCAACAACCTCCCCACCCTACAGACTCCCTCTCCCCATCATAAAAAAATCCTAGACTCCCTCCCACACAACACATCGATTCCTTCACCCAACCCACAAAGAAATCGACTCCCCCTACACACAGACTCCCTCCCCCACCCCAAATCGATTCCTTCCCCCAACCCACACAGATATCGACTCCCCCTACACACAGACTCCCTTCCCCACCCCACATCGATTCCTTCCCGAAACCCACACAGAAAACTACTCCCCCTACACACAGACTCCCTCACCCACCCTACACACACCGACTCCTCCCACACACACACACGACTCCCTCCCTCCCTCCTTCACCCCACACTCCCTCCCTCCCTCCTTCACCCCACACACATCAAAAACCTTCCCCCACACACAGACTCCCTCCCCCACCCTACACCCCCCCACTCAAACACACACCGACCCCCCCACCCACACCATATCACTATATGAAAGAGGACAGACAGATCCCTACACCCTACCACTGTCTTCATCCCTACACCCTACCACTCTGTCTTCATCCCTACACCCTACCACTCTGTCTTCATCCCTACACCCTACCACTCTGTCTTCATCCATACACCCTACCACTCTGTCTTCATCCCTACACCCTACCACTCTGTCTTCATCCCTACACCCTACCACTCTGTCTTCATCCCTACACCCTACCACTCTGTCTTCATCCCTACACCCTACCACTCTGTCTTCATCCCTACACCCTACCACTCTGTCTTCATCCCTACACCCTACCACTCTGTCTTCATCCATACACCCTACCACTCTGTCTTCATCCCTACACCCTACCACTCTGTCTTCATCCCTACACCCTACCACTCTGTCTTCATCCATACACCCTACCACTCTGTCTTCATCCCTACACCCTACCACTCTGTCTTCATCCCTACACTCTACCTCTCTGTCTTCATCCCTACACCCTACCACTCTGTCTTCATCCCTACACCCTACCACTCTGTCTTTGTTGCTTTTCTGAACGACACACTCACTGAAGTCATTTCCGGTCACAACTTGTAGACTTGTTTAAGTGCTGCGTTAGCGTTTTGTTGCTAACCTTTTAATTTTTTTGTATATTTTTGGTTTTTAACTTTTTCACTCCGGACGCTTTATCTGGACTTGGTTTGTCAGGACCTCCAACAGCCAAAGCTAAATAGTAACATTAACATGATGCCTTCTAATTGCATTCGCTGTACTCATAATACACAGGAGAACGATCGCCTTACGGGGAGGATAGCTGTGCTGCAAGCCCAGCTTCCAACACAATCGTTAGGCAAGAGTAATTTCAGTGTAGGAAAGGATGAAACAGCGTCTGTGCCACCAGTAAGTACAGATATTAACGTTAGTATAAATCCCCTCGCACAGTCCCTGCAGCCGGACAACTTTCTCATGGCTTCTGGAAGGAAATGCTGTAGGAATGCTCAACCGGTGTCGCTCATTCAGCCGACAGAAACTTTCAACTGAATTCTCCCCATTAAGCAGTGAGTCGGAGTCAGAGGCCGAGCCTTCTCTGGTCTCTACTCCTCCCATTACGGGGTCTGAGACGCCGAAGCCTCCCACAATATTTACTTATTGTGTACATAAAGTTGCTCCTACCATCTCTTAAAACCGAAAATAACTTCTGGACATCAGAACAGCGATTACTCACCGCGGACTGGAAGAAACCTTTTCCTTTAACGAATCCGACGAGAAGGATATCCTGCTTTCACTGGAACAGGCCCAGATCCACGCCTTTCACTGGAACAGGCCCAGATCCATGCCTTTCACTGGAACAGGCCCAGATCCACGCCTTTCACTGGAACAGGCCCAGATCCATGCCTTTTGCGTGAAGATAAGACGTCGGAAAAGGGGACGCAGATCGGGGATCCTGTTGAGAAGCCAGAAACTCCCAATGCCTTCCATTCTCCTTGCTAACGTGCAATCATTAGAAAATAAAATGTTTCTACCAACGGGACATTAAAAACTGTGACATCTTATGTTTCACAGAGACGCGGCTGAACGAAGAAACGGACAACATAGAGCTGGTGGGATTTTCCATGCACTGGCAGAAGTGAGACGCTACCTCTGGTAAAACGAGGGGTGGGGTGTGTGTCTTGTTGTCAATAACAGCAGGTGCGTGATGTCTAATATTAAAGAAGTCTCGAGGTATTGCTCACCTGAGGTAGAGGACCTTATGATAAGCTGTCGACCACACTATCTACCAAGAGAGTTCTCATCTGTATTATTCATAGCCATCTATTTACCACCACAAAGTGAAGCTGGCACTAAGACCGCTCTCAACCAACTCTATAAGGCCAAAAGCAAACAAGAAAATGCTCACCCAGAAGTGGTGCTCCTAGTGGCCAGGGACTTTAATGTGGGTGAATTTAAATCTGTTTTACTACATTTTTACCAGCATGACACATGTACAATCAGGGAAAAAAATCCTACAAGACTTACATATGGGGCGGCAGGGTAGCCTAGTGGTTAGAGCGTTGGACTAGTAACCGGAAGGTTGCAAGTTCAAATCCCCGAGCTGACAAGGTACAAATCTGTCGTTCTGCCCATGAACAAGGCAGTTAACCTAATGTTCCTAGGCCGTCATTGTAAATAAGAATTTGTTCTTAACTGACTTGCCTGGTGAAATAAAAATAAATACTTGACACACAGTGATGTACACCAAAATCTCCCCCGCCCACCATTTGGCAAATCTGCCCACAATTATTTCTGCTACACTACAGGACCGTTTTGCAGACTGGAAAATATTCTGGGATTCATCCAATGGCATTGAGGAATATACCAATGCAAAAAAAAAGACTCCTGAACACCTAATCAAATGGCTACCGAGACTATAATTATTGCTTTGTACACTGTTGCTACTCTCTGTTTGTTTGTTACTTTGCCCCACCTACATGTACAGATTACCTAAACTAGTCTGTACCCCTGCACACTGACTCAATACCGGTGCCCCGTGTATACAGCCTCCACATTGACTCGGTACTGGTGCCCCCTGTATACAGCCTCTACACTGACTCGGTACCGGTGCCCCCTGTATACAGCCTCCACACTGACTCGGTACCGGTGCCTCCTGTATACAGCCTCCACACTGACTCGGTACCGGTGCCCCCTGTATACAGCCTCCACACTGACTCGGTACCGGTGCCCCCTGTATACAGCCTCCACATTGACTCGGAACCGGTGCCCCCTGTATACAGCCTCCACACTGACTCAGTACCGGTGCCCCTGTATTTAGCCTCCACACTGACTCGGTACCGGTGCCCCCTGTATTTAGCCTCCACACTGACTCGGTACCGGTGCCCCCTGTATATAGCCTCCACACTGACTCGGTACCGGTGCCCCCTGTATATAGCCTCCACACTGACTCTGTACCGGTGCCCCCTGTATATAGCCTCCACATCGACTCAGTACCGGTGCCCCCTGTATACAGCCTCCACACTCACTCAGTACCGGTGCCCCTGTATACAGCCTCCACACTGACTCAGTTCCGGTGCCCCCTGTTTATAGCCTCCACACTGACTCAGTACCGGTGCCTCCTGTTTATAGCCTCCACACTGACTCAGTACCGGTGCCCCCTGTTTATAGCCTCCACACTGACTCAGTACCGGTGCCTCCTGCCTCCACACTGACTCAGTACCGGTGCCCCCTGTATATAGCCTCCACACTGACTCTGTACCGGTGCCTCCTGCCTCCACACTAACTCAGAACCGGTGCCCCCTGTATATAGCCTCCACACTGACTCTGTACCAGTGCCTCCTGCCTCCACACTGACTCAGAACCGGTGCCCCCTGTATATAGCCTCCACACTGACTCTGTACCGGTGCCTCCTGCCTCCACACTGACTCAGAACCGGTGCCCCCTGTATATAGCCTCCACACTGACTCTGTACCGGTGCCCCCTGTTTATAGCCTCCACACTGACTCTGTACCGGTGCCTCCTGCCTCCACACTGACTCAGAACCGGTGCCCCCTGTATACAGCCTTGTTATTGTTATTCTTATTGTGTTACTTTTATTATAACTTTTTATTTTAGTCTACTTGGTAATATTTTCTTCTTCTTGAACTGCACTGTTGGTTAAGGGCTTGTAAGTCAGCATTTCATGGTAACGTCTACACTTGTTGTATTTTACGCAAATGGAAAAAAAAGTTTGATTTGATTTGAATAATTGCATTTGGCGAAAGGCTCGGCACACGCATACTCAGGCTGAATGCGATCTTTCAGGCAAATGAGAAATAAGTGCACTCAGGCTGTCCGGAAGGCCAAAGTTAGTTACTTTAAGGAGCAGTTCTCTCTCTGTGGGTCTAACCCCTAGAAGTTCTGGAAAACGGTTAAAGACCTGGAGAATAAACCCTCCTCCTCACAGCTGCCCATGTTCCTTAAAGTGCATGGCTGAGCTCTTTAATCACCACTTCATTAAGTCAGGATTCCTATTTGACTCAGCCATGCCTCCTTGACCGTCCAACATTTCCTCATCTCCCACCCCTTCTAATGTGACTATCCCTGATGCTTCTCCCTCTTTTTCCCCTGCCCCACTACAAGTTTCTCCCTGCAGGATGTCACTGAGTCTGAGGTGCTAAAGGAGCTCCTCAAACTTGACACCAACAAAAACATCTGGGTTAGATGGTATAGACTCTTTCTTATTTAAGGTTGCTGCCCTTATCATCGCAAAGCCAATCTCCAACCTTTTTAACCAGTCTCTCCTTTCTGGGGAGGTTCCTATTGCTTGGATGCCAGCCACGGTTCGTCCTTTATTTAAAGGGAGACCAAGCTGATCCTAACTGTTATAGGCCTATTTTTATTTTGCCCTGTTTATCAAAAGTGTTGGGAAAACTTGTCAATAATCAACTGACTGTCTTTCTAGATGTGTATAGTATTCTCTCTGGTATGCAGTCTGGTTTCCGCTCAGGTTATGGATGTGTCACCGCAACTTTAAAGCCCTTGATTCTAAGCAATATTGTGCTGCTATTTTTATTTACTTGGCCAAAGCTTTTGAAACGGTAGACCATTCCATTCTTGTGTGCCGGCTAAGGAGTATTTGTGTCTCTGAGTGGTCTTTGGCCTGGTTTGCAAACTACCTCTCACAAAGAGTGCAGTGTATAAATTCAGAAAATCTGCTGTTTCAGACACTGCCTGTCACCAAGGGAGTACCCCGAGGCTCAATTCTAGGTCCCACACTCTTCTCAATTTTCATCAACAACGTAGCTCAGGCAGTAGGAAGCTCTCTCATCCATTTATATGCAGATAATACAGTCTTATACTCAGCTGGCCCCTCCCCGGGATTTCTTACTGTCCAACAAGCTTTCTCTACCCTTAACCTTGTTCTGAACACATCCAAAACAAAGATCATGTGGTTTGGTAAGAAGAATGCCCCTCTCCCCACAGGTGTGATTACTACCTCTGAGGGTTTAGAGCTTGAGGTAGTCCCCTCATACAAGTACTTGGGAGTATGGCTAGACGGTATACTGTCCTTCTCTCAGCACATATCAAAGCTGCAGACTAAAGCTAAATCTAGACTTGATTTCCTCTATCGTAATCGCTCCTCTTTCACCCCAGCTGCCAAACTAACCCTGATTCAGAAGACCATCCTACCAATGCTAGATTACGTAGACATGATTTATAGATTGGCGGGTAAGGGTGCTCTAGAGCGGCTAGATGTTCTTTACCATTTGGCCATCAGCTTTGCCACCAATGTTCCTCATAGGACATGTTAACAGGTTATCTCTGTATACCCGTCGCAAGACCCACTGGTTGATGCTTATTTATAAAACCCTCTTAGGCCTCACTCCCCCCTATCTGAGATACCTGCTGCAGCCCACATCCTCCACATACAACACCCGTTCTGCCAGTCAGATTCTGTTAAAGGTCCCCAAAGCACACACATCACTGGGTCGCTCGTCTTTTCAGTTCGCTGCAGCTAGTGACTAGAACGAGCTGCAACGAACACTCAAGCTGGACAGTTTTATCTCAATCTCTTCATTCAAAGACTCAATCATGGACACTTTTACTGACAGTTGTGGCTGCTTTGTGTGATGTATTGTTGTCTCTACCTTCTTGACCTTTGTGCTGTTGACTTTGCCCAATCATCGTTGTACCATGTTTTAGTGCTGCCACCATATTGTGTTGCTACTATGTTGTGTTGGTACCGTGCTGTGTTGTCTTAGGTCTCTCTTTATGTAGTATTGTGTCTCTCTTTTTGTGATGTGTGTTTTGTTCTATATTTATATTGTATTTATTATTTCTTTGTTTTAATCCCAGGCCCCCATCTCCGCAGGAGGCCTTTTGCCTTTTTGTAGGCCATCATGGTAAATAAGAATTTGTTCTTAACTGACTTGCCTAGTTAAATAAAGGTTCAATTAAAATAAAATAAAACCAAATTTTCCGCCATGTCTCCCTCTTCACCATCTCTCCTCCCGCTGTTCAAATCCAATCCAATCTCTGCATTCCACCACATATCCACTGAGAAAGCTCTTTGTGTGTCCATTCTGTGGAAGAGAAAAAGGTAAACCAGAGCGACAGGTTGACTCTTCTTCTGGGTGGAGGGAAGGGGGAGGAGACAGGAGCTAAACTCAACTGTGTTTAGTCAGAAGTCAATCTAAAACACTAATAGTGGTTTGCCCTTTCCTGCAGTCAATGGCCAAAAGCGCCCTCTTTGGCCTCATGGGTGGAACACTACAAAAATCCGGTGTTTCTACAGTATGTCAAACAGTTTTGTGATATTTCAGTCTTCTGTGATGTATATAAAGTGCAATATTGGGATGCAAACTCAAAATGGACAACATTTCAACTCTATATCTGACATGTTGTATACTTTAGTTTCATAGTAGATTTGTTTAAGACTACCAAATGACTCCATGAGACAGTAGATTTGTTTAAGACTACCAAATGACTCTATGAGACAGTAGATTTGTTTAAGACTACCAAATGACTCCATGAGACAGTAGATTTGTTTAAGACTACCAAATGACTCCATGAGACAGTAGCCAGGGTAATGCAACACAAAGACAGAGAGAGGAGGAGAGGAGGATGAGGACGAAGATCGAGGAGGAGAGGCAAGAAAGTTGCTTATTGCACAACTCCACTGGTCTCTGGCTATCTGTTGCCAGCTTCTCTCTATTCCTCTCTCTCTCGCTTTCTCTCTCTCTTCACACACACTCAGGACTGTGATTCAGGCAGGTCTCTGGTTCCACAGGAACCTGATCTGTCTTAAAAGAGTAAAAGCTGCAGGTAAATTGGTGACTAAAATGACTTGGAGCTTCCATAGGAGGGAGGGATTTATATATACAGTGTACAGTATATATAATGAGTAGAAAAAACATTAGGAACATGCCAAGTGAAAGCTATGATCCCTTATTAATGTCACCTGTTAAACCCACTTCAATCAGTGTAGATGAAGGGGAGGAGACAGGTTAAAGAAGGATTTTTAAGCCTTGAGACAATTGAGACATGGATTGTGTATGAGTGCCGTTCAGAGGGTGAATGGGCAAGACAAAATTGAAGTGCATTTGAAAGGGGTATGGTAGTAGGTGCCAGGCACACCGGTTTGTGTCAAGAACTGCAATGCTGCTGGGTTTGTCATGCTCAACAGTTTTCTGTGTGTATCTAGAATGGTCCACCACCCAAAGGACATCTAGCCTACTTGACACAACTGTGGGAATCATTGGAGTCAACATGGGTCAGCATCCCTGTGGAACGTTTTCAACACCTTGTAAAGTTCATGCCCCAACGAATTAACACTGCTCTGATGGCAAAAGCGGGGGGGGGGGTGTAACTCAATATTAGGAAGGTGTTCTTAATGTTTTGTACATAGTATAGAGAGGGACAGAGATAGAGAAGGAGGCAGACGGACGGACGGACGGACAGGGAGACAGATGGGGAGAGAGACAAGACAGAGGGAAAGAGGTGACAGAGTAGAGTGGAATTATGGGAGAGAAAAACTGAGAGAGACTGTGTCCTGATGGCTCAGCTTGTACCAGCATAAACATAGCCAACCAGACAGTGGTCACATGCACACAATAATGTAATCATTGTGGATAGTCAGGTTAATATAATAGTTTGTTTAAAACGTTCACATGTTTTGTATGAAGACATGTTCCCCTAGTAGTCCTGTTGACATGGACACATCTGAGATCAGGAGACCTGATGTCACTCTGATAAATGTAGAACATCTCCTATCTATATAAACATTCTACCACAGTGACTGAGTTCGGACATATAAAGTTTGTATATAAAAACTATTTCTAAGATGCTTTGAGTTTATCCAAAATCATCCGCTACCCAGAGCTGGCGAATACGCAAATCAAATACACTGCTGGATTAATGACAATTAATTAATGTCAATTAATTAATGTCAATTAATGTCTTAATCATTTGAAAGATTTCTCAGAAAACCAGGTGTTTTAATCGGCTTCTACTTACTTCGATTATGACCTGACGACAATTAAGATAAGCAGAGTGTTTACATGAGTAATGCCATACTCAGCCTACTGCCAGAATCAGTTTATTAGCAAATGATTAGTTATTCATGTGTAAATGCACTCTGAGTGAAGTAGTAGTAGATTCCATCTCTGCTCTGTTTGACTCTATGCAGGTGCATCAGGTCACCAAATGTATGTAGTTCTGTCTTTGAGCTGTTCTTGTATATAAATGTTGTGTATTATGTCATGTTTTGTGTGGACCCCATGAAGAGTAGCTGCTGCTTTTACAACAGCTGATGGGGATCCTTATAAAATACCCCCCCCCCCCCCCCCCCCCAGAAAAAAACATACTATTAGGGCTCTTCCAGTCTCTCCCCACACGCTGACTACCACATTACACACACGCACGCACCCACACACACAGACGCACACAGACACACACAAAAATATACACAAACACACACACACACACACATACAATGAAACAACCGCTGTGTAAAACCAAAGACTTTTCTCATCAGACACATGTAATACCAGCATTACTAATAGAGACACAGAGACACACACTAATAGAGACACAGAGGCCCCTGCTCTGAGGGTTAGCATGAGAAAGGCCTTCTCTGTTCCTAGAGAGAAAGACAAGATGCAGCTCTGCAAGACAATAACACACACACTTATGTGCACGCCTACACACACACACAAACACAATCATGTTTAAGACCCATGTTCCTTCTTTCTGCCTGTACCCTGATAACTTCCTGTGAACACCGGCTTGAATTCCATGCCCCCGAGCACTCTGGGAAACGAGGCATAGCCCGGCCTGGAGCTCATTCACAGTTCACCGGGAGGACACACACACAGATGAGGACAGATTGAGAGAGAGAGAAAGAGAGAGAGAGAGAGAGAGAGAGAGAGAGAGAGAGAGAGAGAGAGAGAGAGAGAGAGAGAGAGAGAGAGAGAGAGAGAGAGAGAGAGAGAGAGAGGACAGAGAGAGAGAGAGAGAGAGAGAGAGGCAGCAGGCAGGCAGAGGGCTGATTTTATAGGAGTGCTTCTGGAAGCAACAAATGTTCCCTGGGCTGTAAAGAGGAAAATTCTCCCACAAAGACTTTTACACGCTACTGCTGAAGACCAGGGTAGAAAGGAGACTGGCTCATACTACCCTTGCACGGCGCATACACACACTCACGCGCATGTATTCTCACACATACACACACACACTTTCAGATGAAATATCATTTAATTGATGTCTTAAAATGGAGAGAAGCAGAAGCAGAGAATTGATGCTGAATTGAATGAGGTTCCAGTTACACCAGCTGTCCTACCTGTTCTCCTCTCCACTCATCTCTCCCTCCCTCTCTCCCTCTATCGGTCTGGGGGACAGGGGTGTCACTCTGTCCTTTCCCTTCCTCTCTCTCTCTCTCTCTCTCTCTCTCTCTCTCTCTCTCTCTCTCTCTCTCTCTCTGTCTCTCTCTCTCTCTCTCTCCCTCCCCTGGGGACAGGTGTGGTGTGGGTTGGCCTCACAGCGACCTCCTATCCTCTTTCAGGTAACCACAACCCCCTCCTCCCCTTCTCAGCCCTCCAGCCCCCCCCCCCCGTCTCCCACCTGCTCCTGTCCCTGCCCCACCTGTCTCTCAGGTGTCCCCAGAGGGGGAAGGAAGGCAGGAGAGAGAAGGTTTGGGGACAGAGGAGGGAGAGAGAGCGGGGAGGGAGGAGATGGGGACAGAGGGAGGGGGAGGGAGTGGGGACAGAGAGGGGGAGTTATGGGGTTCTAGGGACATGTGATATTGCACAGCTCTCCGCTGGCTTTGTTCTCCTCGTCTACAGACTAACAGGCAGGACAATACCCCTGGACATGGCCCCTTCTCTTTAACTCTTTCTACCTCTTATTCTTTACAGGCGGGGGAATCAGAGAAAGACACAGAGAGAAAGAGAGCGAGAGAGAGAGTTCCAGAACCAGAAGACATTACGTCATCTGCCCTACCTGTCTGTGTCTGCATGTTCCTGTGTCTGTCCCTGTCCCTGTCTCCAGCTGTCCATGTGTGTTCAACTGTCTGTTCCTGTCTCTGTGTCTGTCCCTATTCCCAGCTGTCCCTGTGTGTTCAACTGTCTGTCCCTATTCACCTGTCTCTGTGTATGTCCCTATTCCCAGCTGTCCCTGTGTGTTCACCTGTCTGTTCCTGTCTCTGTGTCTGTCCCTATTCCCAGCTGTCCCTGTGTGTTCAACTGCCTGTCCCTGTCTCCAGCTGTCCTTGTGTGTTCACCTGTCTGTTCCTGTCTCTGTGTCTGTCCCTGACCCCAACTGTCCCTGTGTGTTCACCTGTCTGTAGTGTCTCTACTGTTGGTCTGGCTCTACCTGTGAACTCTTCACCCCTGAAGTGCACTCCTGACCACATTCCTGCTCAAGTCCGCCACACTGAGCACACATACAGTACACACATGCACACACTCTCAGACCTGCCCAATACACACAAACACATGTAGCGTGTGTATTTCTCAGTGTGCCAGTTTGTATGCATATAAAACATTTCAAAATGATTTGACTCACACACACAAACACACACAGACACGGCTGTGGCCGTATCTGTGTGTCGCTAGATTAGCGGCCAGGTCACCCATGATACAAGTCCGTATTCGACATCCATACAGGTCTGAGGACATCAGGAGATGACGTGGAAACCGGCCAATAGGGCAACAGTGATCGCTGTCATCTTCAGGTAGGTTTCAGTTTTGCTGGAGCGTTGTGGACGGGGATGGCGGATTTTTTATTTTTTTTATTGAACCTTTATTTAACCAGGTAGGCTAGTTGAGAACAAGTTATCATTTACAACTGTGACCTGGCCAAGATAAAGCATAGCAGTGTGAACAGACAACACAGAGTTACACATGGAGTAAACAATTAACAAGTCAATAACACAGTAGAAAAAATAAAAAAAAGAGAGTCTATATACATTGTGTGCAAAAGGCATGAGGAGGTAGGTGAATAATTACAATTTTGCAGGTTAACACTGGAGTGATAAATGATCAGATGGTCATGTACAGGTAGAGATACTGGTGTGCAAAAGAGCAGAAAAGTAAATAAATATAAACAGTATGGGGATGAGGTAGGTAAATGATGTGGGCTATTTACCGATAGACTATGTACAGATCGGTTAGCTGCTCAGATAGCAGATGTTTGAAGTTGATGAGGGAGATAAAAGTCTCCAACTTCAGCGGTTTTTGCAATTCGTTCCAGTCACAGGCAGCAGAGAACTGGAAGGAAAGGCGGCCAAATGAGGTGTTGGCTTTAGGGATGATCAGTGAGATACACCTGCTGGAACGTGTGCTACGGGTGGGTGTTGCCATCGTGACCAGTGAACTGAGATAAGGCGGAGCTTTACCTAGCATGGACTTGTAGATGACCTGGAGCCAGTGGGTCTGGCGACGAATATGTAGCGAGGGCCAGCCGACTAGAGCATACAGGTCGCAGTGGTGGGTGGTGTAAGGTGCTTTAGTAACAAAACGGATCGCACTGTGATAAACTGCATCCAGTTTGCTGAGTAGAGTATTGGAAGCATTCAGATAGCCGTATGCATCTGATTTCAAATGTTGCAAGTTCAAATTCAGCAATTAAAAGTTGTATTTTAGATTTGTGTTTTTTATTCCAAACCTATAAGGAAGACGCTGGAAGACAGGAAGCAGGTGCAGATGTTTAATCATTTCCATGCTAGGAAAATCTCATCGAATTTGGCTAACTTTCTATTAAAACATATTGTAGTGAGATCATTTTTGGGGGGGAAATGAATAGTGAGTATGTCCACTTCACCATCGCACCATTTTATTGGTAAACTCCGATGTAAGGTAAAAGTAAAAAATGGTGCCACCCAAAACATAATATTGTGTATTTATCATAATTTGCTATTAATCCAGAGAGGTTAGAAACATTATCGAAATCCTCTAATTTAATAACATTTCGATAATAAATAGATATATTAAGAGACTGTGAGAGATAGTTGAGATAAGGGGAGGAGAGAGAGGGGGGAGGAGAGAGGGAGGGGAGGAGAGAGAGGGAGGGAGGGAAAAGGAGGGAGAGAGAGGGAAGAGGAGAGAGAGGAGGCAGAGAGGGGGGAGGAGAGAGGGAGGGGAGGAGAGAGAGGGAGGGAGGGAAAAGGAGAGAGAGAGGGAAGAGGAGAGAGAGGAGGGAGGAGAGACAGGGTGTATGAGAGACAGGGAGGAGGAGAGAGAGAGAGGGAGAGGGAGGAGGAGAGAGGGAGGAAGGATGTGCAGCGTGAGAAAGTGCAAAGAGCCAGGCAGACAAGGAGGAGATGAGAGATGGAGGGATAATGAAAGGAAGAGAGGAGAGACAGGAATAATGGCTCATAATGTGAGAAACAGGAGAACAACCTCAGAGCAGGACTCAATGAGACTATCTGTCACACACACACACACCCACACAACCAGGTCAGATCAAACTCGTCCTCCCTAGTACACTTCCTCTCTATCTTCCTAACTCTCTGCTTTTGTGTGTGTGTGTGTGTGTGTGTGTGTGTGTGTGTGTGTGTGTGTGTGTGTGTGTGTGTGTGTGTGTTTCCTTCTCCCTGGTCAGCATTTTCTCATGTGCAGGGTGCTGTGATGCAGAGAACATCAACCTATAGCACAGGGAACATTGAGAGGAAAACAGAAAGCTCTGTGTTAGAGGTTAATGGTTAGAGGTCATACCCATCATAGACTCCCATCAGCAGCTGTACGGTGTACTGTATAGTATAACTGGCTATTCTAACAGAGTATGTCATCATGACTGTGTGTTGGTTACTCCAACAGGATATCAGCCATTGTGTGTAAGAGTATAATTGTGTGTTTGTGCATGTGTACGTGCGCGTGTGTTGGTTCCTCGAGTGTTTTGCATGTGGTTCTGAGAATAATGTCTTATATCCCCTGTTGATGAGGCTGGGAGGGGGAAGGTGTTCTACAGCACCACAGTTCAGGTCCCAGCTGGTCTAGAGTCAAGCCCCTTCTAGAACATCATGAACCCAGTTACTTCCCCGATCGCAGCCCAAAAACAGACACCACACTGCAATACACAAATAATAGGCATCTTTTGTCCCTGTCATGCTGTGGTATCCAGTAACCCACCACCACAACCCTCCAGGCGTTGGAGCCCCTCTGCAGGGAGACAAAGGAGAGTGAAATTCTATGGTTATTAGTCAGATGTTACCAGTCCTGGTAGACTTGCTCCATAGAGACGGGGCGTGGGTTTGGGCTTCAGATGTTACCAGTCCTGGTAGACTTGCTCCATAGAGACGGGGCGTGGGTTTGGGCTTCAGATGTTACCAGTCCTAGTAGACTTGCTCCATAGAGACGGGGCGTGGGTTTGGGCTTCAGATGTTACCAGTCCTGGTAGACTTGCTCCATAGAGACGGGGCGTGGGTTTGGGCTTCAGATGTTACCAGTCCTAGTAGACTTGCTCCATAGAGACGGGGCGTGGGTTTGGGCTTCAGATGTTACCAGTCCTAGTAGACTTGCTCCATAGAGACGGGGCGTGGGTTTGGGCTTCAGATGTTACCAGTCCTGATAGACTTGCTCCATAGAGACGGGGGCGTGGGTTTGGGCTTCAGATGTTACCAGTCCTAGTAGACTTGCTCCATAGAGATGGGGCGTGGGTTTGGGCTTCAGATGTTACCAGTCCTGGTAGACTTGCTCCATAGAGACGGGGCGTGGGTTTGGGCTTCAGATCTTACCAGTCCTGGTAGACTTGCTCCATAGAGACGGGACGTGGGTTTGGGCTTCAGATGTTACCAGTCCTAGTAGACTTGCTCCATAGAGACGGGGCGTGGGTTTGGGCTTCAGATGTTACCAGTCCTGGTAGACTTGCTCCATAGAGACGGGGCGTGGGTTTGGGCTTCAGATGTTAC
>NC_048591.1:35925660-35950660 GCF_013265735.2 Oncorhynchus mykiss
ATGGAATGAATGTCTAAACTTAACCGTGGAGTTGTTGCTGTTGTAACCGTGACCTTTTGGAATGAATGTCTAAACTTAACCGTGGAGTTGTTGCTGTTGTAACCGTGACCTTTTGGAATGAATGTCTAAACTTAACCGTGGAGTTGTTGCTGTTGTAACCGTGACCTTTTGGAATGAATGTCTAAACTTAACCGTGGAGTTGTTGCTGTTGTAACCGTGACCTTTTGGAATGAATGTCTAAACTTAACCGTGGAGTTGTTGCTGTTGTAACCGTAACCTATTGGAATGAATGTCTAAACATAACCGTGGAGTTGTTGCTGTTGTAACCGTGACCTATTGGAATGAATGTCTAAACATAACCGTGGAGTTGTTGCTGTTGTAACCGTGACCTTTTGGAATGAATGTCTAAACTGGAGTTGTTGCTGTTGTAACCGTAACCTTTTGGAATGAATGTCTAAACTTAACCGTGGAGTTGTTGCTGTTGTAACCGTGACCTTTTGGAATGAATGTCTAAACTTAACCGTGGAGTTGTTGCTGTTGTAACCGTAACCTTTTGGAATGAATGTCTAAACTTAACCGTGGAGTTGTTGCTGTTGTAACCGTAACCTTTTGGAATGAATGTCTAAACTTAACCGTGGAGTTGTTGCTGTTGTAACCGTAACCTTTTGGAATGAATGTCTAAACTTAACCGTGGAGTTGTTGCTGTTGTAACCGTAACCTTTTGGAATGAATGTCTAAACTTAACCGTGGAGTTGTTGCTGTTGTAACCGTAACCTTTTGGAATGAATGTCTAAACATAACCGTGGAGTTGTTGCTGTTGTAACCGTAACCTTTTGGAATGAATGTCTAAACTTAACCGTGGAGTTGTTGCTGTTGTAACCGTAACCTTTTGGAATGAATGTCTAAACATAACCGTGGAGTTGTTGCTGTTGTAACCGTAACCTTTTGGAATGAATGTCTAAACTTAACCGTGGAGTTGTTGCTGTTGTAACCGTAACCTTTTGGAATGAATGTCTAAACTTAACCGTGGAGTTGTTGCTGTTGTAACCGTAACCTTTTGGAATGAATGTCTAAACTTAACCGTGGAGTTGTTGCTGTTGTAACCGTAACCTTTTGGAATGAATGTCTAAACTTAACCGTGGAGTTGTTGCTGTTGTAACCGTAACCTTTTGGAATGAATGTCTAAACTTAACCGTGGAGTTGTTGCTGTTGTAACCGTAACCTTTTGGAATGAATGTCTAAACTTAACCGTGGAGTTGTTGCTGTTGTAACCGTAACCTTTTGGAATGAATGTCTAAACTTAACCGTGGAGTTGTTGCTGTTGTAACCGTAACCTTTTGGAATGAATGTCTAAACTTAACCGTGGAGTTGTTGCTGTTGTAACCGTAACCTTTTGGAATGAATGTCTAAACTTAACCGTGGAGTTGTTGCTGTTGTAACCGTAACCTTTTGGAATGAATGTCTAAACTTAACCTTGGAGTTGTTGCTGTTGTAACCGTAACCTTTTGGAATGAATGTCTAAACTTAACCGTGGAGTTGTTGCTGTTGTAACCGTAACCTTTTGGAATGAATGTCTAAACTTAACCGTGGAGTTGTTGCTGTTGTAACCGTAACCTTTTGGAATGAATGTCTAAACTTAACCGTGGAGTTGTTGCTGTTGTAACCGTAACCTTTTGGAATGAATGTCTAAACTTAACCGTGGAGTTGTTGCTGTTGTAACCGTAACCTTTTGGAATTAATGTCTAAACATAACCGTGGAGTTGTTGCTGTTGTAACCGTAACCCTAACCCAAACTTAACCATAGAAATATTATGTTTGGAGAAACCTCTAAATCTGACGTTTGGACAATCGGAATCTGAAGTCAAAATGGCAAATCTGTGAGATCCTGTTGGAAATGGGAGCAAGCAGAATGATTACCACTACTGTAACAGTGTTGCCTAAATTTGTGACTCATGTCAGGAAACTAGGCATACCGTGGCAAGACAAATTAAGTGAACCCTTTAGAATTACCTGGATTTCTGCAGGAATTCGTCATAAAATGTGATCTGATCTTCATCTATAACTAGCAGAGCCATTTGCTTTGCTAGTTATAAGTGCCACAGTTGACGGTGCATGTCAGAGCAAAAACCAAGCCATGAGGTCAAGAGGAATTGTCCGTAGAGCTCCAAGACAGGATTGTGTCGAGGCACAGATCTGAGGAAGGGTACCCAAACATGTCTACAGCACTGAAGTTCCCCAACAACACAGTGGCCATCATTCTTAAATATAAGAAGATTGGAACGACCAAACTCTTCCTAGAGCCTGCCGCCCGGCCAAACTGATCAATCAGGGGCGAAGGGCGTTGGTCAGGGAGGTGACCTGATGGTCACTTTGATAGAGATAGGATAAACTTCCAGAAGGACAACCATCTCTGGAGCACTCCACCATTTATGCCTTTATGGTAGAGTTGCCAGATGGAAATTCCTCAGTAAGGCACATGGCAGCCCGCTTGGAGTCTGCCGAAAAGCACCTTAAGGACTCTCAGACCATGAGAAATAAGATAGTTTGGTCTGATGAAACCAACTCTTTGGCCTGAATGCCACACATGTCACGTCTGGAGGAAACATGCACCATCTCCATGGTGAAGAATAATGATAGTAGCATCATGCTGTGGGGATGTTTTTCAGCGGCAGGGACTGGGAGACTAGTCAGGATCGAGGAAAAGATGAAGGGAGCAAAGTACAAAGAGATACTTGATGAAAACCTGCTCCAGAGCACTGGTTCTAAGACTGGGGCGAAGGTTCACCTTCGACCCTAATCGGACAGCCAAGACAGCCAATGCTCCCCATCCAACCTGACAGAGCTTGAATAATGGGATAAAGTCCCAAGATATAGGTGTGCCAAGCCTGTAGCATCATACCCAAGAAGAATAAAGGCTGTAATCTCTGCCAAAGGTGTTACAACAAAGTACTTAGTAAAGGGTCTGAATAGTTATGTAAATGTGATATTTGTTATATGTAATAATTAAAAACCTGTTTTTGCTTTGTCTTTATGGGGTATTTTGTGTAGATTGATGAGAGGGGGAAAATTAATTAACCATTTTAGAATAAGGCTGTAGTTAACAAAATGTGTAAAAAGTCAAGGGGTCTAAATACTTTCCAAATTCACTACAGACAGACAGACAGACAGACAGACAGACAGACAGACAGACAGACAGACAGACAGACAGTCAGGTGGGAAGCAAGCACGTGTATTTCACTGAGCTGTGACAGACTGACAGGGGTGTGACAATTCATTTTAATGTAACTTTTTATCTTCAAAACTGTGCACCTTCCTCAAACAATAGCATGGAATTATTTCACTGTAATAACTACTGTAAATTGGACAATGAATGCAGTTAGATTAACAAGAATTTAAGCTTTCTGCCAATATCAGATATGTCTATTTCCTGGGAAATTTTCTTGGCTCGCCGACTAACATTATGTGTATGATCCTTGTAGTAATATTATTCGCATTTCAGAGCCATTTGCTTTGCTAGTTATAAGTCCCACAGTTGATGGTATGTGTCAGAGCAAAAACCAAGCCACTAGGTCGAAATGAATTGTCCTTAGAGCTCCAAGACAGGACTGTGTCGAGGCCCAGATCTGGGGAAGGGTACCAAAAAATGTCTGCAGCATTGAAGTTCCCCAAGAACACAGTGGCCTCCATCATTCTTAAATAGAAGAAGTTTGGAATGATCAAAACTCTTCCTAGAGCCTGTCACCCGACCAAACAGAGCAATCAGGGGCAAAAGGCTAATTGCATTAGCCTACGTTAAATCAACCGTCCTGCAGGGGACCCACAAATCCTGAAGAAGTTTAAAACTTCTTAATGCTAGGGGGCAGTATTTTCACGTCCGGATGAAAGTGTGCCCAAAATAAACTGCCTGCTACTCAGGCCCAGAAGCTAGGATATGCATATAATTAGATTATATATATATATATAAGTAGATTTATAAGTAGATTTTGATAGAAAACACTCTAAAGTTTCTAAAACTGTTAAAATTATGTCTGTGAGTTTAACAGAACTTATGGCAGGCAAAACCCCGAGGACAAACCATCCAGGAATTTTTTATTTTGAGGTCACTCTCTTTTCAATGGGTTTTCTATGTGGATCTAGATTTCTAAGGCACTTGATTGCAGTTCCTCTCGCTTCCACTAGATGTCAACAGTCTTTAGAAATTGGTTGATGTTTTTCCTTTGAGAAATTAAGAAGTAGTTATTTCCTATCTGGTTGGGGCGCACGACTTGAAAGCTCGCTCCACTTTGTTTTCGTCCGGTATTGAACACAGTTTTTTCCATATTAAATGTGATTGATTATTTAAGTTTAAAAACACCTAAAGTTGGATTAGGAAAGTTGTTTGAAATGTTTGGACCAAGTTTACAGGTAATTTATTAGATACTTTGTAGTCATGTTGCGCGAGTTGGAAACGGTGTATTTTCTGAGTCAAACGTGCCAAATAAATGGACGTTATGGGGATATAACAACAGAATTTATCGAACAAAAGGACCATTTGTGATGTTTATGGGACATATTGGAGTGCCAACAGAAGAAGATCTTCAAAGGTAAGTCATGAATTATATGTCATTTCTGACTTTTGTGTCGCGCCTGGTGGGTTGAAATATGATTTTCATGTGTTTGTTTGATTAGGTGCTGTCCTCAGATAATAGCATGGTTTGCTTTCGCCGTAAAGCCTTTTTGAAATCTGACACTGTGGCTGGATTAACAAGAAGTTCATCTTTAAACTGATGCATAACACTTGTATGATTTATGAATTATTATTATGAGTCTTTCTGTTTTTGAATTTGGCGCGCTGCTATTTCACTAAGGGATCACTAAGAAGTTTTAATGTTCTTTTGTTGTTGTTTGCAGATGCACTATCCTTTTGACCCAATGCATCGTGTGCACGTGACAAATAAACTTAGATTTTATTTGATATAGTGTGTGTTTACCAGAGGTAACATGCACCAAAGTCAGATTGTGATATAGGCCAAGGACTATATGAAGTGTATTTTTACCTGGAGTTTTTCCTTATTGCAGGCTACTTCTTTTACCACTTTTAGTCTATAAATATTTGGTGGTTTACATCACTACTCACTCGGTTTAGCACATGGCCTCACGTTTGAATCCTTAAAGAGATGGGTAGGGCTAAAGCTTAAGAGGGTATGGACAATGCTGAATGGGTGTGGACAAAGAAGAGCTCTGCAGTAGGTGTACAAAAACGTTCAAGGTCCATTTTCTCAAAAGTGGGGTTAAAAGTTTAGCAACTTTCAAAGCAGACAGATAAACTACAACAACAACAGAATAGAAATACACACATTCTTCCATAACAACCCTACAGTAGTGGGACATGAATGGGCTGTACTATATAGCCGGTTTTAAAAACCTAAAGTACAAAAAATAACATGCAGGAGAACAGTCTGAAAACAGTGTAACAGCTCCATTCTTGACAATATATTGTTTTTAATCATTATTAAAATGGCAGTAAGCCTTTTCAATGTTGCAACCTTTAAATTTGCCTGAACCTCTCTCGTCCTCTCCTCCTCTCTTATCCACGCTTTCAGTCTGCACTCTCATTCCCTTAATCTCATTCCACTCATTGTTTCTCTGCTTTCTGTATTTCTTTCTATCTTTCCTTTACTCTTTTTATTATGTCTTGTAAAACCTCCTTAGACAAATTGGCAATCAGCACTGAACAAGAGAAGATACTTTGAGGGCTAGAGTGGAATAAAGTGTGTGTGTGTGCGTGTGTGTTTGTGTGATTGCACTCTCCATGTGTGACGGGGTTAATAACCACTCTGACCAATCAGCATTCAAAGGAGTCCATTCAATGACATCACAAATGTCATGCCCCCATGAACACACACATACTGTACTCACTACTAATTGATTTTGTGAGTTTTTATGGATTCGAACACACTGCAGGCTTACATTGATCTGCAACATTAAATTGAAACTGAATTTAGAGAGAGAGAGAGAGAGAGAGAGAGAGAGAGAGAGAGAGAGAGAGAGAGAGAGAGAGAGAGAGAGAGAGAGAGACATCAAAAGAAACATAAATTTCAACATACCAATTAGGTATCAGTCATAGAGCCCATTGCCCTTTATGGTTGTGAGGTCTGGGGTCCGCTCACCAACCAAGACTTCACAAAATGGGACAAACACCAAATTGAGACTCTGCACGCAGAATTCTGCAAAAATATCCTCCGTGTACAACGTAGAACATCAAATAATGCATGCAGAGCAGAATTAGGCCGATACCCACTAATTATCAAAATCCAGAAAAGAGCCGTTAAATTCTACAACCACCTAAAAGGAAGTGATTCACAAACCTTCCATAACAAAGCCATCACCTACAGAGAGATGAACCTGGAGAAGAGTCCCCTAAGCAAGCTGGTCCTGGGGCTCTGTTCACAAACACAAACACACCCTACAGAGCCCCAGGACAACAGCACAATTAGACCCAACCAAATCATGAGAAAACAAAAAGATAATTACTTGACACATTGGAAAGAATTAACAAAAAAACAGAGCAAACTAGAATGCTATTTGGCCCTAAACAGAGAGTACACAGCGGCAGAATACCTGACCACAGTGACTGACCCAAAATTAAGGAAAGCTTTGACTATGTACAGACTCAGTGAGCATAGCCTTGCTATTGAGAAAGGCCGCCGTAGGCAGACATGGCTCTCAAGAGAAGACAGGCTATGTGCTCACTGCCCACAAAATGAGGTGGAAACTGAGCTGCACTTCCTAACCTCCTGCCCAATGTATGACCATATTAGAGAGACATATTTCCCTCAGATTACACAGATCCACAAAGAATTCGAAAACAAATCCAAATTTGAAAAACTCCCATATCTACTGGGTGAAATTCCACAGTGTGCCATCACAGCAGCAAGATTTGTGACCTGTTGCCACGAGAAAAGGGCAACCAGTGAAGAACACACACCATTGTAAATACAACCCATATTTATGCTTATTTATTTCATCTTGTGTCCTTTAACCATTTGTACATTGTTAAAACACTGTATATATATATATAATATGACATTTGTAATGTCTTTACTGTTTTGAAACCTCTGTATGTGTAATGTTTACTGTTAATTTTTGTTGTTTTTCACTTTATATATTCACTTTGTATGTTGTCTACCTCACTTGCTTTGGCAATGTTAACACATGTTTCCCATGCCAAGAAAGCCCTTGAATTGAATTGAATTGAATTGAATTGAGAGAGAGAGAGAGAGAGAGGCAATGAAGGGGAGGGAGGGACCAACGGAGAGAAGGGGTGGCATATTTAAATAGGTCTTGTCTGGCTAAGTGAGTTAATGATCAAACAGATGCCTTCCTATAAATGCTAATTAACCACACAACAGATGAATAACAGACAAGTGGAGGAAGAAAAAACAGAGAACAGAAAGAGGACATTAGCCCAAGGCAGAGTGCTCTTGTCTCATTAGAGCGTGTGTGAATGTGTGTGTGTGTGTGTGTGTGTGTGTGTGTGTGTGTGTGTGTGTGTGTGTGTGTGTGTGTGTGTGTGTGTGTGTATGTGTGTGTGTGTGTGTGTGTGTGTGCGCGCTTTCTGGTCAGTGTTGATGGTTGGCAATGAGCTGTGATGGTGATACAGGCCTAGTATCTGTGAGGAGTACAATGCAGATCACTGTCTGTCCAAGGACTCAGTTTAGTCAAACTAAAAACTCTAATGGCATTCTCACTCTCTCAATTTCATTTAAATTCAATTTAAGGGCTTTATTGGCATGGGAAACATATGTTAACATTGCCTATGCAAGTGAACCAGGTTATGAACAAAAGTGAAATAAATAATTCAAATTAAGAGTAAACATTACACTCACAAAAGTTCCAAAAGAATAAAAGGATTACAAATGTCATATTATGTGCAAATAGTTATTTACAATGATGGTAATTCTCCAATGGTTGCCATTTTCTTGTGGCAACAGGTCACAAATCTTGCTATTGGGGTGGCAAACTGTGGTATTTCACCCAGTGGATATGGGAGTATATCAAAAATTGGGTTTGTTTTTTAATTCTTTGTAGATCTGTGTAATCTGAGGGATATATGTGTCTCTAATATGGTCACACAATTGGCAGTAGGTTAGGAAGTGCAGCTCAGTTTCCACCTCATTTTGTGGGCAGTGAGCACATAGCCTGTTTTCTCTTGAGAGCCAGGTCTGCCTACGGCGGCCTTTCTCAAAAGCAAGGCTATGCTCCCTGAGTCTGTACATAGTCAAAGCTTTCCTTAAGTTTGGGTCAGTCACAGTGGTCAGGTATTCTGCCGCTGTGTACTCTCTGTTTAGGGTCAGTCACAGGGGTCTGGTATTCTGCCACTGTGTACTCTCTGTTTAAGGCCAAATAGCATTCTAGTTTGCTCTGTTTTTTTTGTTAATTCTTTCCAATGTGTCAAGTAATTATCTTTCTGTTTTCTCATGATTTGGTTGGGTCTGATTGTGTTGCTGTCCTGGGGCTCTGTGGGGTCTGTCTCTGTTTGTGAACAGAGCCCCAGGACCAGCTTGCTTAGAGGACTCTTCTCCAGGTTCATCTCTCTGTATGTGATGACTTTGTTATGGAAGGTTTGGGATTCGCTTCCTTTCAGGTGGTTGTAGAATTTAACGGCTCTTTTCAGGATTTTGATAATTAGCAGGTATCGGTCTAGTTCTGCTCTGCTTCCATTATCTGGTGTTCTACCTTGTACACAGAGGATATTTTTGCAGAATACTGCATGCAGTGTCAATTTTGTGTGAATATTTGGTTGGTGAGCGGACCCCAGACCTCACAACCATGAAGGGCAATGGGTTTTATAACTCATTCAAGTATTTTTAGCCAGATCCTAATTGGTATGTACAATTGTATGTTCCTTTTGATGGCATAGAATGCCCTTGTTGCCTTGTCTCTCAGCTTGTTGACACCTTTGTGGAAGTTACCTGTGGTGCTGATGTTTAGGCCAAGGGATGTATAGCTTTTTGTGTACTCTAGCCTAGATGAAATTGGTATTTCTTGTCCTGGTGACTAGACCATTTTTTGAACATCATTATTTTTGTCTTACTGAGATTTACTGTCAAGGCCCAGGTTTGACAGAATCTGTGCAGAAGATCTAGGTGCTGCTGTAGTTCCTCCTTGGTTGGTGACAGAAGCACCAGATCATCAGCAAACAGTAGACATTTGACTTCTGATTCTAGTAGGGTGAGGCCGGGTGCTGCAGACTGTTCTAGTGCCCTCGCCAATTCATTGATATATAAATTTTGAAGAGAGTGGGGCTAAACTTGTCTCACCCCCGGCCCTGTGGAAAAAAAAATTGTTTTAACCACACACTTGTCGTTTGTGTACATGGATTTTATAATGTTGAATGTTTTTCTCCCAACACCATTTTCCATCAATTTGTATAGCAGGCCCTTGTGACAAATTGAGGCAGAAGCTTTTTTGAAATCAACAAAGCATGAGAAGACTTTGCCTTCATTTTGGTTTGTCAATTAGGGTGTGCAGAGTGAATAAGTGGTCTGTTGTGCGGTAATTTGCTAAAAACCCAATTTGACATTTGCTCAGTACATTGTTTTAGCTGAGGAAATGTATGAGTCTGCTGTTAATGATAATGCAGAGGATTT
Source organism: Oncorhynchus mykiss (assembly GCF_013265735.2). Classification (NCBI taxonomy): domain Eukaryota; kingdom Metazoa; phylum Chordata; class Actinopteri; order Salmoniformes; family Salmonidae; genus Oncorhynchus; species Oncorhynchus mykiss. Next base: position 35,935,293 of record NC_048591.1, read on the forward strand.
TCTCAAGGGTGCTGTTGACGCATATCCCACTGTAATTTTTAGCATCAAATTTTCTCCACTTCTGTGGGTTGGGGTGATCAGTCCTTGGTTCCAAATATTGAGAATATGCCAGAGCTGAGGATGATGTTAACAAGTTAAAGTATAGCCAATTGGAATTTGTGGTCTGTATATTTTATAATTTAATTTAGGATACCATCAACCCCACAGGCCTTTTTGGGTTGGAGGGTTTGTATTTTTTCGCGTAGTTCATTCAATGTAATTGGAGAATCCAGTGGGTTCTGGTAGTCTTTAATAGTTTATTCTAAGATTTGTATTTGATCATGTATATGTTTTTGCTCTTTGTTATTTGTTAAAGAGCCAAAGGGATTGGAGAAGTGGCTAACCCATACATCTCCATATTGGACAGTTATCTCCTCATGTTGTTTTTTGTTTTAGTGTTTTCACTTCCCAGAAGTGAGTCTATGGATTCTTCAATTACATTGAGCTGATTTCTGATGTGCTGTTCCTTCTTTTTCCGTAGTGTATTTCTGTATTGTTTTAGTGATTCACCATAGTGAAGGCGTAGACTCGGGTTTTCTGGGTCTCTGTTTTTGGTTGGATAGGTTTTAATTTATTTTTTCGGTTTTTGCATTCTTCGTCAAACCATTTGTCATTCTTTGTCATTCTTGTCTTAGGTTGCCTGTTTAAAATGTTTACATTTGATAGGGAAGCTGAGAGGTAAATTATACTGTTTAGGTTTTCTACTGCCATGTTTACACCTTCACAATTACAGTGAAACATTTTGTCAAGGAAATTGTCTACAAGAGATTGAATTTGTTGTTGTCTTATTGATTTTTTGTCGATTTCCACACTACTTTCCTTCCATCGATAGCATTATTTAATATTATTCAGTTCCTTTGGCTTTGATGCCTCATGATTGAGTATTTTTCTGCTCGAATCGAGTGCAATTTTGCTGTGATCTGATAGTGGTGTCAGTGGGCTGACTGTGAACGCTCTGAGACTCTGTGTTGAGATCAGTGATAAAATAGTCTACAGTAATATTGCCAAGTGATTAGCTACAGTTGACGTCGCAAGTTTACATACACCAGGTTGGAGTCATTAAAACTCCATAAATGTCTTGTGAAACAAACTATAGTTTTGGCAAGTCGGTTACAAATCAAATCAAATCAAAGTTTATTTGTCACATGCGCCGAATACAACAACCTTACAGTGAAATGCTTACTTACAGGCTCTAACCAATGGTGCGGAGAAAAAAAGGTGTGTGTGTGTGTCTGTGTGTGTGTAGGTAGGTAAAGAAATAAAACAACAGTAAGAAAACAGGCTATATACAGTAGCGAGGCTATAAAAGTAGCTAGGCTACATACAGACACTGGTTAGTCAGGCTTATTGAGGTAGTATGTACATGTAGGTATTGTTAAAGTGACAATGCATATATGATGAACAGAGAGTAGCAGAAGCGTAAAAAGAGGGGTTGGCGGGTGGTGGGTGGTGGGACACAATGCAGATAGCCCGGTTAGCCAATGTGCAGGAGCACTGGTTGGTCGGGCCAATTTAGGTAGTATGTACATGAATGTATAGTTAAAGTGACTATGCATGTAAGATAAACATTGAGTAGCAGCAGTGTAAAAGAGTAGTTGGGGGGTGGCACACAGTGCAAATAGTCCGGGTAACCATTTGGTTACCTGTTCAGGAGTCTTATGGCTTGGGGGTAAAACTGTTGAGATGCCTTTACGTCCTCGACTTGGCACTCCGGTACCGCTTGCCATGCGGTAGTAGAGAGAACAGTCTATGACTGGGGTGGCTGGGGTCTTTGACAATTCTTAGGGCCTTCCTCTGACACCGCCTGGTGTAGAGGTCCTGGATGGCAGGCAGCTTTGATGTACTGGGACGTATGCACTATCCTCTGTAGTGCCTTGCGGTCGGAGGCCGAGCAATTGCCGTACCAGGCAGTGATGCAACCGGCCAGGATGCTCTCGATGTTGCAGCTGTAGAACCTTTTGAGGATCTCAGGACCCATGCCAAATCTTATTAGATTACTGAGGGGGAATAGGCTTTGTCGTGCCCTCTTCACGACTGTCTTGGTGTGTTTGCACCAATCTAGTTTGTTGTTGATGTGGACACCAAGGAATTTGAAGCTCTCAACCTGCTCCACTACAGCCCCGTCGATGAGAATGGGGACGTGCTCGGTGCTCCTTTTCCTGTAGTCCCTAATCATCTCCTTAGTCTTGGTCATGTTGAGGAATAGGTTGTTATTCTGGCACCACCCGGCCAGGTCTCTGACCTCCTCCCTATAGGCTGTCTTGTCGTTGTCGGTGATCAGGCCTAGCACTGTTGTGTCGTCAGCAAACATAATGATGGTGTTGGAGTCGTGCCTGGCCAAGCAGTCGTGGGTGAACAGGGAGTACAGGAGGGGACTGAGCACGCACCCCTGGGGAGCTCCAGTGTTGAGGATCAGCATGGCAGATTGCATCATCTGTGGATCTGTTTGGACGGTATGCAAATTGGAGTGGGTCTAGGCTTTTTGGGATAATGGTGTTGATGTGAGCCATTACCAGCCTTTCAAAGCATTTCATGGCTACGGACGTGAGTGCTATGGGTGTGTAGTCATTTAGGCAGGTTGCCTTTGTGTTCATGGGCACAGGGACTATGCTGGCCTGCTTGAAGCATGTTGGTATTACAGACTCAATCAGGGACATGTTGAAAATGTCAGTGAAGACACCTGCCAGTTGGTCAGCACATGCCCGGAGCACACGTACTGGTAATCCTTCTGGCCCCGCAGCCTTGTGTATGTTGACCTGTTTAAAGGTCTTAATCACATCGGCTAGGGAGAGCGTGATCACACAGTCGTCCGGAACAGCTGATGCGCTCATGCATGCCTCAGCGTTGCTTGCCTCAAAGCGAGCATAGAAGTGATTTAGCTCATCTAGTAGGATCGTGTCACTGGGCAGCTCACGGCTGTGCTTCCCTTTGTAGTCTGCAATAGTTTGCAAGCCCTGCCACATCGGACGAGTGTCGGAGCCGGTGTTGTATGATTCAATCTTAGCTCTGTATTGACCCTTTGCCTGTTTGATGGTTCATCGCAGGGCATCTCAGGATTTCTTGTAAGCTTCCGGATTAGAGTCCCGCACCTTGAAAGCGGCAGCTCTACCCTTTAGCTCAGTGCGAATGTTATCTATAATCCATGGCTTCTGGTTGGGATATGTACGTACAGTCACTGTGGGGACGACGTCCTCAATGCATTTATTGATAAAGCCAGTGACTGATGTGGTGTATTCCTCAATGTCATCAGAAGAATCCTGGAACATGTTCCAGTATGTGATAGCAGAACAGTCCTGTAGTTTAGCATCTGTTTCATCTTACCATTTTTTATAGACCGAGTCACTGGTGCTTCCTGCTTTAATTTTTGCTTGTAAGCAGGAATCAGGAGGATAGAGTTGTGGTTGGATTTACCAAATGGAGGGCGAGGGAGAGCTTTGTACGCGTCTCTGTGTGTTTAGTGCAGGTGATTTAATTTTCCCTGCATTAAAGTCTCCGGCCACTAGGAACACCGCCTCTGGGTGAGTGGTTTCCACCTCTGGGTGAGTGGCTTGTGGAAGGCTACCCGAAAAGTTTGACCCAAGTTGAACAATTTAAAGGAAATGCTACCAAATACTAATTGAGTGTATGTAAACTTCTGACCCACTGGGAATGTGATGAAAGAAATAAAAACTGAAATAAATCATTCTCTACTCTTATTCTGACATATCACATTCTTAAAATAAAGTGCTAATCCGAACTGACCAAAGACAGGGACTTTTTACTAAGATTAAATGTCAGGAATTGTGAAAAACTGAGTTTAAATGTATTTGGCTAAGGTGTATGTAAACGTCCGACTTCAACTGTATATGTGTACCTACCATAGGAGTCCCCTCGAAGCCTACTATTGACTCCATATGTACACAGCGTCCGACAGAGCTGTAGGAGTTGTAACCCGTTTTTGTTGGTTATGTAGTCGTAGTTGTGTCTAGTGGGGCATATGGGGGAGGGAATGCTGTCACCTCCAGGTAGGTGTTTGTCCCCCTGTGTGCTGAAGGTGTCAGGTTCTTTTCCAGTTCTAGCATTTAGGTTGCCACAGACTATTACATGTCCCTGGGCCTTGAAATTGTTGATTTTCCCCTCCAGGTTGGAGAAGCTGTCTTCATTAAAGTATAGGGATTCTATTGGGGGGATATAGGTAGCACACAGGAGGACATTTTTCTCTGTTGAGATCATTTCCTTATTCTCTCTCCCTCCCTCCGTCTCCCTCCCTCCCTCTCCCTCCCTCACTCCCTCTCCCTCCCTCCCTCCCTCTTTCTCTCTCTCTCTCTCTCTCTCTCTCTCTCTCTCTCTCTCTCTCTCTCTCTTTCTCTCTCTCTCTCACACACACACACATGGGGCTGAGGGCTATAGTGGAGAGAGTCCCTAACACACACATATAGCAGGGGCCCTGAGTGTGTCCAGAGCAGATTTATGACACAACAGGCCCAGGGGGGTGGCTAGACAGACCATCACACAGACCTGCACTTTTTACAAAGGAATATAACTCATAAAACACACACAATACACACACATGAACACACAATCATGAACACACACATATATAAGACACACACACACAGCATTACTGTGTCATATGGTGAGTCGGGCTGGGATTTGTCAGGGACCTCACGATACAATATTCGCATTATACTCAATGGTGGAAATTATCACCCAATAAAATACTACTTGAGTAAAAGTCTAAAAGTATTTGGTTTTAAGTATATCAAAAGTAAATGTAATTGCTTAAATGTACTTAAGTATCAAAAGTAAAAGTACAAATAATAATAATTTCAAATTACTTATATTAAAAGGTGCAATTTGCAAAACAAGCAGTCATTGTGTTGAGAGTCATTCTACCATCTAAACTGCTGTGAAATATATTTTCCATAGCCAAAAATGTCGTATTCTTGGCTGTTTGAAGTTGATGTACAAAACCGAGAGTATGGGAAGCATAGAAAAGCCCACATAGAACAGACCAACCACTTCCGAGACTTGCTTTGGCAGATCTATAACTCGATATATCTATGTGAATTTGGTCAGCTCTTCTAAAAAGTTACATATTGCAGCTTTAAGCAAACCAGACAGCACAATGTTCGACTCTGTTTCGACTCTGTCAATGACCATATTCTTATCAGCAGACTCAACAGCCTTGTTTTCTCAAATGACTGCCTCGCCTGGTTCATCAACTACTTCTCAGACAGAGTTCAGTGTGTCAAATCGGAGGGCCTGTTGTCCAGATCTCTGGCATTCTCTACGGGGGTACCACAGGGTTCAATTCTCGGGCCAACTCTTTTCTCTGTATATATCAACGATGTCGCTCTTGCTGCGGGTGATTCCCTGATCCACCTCTATGCAGATGACACCATTCTGTATACTTCTAGCCCTTCTTTGGACACTGTGTTACTGATAAGGGAATGTATATGTTTAAAGTAATGATAAGAGAATCTGAATGACATTAAGAGGAATGACTAAAGTATTTCACCCTAATAGTTACAGAAGCTTAGACATTGTGTTTAGACATAATACTATAATATTGTGAGACAGTGGGAACATTGTGTTTGTGTGTGATAAAGAGGAACTGACAACAGACATGTTTTGGTACTGTGAGACCAACGACAGGAGATAAAGTTCCTCCACCCAGGGAGGAACAGATGCGCTTGTAGACTTGTAGGTGCTTGTAGGAGTTATATAAAAGGCTGTGCGCATTATATGATTTTTGAACGTTCTAGTGAATAAAGGACCATACCTTTTGCATATGCTGAGTCTTTGCCTAATTATCATTAACCCAGGGTCTTACAAACCTCGGGAATGGGTCAAAGCTTAATTGATTGTTAGTTATCATCATTGGGATTGAAAATTCTCATGAAAGCTTGGTCCTTTCGAGCCGGATTTCAATATCTTTTTCTGTCGTTCCATGGAGACACCGAAACCGTGCACGGGCGGATGAAATATCCGTAGATTAAAGACCTGGCCCCTTTCTGAGGGTTCTTTACAGGCCGGTGGTGAACTGGTATGCGACAGAAACGGTGACGAGATCCAACCAACATTGAAACCTCAGCTGCAAAAAAAAACAAGGTCAGTGCTCTTTATTCACGGATACAGGGGATAATATCTTTTAATGTACTCTGGGTGTTAGACGCTGAAATATCCAAAGGGTTTATGTCTGGTGACCTGTCTTGTTGTGTGGAGAAAAATGTTTTAAAGGGAACCAGGTATTCTGTGCAAATGGAAGGAATTGGACATAGATCCAAATCGAACGTAAGAGTTCTGGGAGGGAGGTCCGTAATTACCCTAGGCATCTGTGGCCACTGCCGATTTAAACTAGCTACTATTGAGACCTAAGAGGAAACCTGGTCAAAATATATATTAGGCTGGGAACGTAAGAGTTCTGGTGAACGCAAGAGTTCTGGGAGCGGGGTCCGTAATTACCCTAGGCATCTGTGGCCACTGCCGATTTAAACTAGCTACTATTGAGACCTAAGAGGAAACCTGGTCAAAATATATATTAGTCTGGGAACGTAAGAGTTCTGGTGAACGCAAGAGTTCTGGGAGCGGGGTCCGTAATTACCCTAGGCATCTGTGGCCAATGTTTAGTAACAAGCAACATTTTATTTTCCATTAGGTAGTCAGATGTTGTTGTCTGCAGTGTAAGAAACACAACAAGGCTGTGAAATTGATGTAATAGTATTATTATATTTTGTTGTTGAATAAGGTAATACAGTTAGCAAGAATAGGTTTTAATAATGGTAGACTTATGTTAAGTATTTAGGACATATTCTAAGCCAACAGGACAGGGATATATGACATCTATGGTGATCCAGGATCATTGAGAGTATCGAGATAAACGTAATCAACTATGTAATAATCTTAGAGATTACTACCATAGACTTGTTGATTTTTCTAAAATCCACGAGTGCAGTCAGGGAGACAGTGAGACATTTAGTCAATATTTGGAAACAGAAACCAGATTTGATACTGACTGTTATGAGAAAGAGTGACAGACAGATAGGAGGAAGGGCAGATGTAGTGTGGAGACCAGCATAGTTAAGTTATAGACAGGATTAGATGGCAGAGTGTAAGGCTCTCCCGGGAAATGGGGGACAGAAATAATACCATGACAGACAGAAAACACAGAATAAGAGTAAAAGAGGAAGAGAATTTGGTTCGCTTTAGGATATTAATTTGTGGAAAGACTGTCTGCTCCATTAGGTTTAAAAATATGAAAAGTTAGGAGGGCAGGCAGGTATTTTAGTTTTTATTTTAAGTTTATGTTTAGTAAATTCGCTAGGTAGAGATATGATGATTTTGTTGAACGTAGTTGTTACCCTTACCCCTGTTACCCTTAGTTGGTTTCAGGAACTAAGGTGTTAGACACTGAACCATTGCCCAGAAATGATTCTGCACAGCAGGCCGAAATAGTAGCATTGACTAGAGCCTGCGAAATAAGAAAGGAGAGAATGGTTACTATTCACACAGACAGCACATGTGCATTAAAACCATACAGATAAATCTTAAAGAAGATAAGACAATTGACATTGAGAATTGTTACAGGATAGCCAAGAACGAACGCCCCAGAAAGAATTGGACATGTGGAAAAAGAAAGGGGCAATCCTACAAGATAATGTCTGACATAAGGATAATTTACCAATTTTACCAAATACACTGTTTCGATATGCAGCAATATTGATACATGTTCAGAGCCATGACTCAACAGGGGGGATAGTGGAGCAGGTGGTAGAGCAGGTTAGGACACACTTTGTGGCCTATGGGATAATGAACTACTTAAAAAAAAATTATAATAGATATACTACATTAAAGATATTATACCTAGATTTGGTTTACTAGGATCTATTTCTTTAACTTGTTATGGCTGGGGGCAGTATTGAGTAGCTTGGATGAATAAGGTGCCCAGAGTAAACTGTCTGCTACTCAGGCCCAGTTGCTAATATATGCATAGTATTAGTAGATTTGGATAGAAAACATTCTGAAGATTTTAAAACTTTGTGAATGATGTCTATGAGTATAACAGAAGTCATATGGCAGGCAAAAACCTGAGAAAAATCGAACCCGGAAGTGGGAAAGCTATCCAAGCGTTTATGTTAGGACATCTCAGCAGACAAAACATTACAAACAGCTAGCAGCAAAGTAGATTGGTCACGAAAATCAGAAAAGCAATAAAATGAATCGCTACCTTTGATGATCTTCGGATGTTTGCACTCACGAGACTCCCAGTTACACAATAAATGTTTTGGTTGTTTTTACAATAAATAATCGATAATATTTCAACCAGACTAGCTTTTTCAATAGGAGAGAGAGAGAAAATGTCCACTCCAAGCTGTTGCGCATGCAAAACTCTGCTGGCACCCAGCCATCGACTAACACGATGTGATCGTTCTCGCTCATTTTTCAGAATAAAAGGCTGAAACTATGTCTAAAGAGGGAAGGCATGCAATGGAACAGGGAGATTTGTTTCTCTTATGCACTTCCTGGTTGGATTTTCCTCAGGTTTTGCCTGCAATATCAGTTCTGCTATACTCACAGACAATATTTTGACAGTTTTGGAAACTTTTAGAGTGTTTTCTATCTTAATCTGACAATTATATGCATATTCTAGATTCTGGGGCTGAGAAATAGGCAGTTTCATGTGGGTACGTTTTTCAACCAAACATCAAAATACTGCCCCCTACACTCAACAGTTTAATCATTCGATGAGCAGCAGTCGTCATTAACTAATACAACGTCAGGACAACAACAGGACTGTTTTGCAAGCACAGACTGGAAAATGTTCCGGGATTCTTCCAATGGCATTGAGGAGTATATCACATCAGTCACGGCTTTATCAATAAGTGCATTGAGGACGTTGTCCCCACAGTGACTGTACGTACATACGCCAACCAGAAGCCATGGATGACAGGAAACATTCACACTGAGATAAAGGGTAGAGCTGCCGCTTTCAAGGAGCAGGACTCTAATCCGGAAGCTTATAAGAAATCCTGCTATGACCTGCGACGAACCATCAAACAGGCTAAGCGTCAATACAGGACTAAGATCAAATCGTACTACACTGGCTCCAACACTCGTCAGTTGTGGCAGGGCTTTCAAACTATTAGACACCCGAGAGCTGCTCAGTGACACGAGCCTACCAGACTAACAAAATAACTTCTATGCTCGCTTCGAGGCAAGTAACACTGAAACGTGCATGAGAGCATCAGCTGTTCCGGACGACTGTGTGATCATTCTCTCTGCAGCCGATGTGAGTAAGACCTTTAAACAGGCTGCAGGACCAGACGGATTGCCAGGATGTGTACTCTAAGCATGCGCTGACCAACTGGCAAGTGTCTTCACTGCCAGTTTCAACATCTCCCTGCCTGAGTCTGTAATACCAACATGTTTCAAGAAGACCAGCATATACCCTGTGCCCAAGAACACTAAGGTAACCTGCCTAAATGACTACCAACCTGAAGCACTCACATCTGTAGCCATGAAATGCTTTGAAAGGTTGGTCGTGGCTCACATCAACACCATTATTCCAGAAACCTTAGACCCAATCCAATTTGCATACCACACTAACAGATCCACAGATAATGCAATCTCTTTTGCACTCCACACTCCCCTTTCGTACTTGGACAAAAGGAACACCTATGTGAGAATGCTATTCATTGACTACAGCATTCAACACCATAGTGCCCTCAAAGCTCATCACTAATCTAAGGACCCTGGGACTATACACCTCCCTCTGCAACAGGATCCTGGACTTTCTGACGGGCCGCCCCCAGGTGGTGAGGGTAGGTAAAACACACCTGCCACGCTGATTCTCAACGTGGGGGCCCCTGGAGGGGTGCATGCTCAGTCCCCAACGGTACTCCCTGTTCACTCATGACTTCCTTGCCAGACACAGCTCCAACACCATCATTAAGTTTGCTGATGACACAACAGTGGCAGACCTGATCACCGACAAGGATGAGACAGCCAATAGGGATGAGGTCAGAGACCTGACCATGTGGTGCAAAGACAACAACCTCTCCCTCAATGTGATCAAGACAAAGGAGATGATTGTGGACCACAGGAAAAGGAGGACTGAGCACGCCCCCATTCTCATCGACGGGGCTGCAGTGGAGTTCCTTGGTGTCCACATCACCAACAAATTAACATGGTCCAAGCACACCAAGGCAGTCGTGAAGAGGGCTTGACAAAACCTATTCCCCCTCAGGAGACTGAAGAGATTTGGCATGGGTCCTCAGATCCTCAAAAGGTATTACAGCTGCACCGTCAAGAGCATCCTGACAGGTTGCATCACTGCCTGGTATGGCAACTGCTCAGCCTCCAACCGCAAGGCACTACAGAGGGTAGTACGAATGGCCCAGTACATCACTGGGGCCAAGCTTCCTGCCATCCAGGACCTCTATACCAGTCAGAGGAAGGCCCTAAAATTTGTCAAACACTCCAGCCATCCGAGTTATAGCCTGTTCTCTCTGCTACCGCATGGCAAACTGTACCAGAGCGCCAAGTCTAGGTCCAAGAGGCGTCTAAACAGCTTCTACCCCCAAGCTATAAGACTCCTGACTCCTCAAATGGCTACCGAGACGATTTGCATCCACCCCCCCCCCCCCCGAACTATGCTGCTGCTACTCTCTGTTACTATCTATGCACAGTCACTTTAATAACTCAACCTACATGTAAATTATTACCTCAATTACCTCGACACCGGTGCCCCCCACATTGATTCTGTACAAGTACAGCCCTACTATTGTTATTAACTGCTGCTCTTTAATTATTTGTTATTCTTATCTCTTCATTTGTTTTGTTGGAGTGATTTCTTAAAACTGCATTGTTGGTTAAGAGCTTGTAAGTAGGCATTTCACGGTAAGGTACTACACCTGTTGTATTTGGCGCATGTAACAAATAACATTTGATTTTATTTTATGTGATTTTATTGTGATTCGATGCTCCAGATATATTGCTCACCATATGTCTGCTGCATGAGAGACATGAGACAATTTGTTTTGATCAGTCAGGGAAATAAAAGTGCTGAAAACAAGTTGGCTCCCTGTTTAAAAAGAAGATGGAGAAGAAGCTATGAAGGAGAAATACTGGAGTTTTGGTGCTGGTAGACCCAACGAGAACAAAAATAATCTTGTGATATTTTCTAAATGATGTGTATGTGTAACTGTATCGATTTTTTCTCACTAATGGTGTCTGGTTATTTGACGTCTCCCGACCAGAGATAGAGAACGACATGATAGAACATGGAGATAGAGAACGACATGGAAGAACATGGAGATAGAGAACGACATGGAAGAACATGGAGATAGAGAACGACATGGAAGAACATGGAGATAGAGAACGACATGGAAGAACATAGAGATAGAGAACGACATGGAAGAACATGGAGATAGAGAGAAACAGAGAGAACAAAAGGAAAAGAAAGAAAAAAACACAAGGAACAGAGAAAGGAAAAACAGAAGGGAGGAAAAGAGAGGGAAAGGACTAAAGGGAAACAGAGAAAAGAGAGAGGACATGAGCCCCGCGTCTGTGTTTGTATCTGTGCATCCTCAGAGGTACAATTTAGTTATTTCACTTGCCCTGTCCTGCTTCGCTACCTCCACTTCTCTCTCTCTCCTTTCCCCTCTCTCTCTGTCCTATATATTCCATTACTAAAGGCAAACTGGTCCCTTGCTGTTCGCTGATGTAAGAGCAGAAGAAGAGATAAGAGATGAGTGCAGCATCAACTGGATCATTTAACCACCAGGTGAAACCTAACACTGTGTTTTCAGCCTTCTGGCATGGCTAGTCACCTCTCTCCTTCTCTCTCCCTCTCCCTCTCCCTCTCTCCTTCTCTCTACCTCTATCTACCTCCCTCTCACTCTTTGTCCCTGTCTACCTCTCTCCTTCTCTCTCCCTCTCCCTCTCTCCTTCTCTCTACCTCTATCTACCTCCCTCTCACTCTTTGTCCCTCTCTACCTCTCTCCTTCTCTCTCCCTCTCCCTCTCTCCTTCTCTCTACCTCTATCTACCTCCCTCTCACTCTTTGTCCCTCTCTACCTCTCTCCTTCTCTCTCCCTCTCTCCTTCTCTCTACCTCTATCTACCTCCCTCTCACTCTTTGTCCCTCTCTACCTCTCTCCTTCTCTCTCCCTCTCTCTCCCCCTCTCTTCACCCTCTCCACCTCTCCCTCTCTATCCCTCTCTCTTTCTTTCTCTCTCACTCTGTCTCCCTCCCTCTTGCTTGGCAGTTTGTCCTCCACAGGTAAAAACCAGTCAGAACACTACTCTGTGTAACAACACTCCAAATACAACTCAGGACTATTGTATGTGTGCATGTGCGTGCATGCGTGTGTGTGTGTGTGTGTGTGTGTGTGTGTGTGTGTGTGTGTGTGTGTGTGTGTGTGTGTGTGTGTGTGTGTGTGTGTGTGTGTGTGTGTGTGTGTGTCTGTGATGTGGTGTAATAATGAAGAAAGGGTTGAGCCTGTTAGCTTCGTTAGCCAAATGAATGAGGTTAAAAAAGTGGAGTGACACAGCTCCCTGGAAAAACATCAAAATTGGACAAACACCAAATAGAGACTGCATGCAGAATTCTGCAAGAAATATCCTCTGTGTACAACGTAGAACACCAAATAATGCAAATAATGCATACAGAACATCAAAATCCAGAAAAGAGACTTTAAATTCTACAACCACCTGAAAGGAAGCGATTCCCAAACCTTTAATAACAAGGCCATCACCTACAGAGTGATGATCCTGGAAAAGAGTCCACTAAGCAAGCTGGTTCTGGGGCTCTGTTCACAAACACAAACAGACCCCACAGAGCCCAAGGACAGCAACACAATCAGACCCAACCAAATCACGAGAAAATAAAATGATAATTACCTGACACATTGGAAAGATTAACAAAAAAACTGAGCAAAGTAGAATGCTATTTGGCCCTAAACAGAGAGTACACAGAGGCAGAATACCTGACCACTGTGACTGACCCAAATTTAAGGAAAGCTTTGACTATATACAGACTATAGCATTGCCATTGAGAAAGGCTGCTACAGGCAGACCTGGCTCTCAAGAGAAGACAGGCTATGTGCTCACTGCCCACAAGATGAGATGGAAACTGAGCTGCACGTCCTAACCTCCTGCCCAATTTATGGCCATATTAGAGACACATATTTCCCTCAGATTACACAAATCCGGTTTTGATAAACTCCCATATGTGCTGGGTGAAATACCACAGTGTGTCATCACAGCAGCAATATTTGTGACCTGCTGCCACGAGAAACAGTCAACCGGTGAAGAAGAAACACCATTGTAAATATATATGTTAATTTCTATTCCCTTTTGTACTTTAACTATTTGCACATCGTTACAACACTGAATATATGCATAATATGACCTTTGTAATATCTTTATTCTTTTGGAACTGCTGTGAGTGTAATGTTTACTGTTCATGTTTAGAGAGAGAGAGAGAGAGAGAGAGAGAGAGAGGTAAAGAAAGACAAATGGAGAGAGCAAGACAGAGAGAGAGAGACAGAGAAAGAGGGAGAGAGAGAGGTAAAGAAAGACAAATGGAGAGAGCAAGACGGAGAGAGAGAGACAGAGACAGAAAGAGAGGGGGAGACAGAGAAAGAGATAGAGAGAGAGAGAGAGATAGAAAGGGAGACCGAGCGAGAGAGAGAGGGAGAGACAGGAAGAGAGAGAGAGAGAGAGAGAGAGAGAGAGAGAGAGAGAGAGTGAAATAATCAAGAAATATACTTTTTCTATATACCAGAATGACAATAATACCATTAGCATCTCATCATCATCTCAATCCCTATAACTACATGGTAGTCATGATACTAGGATCAGTAGGATCAAAACCCTGATACATTTAGCTCTTTAATACAGAGTTATGATCTGGATGGTAGAAATAAATGTCAGCCAGATGGCAACATAAACCCAATCCCTGTGGATTCTCCGAGGAATATACAGGGTTCTAAGGGGGTTCCTCAAACAGTTCTCGATTCTAATGTTTTGTCAGCTGAGATACTGTGTACACAGATTCAGTGGAGAGATACACACAGATGGTTTCAAACACACAGACACACACACACACAGTATTTAACTAACTAACCTTGTGGGGACAAACAAAATGTCCCCAGCAGGTCTAATTTTTCTTTGTTTACTATTCTTGTGGGGACTTCTGGTACCGATCCACACAAACACAGGCATGTACACCCGCAACACTCCCCAGGTACCTCAATTGGAGTGGCAGGTAGCCTAGTGGTTAGAGCGTTAGACTAGTAACCGAAAGGATGCAAGTTCAAACCCCCGAGCTGACAAGGTACAAATCTGTCGTTCTGCCCCCGAACAGGCAGTTAACCCACTGTTCATAGGCCGTCATTGTAAATAAGAATTTGTTCTTAACTGACTTGCCTAGTTAAATAAAAAATTGGTCTGTGAAATCCATCCAGAGGATTTGTGGTTTTCAGAATGACAGGAACGATGGAACACTAAAGGGAGGGTGAGAGAGAGAGAAAAGAGAGGTCAATTGAATGAGTGATGTTTTCCCATTGAGCTGTGCCTGGTTTCTGTTCTCTCTCCTGATGGTAAACACTTCCAAACACATTACTCTCTCTATTTCTCTCTCCCTCTCTCTATTTCTCTCCCTCTTACTCTCTCCCTCTCCCTCTTTCTCTCTCTCTCTCTCTCTCCTCTCTCTCTCTCTCTCTCTCTCTCTCCCTCTCTCTCTCTCTCTCTCTCTCTCTCTCTCTCTCTCTCTCTCTCTCTCTCTCTCTCTCTCCCCTCTCTGATGCTCTCCTTTCTCCAGCTCTACCTTCCCAAAGAAACTTTAAACAATCATTTTCTTTAACTTTCCTCTTTTGTTTCCAGAAATAATGAGTTTTACACAAGTCCTTAAATGGACATTACAAACAAGTACTTTTTCCCTTCTTTTTAAAAATAACCTGCATTCTCGTCCAAGCCTAAGGATCTCAGTACTAATCACCACTGTTCAAACACAAACACAAACACACCACAGAGCCAAGCTTACGTCTAACAGTACTATTCACCACTGTTCAAACACACACAAACACAAACACAAACACAAACACAAACACAAACACACTACAGAGCCAAGCTTATGTCTAACAGTACTAATCACCACTGTTCAAACACACACAAACACAAACACACCACAGAGCCAAGCTTACGTCTAACAGTACTAATCACAAATGTCCAAACACACACCCTTCAGATTGACAGGAACTAGCAACAAAGCCAGCGCTAGTGTGTGTCTGTGTGTGTGTGTGTGTGTGTGTGTGTGTGTGTGTGTGTGTGTGTGTGTGTGTGTG